>NC_067234.1:19736547-20062261 GCF_019924925.1 Ctenopharyngodon idella
CCCTACCCCTAACGTATTCCTAATACCCCTAACCCTTGCTGTAAGCCTAAACTTTAACTCTCAAATCTGATTGGTTGATTGTAATTTTGCTCCAGGATCAACAATATATTGATCCAGGAACATGTTCTGCTTACTGAAATTATGTTTATCATCCAAAGCATGTCCAAAATAATGGGAATAAAAATTTGTGTGATTTGGTGAGTAAATAAAAGTGGCCAGATATAAGTGATGTAATTGATAATGTCAGTAATATTCATATTTTTTATGTGTCTTGCACATATTTCATGTCCTTTTCATTGTCTCCATTAACTCACTCACTAGTTATATGCCACTATTTTCTGTCAAAGCTGTTTTGGAATGATATTCATTATAAAAAGTATTAAATCCATTTGAATTTAATTGAAAATGTTCTTACATTCTGTTGTAAGAACGTTGTTAATACAGTAAATATTTTCCAGAAAAAAAATTGTTTAATAATTTGTGTTTTAGATACAATAACAAATAAAGGCCATGATATCTTTTTAATATCTATCATGCTTATTTTTTAACAAAGTATAAACAAATTCATTTAGTGTTGCAAAATACAGCTATAGCTGGTCTTATCATTGCTGGTAAATTCAACAGATATTGGCAGGAAAAGGTTAATTTTGGAACATGAGAGCAAAACTTTCTTTAAGCAGAACTTTCACTGTACAAATGAGGACCAAATAACAGTAACACAATATCACATCAACAGCAGAGTCCACAATGAAAAAAGCTCATTTGATCTATTAAAATGGAGATGATTAGACAGAAGGAGCTTTGTTGTCTATGAACTATTTCTATGGGTGTTCTTTAATAATACAAATTTTTTACAAAAGTCTTTCCCAGAAGTACAGCATATGAGATTTCTCACAGGCTGCATCTTTACTGGCACTGCCATGCAGGATATCAGCAGCGCAACAGTGCCATCTCTGGTGATCAGCTACAAAGGGTTTGCAAATGGCTTTTGCTTCCCCATTAGAAAACTGGAACTTCTAGTGCTCATGTGTCTTAAAAAACATGATTTGGCTGGTTAGCATGACTCAGTTAACCTCAGCCGGTGGATGGCAAAACTACATTGGGCCAATCTAGGGACAAAAACCATCTTTCTTTGGACTGCCATTCACATATATCAATCAAAAATAAATTGTAAAATGTAAATAATTGATTAAAGCACATATTTTTTATTATAATAAATTATTAATTTATTTATAATATATTTATTTATAATTACTTACAATTACCCAGAAACTTAGGTTAGGTGAAGAATCCTAAAAAATAACCCCCACTTAATAAGAATCACATACTGAAGAGTAGTTGAATACATATAGTTGAAGACTGTTTTTTTATAGGCTTTACAGACAGACAGACAGACAGACTGAGGGTGACTCTTGAAGGACCAGCACCACATCCTCTTGTACCACTGTTTGAAGAATTTATCTTCCAGAATCTGGCAGTAAGTTTTGGGAGTTCATTTTTAGTCCATCTCTTCAAAACGGACTTCAAGGTAGGAGATGGACTAAAAATGAACTAAAAATGTTCATTTTTTAGGATTCTTTACCTAACCTAAGTCTCTGAGATCCTGACTCCTTGTACTTCTGGAGACTCCAGGTAGGTTGCAGTTCTGGAAAATGGTGGCACTGGAGACGAAAGGGTTCCTGATGGTTTCACACTTCATTCTTCACCTTAATTCTTAATTATTTTGTAAGTATTTCATTACTACTGCATCCTTCTCATGGGCATTAAAGAATTTTTGACTCTTCAGTCTGAGTTAAATCTCTTTTTTGGCTCATTTTATCTGTAAAAGAAAACCTGCTTAATAATTATGAACACCTGAATATAAGGTGTTTTTCATTTCCAGCCTTCATGAACAATTATATATCACTTATAAATGATTAAATACAAAATTAATAGTAGTTATTAAGATTGATGTGGTTTGGAATTGGTAAAAAAAAGAGAGAGAGAGAGAGAGAGAGAGAGAGAAAAAAGGATCAGAAAATGATAATAATTATGCACATATTATATATATATATATATATATATATATATATATATATATATATATATATATATAAGCATGAACAAATTACTACAACACACCATGAATAACCCTAAAAGCTTGATTATTTCTGCAGCAATATTACGGATGTGTTAAATATCACTGTTTTAATACCTATTATGTATTATGTGTATGTATTATGTTGCCTTAATCAAAAATGTTCATTAATTGGAACATTGAGTGATAATATATTTTATAAGTGATTTCCGTCATTTTGACAGACAATAAATAGCGTTTTTACCTGCTTTAGAAACGTTAGCACAGTAAACACTTCTAGGGATTATAAGTCAAAAGAGGAGACAATGACATTTTAAAGCATCCACACATAAGCAAAGAGACGTGAGGATTTTGGGAGAAAAACAAGAGATTCTTCCAGTGGATATATTGTAAATTAAATCAAAAGAGCAGAACAAAAGTGTGCAGTAGATATTCTCGTACCATGTCACATTAAAATACCAAGTGTTATGTTATCCTCCTGACATCTGAAAATAGCATGTGAAGGAAATTTAACAGCTTATTCAGTCAAACTGACGGATAAGGATTATTTGTAGCGCATCCTTATGATTTGAAAATGTTTGTTTCAGTCTTTTTGAGTGGAACTTCCCCAAACTGGAGGTGGCCCCCATAATCTAAAACGCAGTAGGCTCGTTAGGAAAAAGATGGAAAGTGCAGAAATAGTACGCCAGCCAAGCAACAACCATTGAGATGAACAGCAAAGCTAACCAATGGCTTTTTCCAGGTATTATTGACCTCTTTGCTCAAAAATATGGCGAGGAGGGCCTTGCGCCTGTACTTGGGAGGACCTAATGACACAAGAGACCATATTTAATGAGCTGGAAAACTATTAGGTCTTGATGGCATCTGCTAATGATAGCCAGACTGACAAAAAGGACGTTTACCTTCACCAAGCATTACAAATTAATGCTGCGATTAGCGGCATAATTAAGATGGAAAACTCTCTCGGATGCTTCTTGTTTAAATCTGACTGAGGTGAGCGGGTAAAACAAATGTTATGTTGAATATAAAACAAGCAACATGCCCAATCACGATTAGCGATCGCTGCAAATTATTATTAAACAACAGATGCAGACAAAGGATCCTAATCAACACGTGTGACACAAAAGGCACTCGGAATCAATGTGTTCTGTGTGACAAACAAACGTTTTATTGCATTCATCTTCTCATGGGATTAACCATTCTTTTCTTGGAACGCAAGGTCAGGAAATGTCATTCAGTTTATAATTAATTTCAGCAGCCCTGGAGGCACATCATTAATCATATTTATGCATCAACTCTAATTTAATATGTATTTCATCACACTATGAGTGGTTGTAAACAGTGGAAACAGGGTACAAATAATTCTCTCCGCTTAGTTTACGCTGCCTGGGATAAAGCGGAGGGAAATTTATGGAAATTGTACCTGTATTGAGATGTTTGTTCCTGGTGCTAAACTGATTAGTAAAATTAACCCAACACAATGTACACCGATTTATTACATTTCATTATGAAGTCTATGGTGGAGAACTAATAAATACAATGTGACTTAATCCAATGTTTATTTCCTTCTTATCTGTCACTTGAAATTTGAGAATAGCAAACAAACTGACTGAATTATTTATTATTATTATTATTTTAATTTCCCCTGTGAAAAACAAGTACATTTTAGCAAACTGTTAAAAAACACACTTATTACAGAAATGATTCACTTTTGAATGCAAACCAAATGTAATGTTTTCGGACACTTAATTGCAAGTTAATTGCAATTAGAGTGTAAATTTATATTAAATGTAATTAGCTGAGTTTAGTTTTTTTTTTTTTTTTTTTTTTGATCCACTTAAGTATCTTTATATGTAATTTCAAAATTACTTCTATCATCTTTAACATATGGTTACATATGCAGGAAAAGGCAAATCTAAATAAGAGTACTTCTTAAGCCAGACAAAAATTATTAAAACATGATGGTTTAAAATGTACTTTAAAGTAAAACTTTATTTTGACATTATTACAAAGTGCACTTTTTAAAAGTGTGTTAAGAAACAGTCATGAAAGTATACCCTTAAGTATGCACTTTAATGGCATTTTATTTAATTAATATTATATTATCTGCAAGTACAGTTCTTAAAAATATTCGGTTACACTTTATTTTAAGATGTCCATGTTACGGTGTAATTGGGTAAATGACGTGACGGGTCATTTTTTTGTCCAAAGGCCTTAATGATAATAAAAAACAAAGATATGACATCCAAAGTATGTAAGGTAGTACAACTAGATCTCTTTTATCGAATCCAAAAGGTTTTAATTATATTTTGCTACATATAAATGTATTTTAAAGATTTTCATTCGGTCATTCGGTTTAACCGTCCATTTTATTTATGATTAAAATATCTTAAAATGTAATAAATGTATATATTTTTTATTCTGGCATGATTTTATAACATCATATATCAACATAGTACAAAATGGTATTAGAATTATGTGTAGAAGTCGTTGCTTTGTTATGAGAAAGAATGTCCAGAAAAATGAATTTCATTGATGTCATTCGGAGTAACCAATATAAAGGGACCATTTTGGATCAAGTCATGCAGTCAATATCATGTGACAGGATGCGACATAATTTAGACACCTGCAAAGGTCGACATAGTTGTGAAGAAAAGTAACTAACTCTCCCTTAACTATTTGAAAAATTCATGTTTTCACTTGATCATACACATGTCCAGGTCATTCGGTACAACCGCTATAAATCATGGAAAATGTTAAAAACTTGTACAAAATATAAAATGTTTGATTGTCCTTTTGCTAGCTATCTAGATATCAGCCTGTTAGCATTGTTTGAAAATATCGTCATGCAGTATAACCAAAAGCGTCATTCTGTAAAACCGAAATTTTAGACTTTTTTGGTGACAAATTTTGTCCATCTTGTAAAAAATGACAAAAGCAGCATTAATTGATTATAAAAACCTAATAATCTCATTTTTAACACTTAATAAAACTTCAAAATTAATATCTCCATTATGTTTTTTACACTTTTAAAAACCTTATTTGTCAATGACCAAATTATATATTTAAGTACAGAGTAATAACAATTAAATACATGTACTTACTTTAGGGTTAGGATTAGGGTTTGGTTTAGGGTAAGTCACATGTAATTATGCATAATTTATATTGAAGTAAACTAAAAGTGCACATTCAGTACAATTAAGCGCACTTCTTTTTCACAAGGGTAGACAAAGCTTGAGTTGTATTTTACCCCAATATCAAAATTAAGCTTATAGTAATATTTCTTGTGATTCACCTTATTATAAGAGATTTACAGAGACTTCACATATATTTTAATTTCTGTGATAAATTGGGTGAAACAGCAGAAATAAACTATGTTCCATTGTGTGAAATTATAATCAGGAAAATGTCTTTCATCCAAAGAAAAGCAGTGATTTTTAATTCCATTTTGAAACGTCTACATCAGTTTTGTATAATTTGGCTTTTTAATCAGAAATTTCCATGCCTCCATAATCATAAATAAAGAACAAAAAGTAATTATTGCTGATTCATGCGTATAGCCGTAGATGAAATGCGTTCTGCTGTTTACACAGAAACAAATGGAAATCATTTGTGTTCAACAGGCAGCTTATAATGATAGAACAAAAATTAGATGGTGGTCTTCAATAAATAATTCTGCTTTTGATTTCTAAGCTTGCATCTGAAAGCATTGTTAAATGGATAATTCAACCAAAAATGAAAATTCTGTCATTTTCTCACCCTTAAGTTGTTCCAAACCTGTATGAATTTCTTTATTCTGTCTATTGTTGAAAAGTCAATAGGCACAGAAAGCAAGCCTACAAGGCATTTCAGTGCTGGAGACGCGTCGTTTATTGGGTAAATGAACAATACCTGTTTTGTGAGGGTTATTTGTAGAATATCTGACCCAGTTGATACTTCAGTTCATCAGTCATGTTTACAGCTATGTGTGGCTACATCTGTTGCCAGGACTGAAAAGTTTTCTTTCACATCTTGTGACCTGTGTAAGACGCCGTAAATCTGTTGCACCCAGTATCGCTGAAAGATTTCCTGAGAGAAGAAACGGAAAGGCTGTCAGACAAGGACACACTTTCAGGGGCATAATATTTCGTGTGGAAGTCCTAAAGGATATGATGCATCATAAAAGTCACGCACATTGCTGTAGCTTGCAAGAACTCGAATATTTATTGAAACAACAATTTTTCAGTCATGTGACACGCTTCTTAACCCACGCTGTGTTGAAAACCCTGTAACACATTTTGTGTTCCCAGTCAAAAATAACCGGTCTTTTAAAAATAGCCTGTAACACCATGTTCTAACCAAACACGATGCGATAAAATTCCAGCAACAAGCAGTTTGTCTATGGTCCACACCAGACGCGACGCAACTATGAGATGTGATAAAGTCAATCAAAAATCACAGCCAATCAGAAGAGCGCTTGGGCGGGCTCTCTTGGCACTCGCTACGAAATGGATAAATAAGTACATAATCAAATTCATGAATATTACACTATTTTAATATTATTAAAAATACATACTGAGTCACTGAAACTATTTTTGTCATATAATACACTTGTCTGTTCACAATGAGTTGACAATTTGAATGTTCTTGCTTCCTTGTTGTTGTTCCAGCCGCTACGTCGCAGAAAAATAGAAACCATTTCTAAAAAAAATCGTCACGTCTCGCTGTCGCGGCTAGTTAGGACAAAAACTCTGATTAACATGGAAAAGATACCTTTTATCGTGTGTCGCGGCGTCACGTCTGGTTAGGACACGGTGTAAATCACTCTTTATGCTATATTATCACCAAATATTGGATTAAATTTTTTGACACCTTGTTTTCGTTAAATTAGGACAGGTTTTGTATTTCTTTTTGGAACTGATTGATCATAGGCCTCACTGATCTGAATATGCACCTCAGTTTTTGAGTGAAAAAAAAAAAATTCTGGATAAATTTGTCAATATTCAACAAAATATGGGGAAAAAATTGCACCGTTTGCCACACTAGTGTGCTTTAATATTTAACCAGAAAGTTAAAGCACACTAGTGTGATAAATTGCACAGTTTTTTTTTTTTTTATATTCAATATTGCCAAAATTATCCCACAAATAATGCTTTTTTTTTTTTTTTTTTCCCTGGTCAAAAATTGAGGTGCATAATATTAAATAAAGGAGGCCTACAATCAATCAGATCCAAAAAGAAATACAAAACCTGTCCTGATTGAAAGAAAACAAGCTGACAAAAAGATTGAATCTTTGGTGATAATATAGAGTAATGAGAGATTTATAAGCAATTTTTTACCAGGAACACCACAAGTGTAACAAGGTGGGGGGAAAAAAGATTTTTGGAAAATCTTCTACAGGTCAAAATGACACGAACACAACATGAGGGTTAAACAAAGGTAATACACATTCCACATTTTTGCCAAAATAATGAAAAATAGTGCCTGGATGACGATAAAACAGGTGAAAAAATCCCACAGACTTATACTGAAGATGAAACGCAAGCCGGAATATCATATCATTTTGACTTGGAAAAAATAAGCAGCCATTTAGCAACCACTCAGAACATGCCCTAGCAACCGCATAACAACATGCTATGAGACTCAAAACGCCTTAGCAACAAGGTAGCAATACATTGGAAGTCACTCATAACATCCTAATATGTTTGTGTGGAAGCCGTGAAGAATCTGATGCATCATATAAATCTATCTTTTAATGAAGACGGATCATTGCAGTCTCTCCACTCGTGAACATATAAAGACAGGCATTTCCATTAGGCAAAGTGATTTGCCAGCATGTATTTCTTCTTTTTCTCTCCATCATTGTATTTTTTCTGTCTCTTTCTGTACTTATCTCTTTGAAAGATGAGCATCTCCAGTTTTATTCTCCAACCAAGTTAAAGGGCAGCTCAGGTTATTGTCTTGTAAATGTCCATTTGCTTTAGAATTATGACCATAGAAATTACAACCAGTGGCAACAGTTGAAATGAATGAAAATGAACTGAAGATCAGTATTCATTATTCTTGATCATGCATTATTGCTTAATTAGAAATTAAATGTATAATCTGTTTAAACAATTAACAGTGTCAGAATCATGTTGATCTCATCATCTATGTTCGTTTTGTGACAAACGCAGTCTCATAAATTTTCATTCATTCTGCTGCTGTTTTCCTGTGGTGTTTTGTAGGTCGGTGAATAGATACTCGCTCGTCTCTATCTTCTCTCTGCTAGTGCAGGGGTAAAAAATTACCTTTAACTAAATAATATCAGTTAAAATATAGTGAATCAAAGTCTATACCTGCAATTTATTTTTAATACAAAACTTTCTTGATGTGAGATGCCCAACATCTTAACTTCCCTTTATAAAATAATGTGAACAGAAACAATCTTAACTCTATAAACCTGCATATCATATTTGATACAGAAATGTCTAAGGCATCTAAATTTGTACACAATCAACTACATGCTTTCTGCCGTGTGATTGATAGTTTATACATTTTTAGCAAGTAAAAGGCCTTTTAGTATAATTCTAATGTCACTTTAATTCAGATAGTGTCTTTTTGCTGTGAAATCTATATTGATTGTTATAAAGGAAAATTTTTCTGTATATTGTTAGTAATATTTCAAGATGAACACTTTCTAGACTGAAGTAGGGTGATTATCCTTACACCATTTTTTATAAAAATTGTATTAAAATGTGAGATATCAAATCTGATGTCAAATATGATACATCAGGTCCACAATACAGAGCTTTGATTATAAAAAATAAGCATTTTAAATATCAGCCATATTGTTGGGAGATATAGAGTGACAAATGATATTTCTATACATTTTATGCAAGTAGTCTTATATACTGTTATAAAGATCTCATTGATTTGTATTACAAGCTTTCAGAATTTCATCTTACTTTTTGGCCATAATATCAGCAACTGCACCAATTTGCATATTTCTGCTTAGTTTTGGTTTCTGAATAAAATGTAGGTGTTTTTTTCCTCCTCTAGCATGAGCTACATATTATATGAACCATAAAAGCCTGATATATCAAATATGATACTCAACAAAAACAGGTTTAACTGAAAAAAGTCTTTACAAGGTTAAATATCCAATATTCAAATATTCAACCCTGTATAAATGATTATTTAAAACTGAATACCTAGAAATATCAGCATTAAATTATCTTTCCAGTAAACATCTTGTAGTGACATGACCTTGTGAACAGGTGATATATAAAACCTTCAACCCTGTTACCATCAACCCTTTGTTAAAGACATAGCTAAATCTTTGAGATTCGTTTACCATAGATGATGTGCTCCATATACAGTCAAACCAAAATTTATTCAGACACCTTGAACATTTAATTCATTAATACAGTTTATTCACTATAGTTAAAAAAAAAACAGTAATAAAATATGACAAGATCTCAGAGTTAAACTGTGTCAGAAAAAAATGTATCTTAATTATGTCAAATAACACTTAAAGGGTTAGTTCACCTAAAAATGAAAATAATGTCATTTATTACTCACCCTCATGTCGTTCCACACCCGTAAGGCCCTCGTTCATCTTTGGAACACAAATTAAGATATTTTTGATTAAATCCGATGGCTCAGCGAGGCCTGCATTCAAAGCAATAACATTTCCTCTCTCAAGATCCATAAAGGTACTAAAAACATATTTAAAACAGTTCATGTGAGTACAGTAGTTCTACCTTTATATTATAAAGCGACGAGAATATTTTTGTGCACCAAAAAAACAAAATAACTACTTTTCAACAATATAGTGATGGGCTGATTTCAAAACACTGCTTCAGGGCTTTACGAATCGAATCAGTTGCTGTGAATGCAGGCCTCACTGAGCCATCGGATTTAATCAAAAATATTTTAATTTGTGTTCCGAAGATGAATGAAGGTCTTACGGGTGTGGAACGACATGAGGGTGGGTAATTAATGACATTATTTTCATTTTTGGGTGAACTAACCCTTTAAGCAAAACATGGTCAGGTTTTTTTTATCAATTTTTTTTATCAATTTTACTGGTAGTCCACTGTATGAAGAATTGCTGGGTATAATATGTCAGAGTTTACTTTATTTTGCTATCCTCACTTTGTTTATAATGTAAATGAAAGCCTAAATCAAATCAGTTCATCATATATGCCGATTGTGTCTGTTCAAAAGACTAGGATAAAACTACTCAATTCATACTTTTGAGTCTATGTATGAACTTTTTAAAGTGTTTTGGGGGAATGGACTTTCAAAAGAGAGACAGAAATCTCTCAGATTTCATTAAAGGTACAGTAGGCAATTTCTGAGAATCGTTGTTAAACAGTGTTGATATTTGAAATCAACCCAAACAAACACACCCCTCTCTTCATTGCTCCACCCTCAAATGCACAAACACGCAATGCAAGAGTGGATGTCTCTTTATCGTCACAGAAGCGAAGCAAAATAAATCTTTGCGAAAAATAAATTGAAGATGAACGATTGACAAGGAAGAACAAAAACAGTACCCAAGAGTATACAAGCAAGAGTCCGTCATTAGTCAGCAGCACACATTCAAAACCAATGTTACGTATGGAGCAGAACCAACTCAACCTCGGCATCCGTTTTCAGGCCTTCCCACTTTGGTTTCTCCAGCGCTGGAAAGCTTTTCTAATATTATCGTGTTATTATCGTTCTAATAATATTATGGCTTCTGAACCCTTGTTTTTCCAGTGATATTTCTCTGATCTTTTCTCTTTTGTAATGTCTCTCTTTCTACAGTCTTTCTTCAAATCTCCCTCTTGCTCACTCTCTCTCCTCCCCCATCATGAGTGGACACGCCCCCTACTGCTGATTGGTTGAGTGTGTTGTGCTGCTCAGTCCAATCCACTTTCAACAGCATTTCTCAGAATCACTTACTGCACCTTTAAAAGTATCTTAATTTTTGTTTTGAAGATGAACGAAAGTCTTGTGTGCTTGGAATAACATGAAGGTGATCAAATCTTTGAGTAAACCATCCCTTTAACATTCGAATATATCAAACTTATCTTGTGATACCACAATGCAATTTATTATCACTTAAAAACATTCTTTAAAGAACGTTTATTACCTGTGGCTAAAACCAGAAAATTTGCCATCTCATGTAGTATCGGGAGAAAGGAACCCTACGAAATTCTACGAAAACCTTACAACACCTGAAAGAAGCAGTTGAAAGAACTAAATTCATTCATAAATGTTAAACCTATGATTCCATCTCTACTGAGAAATAAGCCATGTTGTCACTGTCATTGCTAAAGCTTGTGTAAGCAACATCTAAAACACATTCAGTTCCTATGCCGTCATGTCTTTCTATTGATAGCTGCCAACACCTCCCTCAACAAAGAGGCAAGTTTAGAAATCCTACCTGTATTCTGCATGTAGTATCAGGTTTTCTATGGAATTGAAGAAAACCATGTAATTCTTGACTTTGAGGGAAAATAAATGTTTCTACCGTCTCCATTTTTGTATTAACGGTCTGTGGGCCATGCTGTTTGAACTTGAAGTTATCTTTACACAATGTCCACAATGATGTGTTTGCAGACTCCAATGCCTCTGAGCATCAGGCGAGCAGTGATGAACGGTGAACCGCGGGGTTTGACGGAGCGGGTGGACCCTCAAAACCTAGTGGCTAGGAAGAGGTCGGCCACATGCTGTGTGGATCATTACACCACCTGAGCCCAGACCTGTGGTGCCAGTCTGATTTATGGTCTCCCATAGCCCAAACCACCCAATGGAGGCATCCTATCCTGCCCAAACTGAGGCCCATCCATCTTGGGTCATGAAGTCGGGCTGCCTTTCAGTACTGTACATCTTGTTGAGCTGTGTTGGCCTCAGTCTTAATCTCACTCCGTGATTTAATGGGCACATTAAGGGCAGGACTCAATACAGTACAGTAAATTACTGCAGGCCTGCCAGGCAGATAAAATTAATATAGCAGCAAATCTGGAGGTCCCACCTGATCATCACACAACTCTGAGTAATTCATGGTGGTAGTGCAGAGACATTAGGTTAAAGTAATAGTTTACACAAAAATGAATCTGCCATTATTTATTCACCCTCAATTCATTTCAAACCTGTATGAAATGTTTTTCATATAGGTTTTAAGAATATTTACGCTGCTCTTTTCCAGCGTGGATTGTGACATGGGGCTGTTAAGCTCCAAAAATAACAAAAATCAATTTAAAAACAATACAAATAGACCATATGATATAAGGAATAGTGAAGGATGACAATATTTTTTATGTTTGAGCGACTGTCTCTTTAAAAGTCTGGTTGAAAAAGGATCTTCAGTGTCATTAACAATCTGGCCTGCCTGTTGAGTTGAGTCACCTCAGGACTCCGAAGGGCAGTCTTTTGAAGACCCATAAAGGCCCCGATATATTTCAAGTGAAATCAAAGAAAGAACAGGTGTGACGACATTTCAAACAAAATCAGGTCAAAGCAAAGTTCATTGAAGTTTGTTTCAGGAGTTAACCTTCCCAG
This sequence comes from Ctenopharyngodon idella, assembly GCF_019924925.1. NCBI lineage: Eukaryota > Metazoa > Chordata > Actinopteri > Cypriniformes > Xenocyprididae > Ctenopharyngodon > Ctenopharyngodon idella. The sequence goes on from NC_067234.1 coordinate 19,749,140, forward strand.
AAAAGTTAACTCCAGCTGGTAAACACCTCCGCACTACCATTGGTCCATAACGATTATATAATAGGTGTGGCTCTGAAACTCCGCCTTCTCTGATGTGGAAATCTTCTGCAATTCATATCTTCTGTTCAGTCCGTTGAGATTAGAGTTAAAAAAAAAAAAAAAAAAAAAAACATGAACACACTAGAGAGCTGCTTTATAATAGAAACTGAAGTTGTAATTCTAACTGAATGCAACACTGACACTTTTTTCATGTTTATTGCTGTAAAGCAGCTTTCTTTAAAGGACTTATTGTATAAAGTGCTATTTAAATGGCCAAATAAAGTGTCAGACTGGTAGCCCGAAGGTTGTGGATTCGATTCTCAATACCGGCAGGAAATGACTGAATTGCCCAATTGCTTCCCGCAAAATGGCTGCCCTTGCACTAACTTGGATGGGTTAAATGCAGAGGACAAATTCCGAGTATGGGTTACCATACTTGGCCTTCACATGTCACTTTACCTTTCATATATATATTATAATATAACGTTTGTGTAGGGTATAAGCTAAGCTAACAAGCTAACAAGTGTGCTAAGCTAATATGCTCAGTATTGATCGACCTTATAAATTGCAAACAGATTAAAAAACAATGAATCAGAAATGTTTGTTTACAATCTATTATACTATAATTTAAAAGATATTAATGTTTCTACACACAAAGTTCACATGGCATACATCAAAAAACAAAAAACAACACAAAACAAATAAAACAATTTTGCAGTATTTTTTAATCAGGCACTGAATTTGCTTGCCTTACTGAAGTGAGATTTTGATGACATGGGCTGAATCAATCACACGACCCTAATTGAGGTTTTAAGGATCCAACAATTCATTTTCAACTCTTTCCTGCCATTGACAGAATTATCAGGCTTTTCGTGTTTTCACTGTTATAAGGTAGGGGGCGCTATTATGTATCTTCTGAAAAAGTAGAGAATCTCCAGATCAAAACACAGACAAAAAAAAAAAAAAGAAGCAAACACAAGCGAAAAAAGCATTACTTATGCATGTTGTAGTCTTTGAACATTTGTTCAAAATTTAGTTTTTTTTTTCAAGTGTTGATTAAAAAAAAAAAAAAAGAATACATGAAGCTTTGAATAAAAGTTTTGTTTTTTGTTTTTAAATAGAGGCTCTTGAGGGAGATGAAATTTTTGTGAAAATGATCAAAAATGCTGGCGGTGGCTGGCAACTTTTTAAAAAAATGATGGCGGGGAAATAGTTAATTCTTCAGTCTAGGCTAATGCAGATTACCCAAATACTTCAGCCTGATGTTGTACTAGATGCATTTTTTTAGAAACTGTCCCTATTAACTTCAGCTACCCAACCCGATCTCATGGCAATTTGTGCATATTTTACGAGGTGGCTAATTCGTACGACCTCACTCGTAGGAATTCATATGATTTTAGCTAAACCGTACATATTTTACAAGTTGAAAATTCGTAAGAATGACCTACTGTACCCCTAACTCCACCCCTAAACCTATCCATCACTGGGATTTAGACAAATCGTAAGAATTTGCCACCTCATAAAATACACACGAATGGTCGTGAGATAGCGTTGAGCTACCATTCATAACAGTTAGTAAGCTTGCTAATATTACCAGCAATTCAGATTTAATAAATTACATTTATTTTTTATGCTTTACATTGTGTGGCAAAAAGGTGTGCTATAGTATACAGGTCTACATGTAGAATTTAAAAAAGTGGTGTAGGCTGTAAAAAATCAACTTGTTTGTCCACAGTTTAAAGCAGATAGATAATCACAATATTATAAATAGAGGTAGAATGTTCTGTAAGAACACACACATTCAGTCCTCTGAATACAGTAACATGTCACCGTCATTTATTTTTCCTGCTCAGCCCAAATGTAGTGGGCATTTATTAATATCCCTGTACAATTAATGTTATAAATATCTCTCACATAAATTTTATGATGCAGGAAAATGCATATTTGAATTTAAAGTATTGCATTCATTTCTTTGTTGTGTTTTGAAGTTATAGTTTGGTTCGGTTATAAACCGGTTATGCCACACTGTTGCGAAAAGAAAATATTAATGTAATTTATGTGTTGTTTTACTGCTGTAGAACCAGTCAGAATTTCCAAACAGTAGGAAATAATGCTAAAATAAATTGGCAGCTGTACATCTGTATCAAAACATAAATTGATAAAAAATAAATTGAGTGAGAATATTATGTTTGTTGGCAACATCTGTTAAGCTACATTTTGAGTTTGTATAAAGCCGACACTCTGCTCGAGACTTAGCAGAACTTCAGAAAACTTCAGGGGTCATCCTGTTCTATATGTAGACAAAATCTGTTGTGGATTAAACCCAGCGGCCTCAAATAAATGAGGACATTTGCTTCTTGTTTGCAGCACCACCTGTTTGCACAAACCTTGTGCACGACATCAATAGATGCGAATGGGGTAATACGCGTGAATGCTAATGATATTAGCCGCAATAACCAAATCCTCTCATGTAATCACAGGTTGTGGCGATGAGCACAAGCTGTGTGCGCTCAACTTTGTTGTGTGTCAGAGAGAGTTTAATCAAATCCGACAAGATTGTTTTGAAGCAGCAGCTGTTTGGGCTCATAAATATTACTTCGGCTCGCACGCAAAAAAAAAAAAAAAAAAAGAATCATAATTCCTATGAGTGTATGGCTTGATCAAGATGAAGAAGCTGACCTGCAGAGGCAACAATAAATAAGATGGCTTTGGCATGCTAATGCTACTAGCTGGTCGATCTAGTCAGTTAAGAGAGGAAGGAATCCAATTTACACCTGTTAACCTATCACGCTTTCGTTCGTCTGAAATGTAAGAAAGCCTCGCGTTCCCAGCACCTCGAGGAGTATCTGCCTTCTGACAAATAATAAATCAAGCTTATTGCATATCGAACAGCTTACAGTAATGCCAATTTGATGCTCAATGAGATTGTCAACCCAAGGCTAGCGCCAGCTCCCCATGTACGCTAGACTGACATGTTGAAAACAAATGAAAAGCGCCCGTCCCTCGCCGACTCCCTGTGCTTCACCCCTGAAACCAGCTGCATTAGCCAGATGCACACAGCTTGTCTGCTTCCTTTGCCGCCCCAGTAATTCTCATTACAGTAATTGTTGCTTAATGTTTTCATAATCTGCTGCTTAGAGGAAACAGTTTCCCTTCTTCTAATATCATTGCCGGCTCCCTGCGGCCTCCTCCTTGATGCTGGCCTTGCATTTTTATTTCTTATTCTCGCCTCCCTGTAATGAATTAGGATCTGTCCCAGCTGGCTGACTTCCCTGATCGGGAGCTGTCTGGGCAAAGGGACGGTTGGCTTGACTGAGCCGCGGCGCTCTGTTGGCAGGGAAGGGCCAACGGGCTCACTCCTCCTGGCTTAATGAGGCGGTCACATGTCCACACGCTGGCAGGCTGGGCTGGCATCTGGTACTCGAGCAACCGAGCGCACTCACAGAGTTTACTTACAATTCACCTGCACAATTACTCAAAATGAGTGATGAGCTGCTTAAGCACTCCCCTCAGGGTGCGATTCCGCCGAAAGATGGCCGTACGTACTGAAGCGTGGAATGATGGGGTAATTACCCCAGGAACAATAAGGAGTCACTCTGCATTTGATACACTGTCTGATTACACAACTTCTGGTCCCTCTTTATATTAAGTGTCTTTAAGTACTGTGTACTTCTAAATTAATCATTTGATGCACTCTTAAAAAGAAAGGGGTTTTCAGAATGATGCCATAGAAGAACCAATTTTGGTTCCACAAAGACCTTTCAGTGAACAGAACCAATTTTTCCTTTAAAAATCTAACATTTTAATGATCTAAAGAACCATTTTCCACAATAGAACCTTTTGTGGAATGGAAAGTTTCCATGGATGTTTAAGGTTCTTCATGGAAGCATAGTTGCCAATAAAGAACCTTTTTTTGTGGAATGGAAGGGTTCCATGGATGTTAAAGCTTCTTCATGGAACCATAGATACCAATAAAGAACCCTTTTTGTGGAATGGAAGGATTCCATGGATGTTAAAGGTTCTTCATGTAACCATAGACGCCAATAAAAAAAAAAAAACTTTTCTGTGGAATGGAAGGGTTCCATGGATGTTAAAGGTTCTTTATGGAACCATAGATGCCAATAAAGAACATTTTTTGTGGAATGGAAAGATTCCATGGATGTTAAAGGTTCTTTATGGAACCATAGATGCCAATAAAGAACGTTTTTTTGTGGAATAGAAAGGTTCCATGGATGTTAAAGGTTCTTTATGGAACCATAGATGCCAATAAAGAACCCTTTTTGTGGAATGGAAGGATTCCATGGATGTTAAAGGTTCTTCATGGAACCATAGACGCCAATAAAAAAAAAAACTTTTCTGTGGAATGGAAAGGTTCCATGGATGTTAAAGGTTCTTTATGGAACCATAGATGCCAATAAAGAATGTTTTTTGTGGAATAGAAAGGTTCCATGGATGTTAAAGGTTCTTCATGGAACCATAGATGCCAATAAAGAACTTTTTTTGTGGAATGGAAAGTTTTCATAGATGTTAAAGGTTCTTTATGGAACCATAGATGCCAATAAAGAACCTTTTTTGTGGAATGGAAAGGTTCCATGGAAGTTAAAGGTTCTTTTTAAAGGGATAGTTCACCCTTAAAAATTAAAATTTGATGTTTATCTGCTTACCCCCAGGGCATCCAAGATGTAGGTGATTTTGTTTCTTCAGTAGAACACAAATGATGATTTTTAACTCCAACTGTTGCGGTCTCTCATTTGGAAAATGCTTGTCAATGGGAACTCCATCTATAAGAGTCAAAAAAACATGCACAGACAAATCCAAATTAAACCCTGCGGCTCGTGACGACACATTGATGTCCTAAGACACGAAACGATCAGTTTGTGCAAGAAACCGAACAGTATTTATATAATTTTTCACCTCTAAAATACCACTATGTCCAACTGCCTTGCGCATCCGGTTAGTGAGGTCTGAAAACGCGTTCTGATGACGGAAGTGATTATACTTCAATGAGTCAGAGCGCGTTCAGACCTCACTAAATGTCCTATGCCTTCCCTATTCAACTTATGGAAAAAACGGAACTGGCACCGCATTCGTTCCGTAAGTTGAATAAGGAAGGTGTAGGACATACAGCGTAAGCTTTTTGAAGAAGCTTTTGGAAGCACTTGTGATGCGATCATTTGTGCCTATAAAGCATATACATTTCGATTTTTTTAAAAAAAATGACAGATCGTTTCACTAGATAAGACCCTTATTCCTAGTCTGGTATCATTTAAAGCCCTTTGAAGCTACACTGAAACTGTAATTTGACCTTCAACTTTTTGGTGACCATTGAAGTCCACTATAAGGAGAAAAATCCTGGAATGTTTTCATCAAAAATCTTAATTTCTTTTCGACTGAAGAAAGAAGGACATGGACATCTTGGATGACATGGGGGTGAGTAAATTTCAGGAAATTTTTATTTGAAAGTGGACTAATCCTTTAATGTGTCATGACAGATCCCTGCATCAGTTCAAGTGTCGCATGAACCAATCATCTCCTCCTACTAGTTATAGTGTAAAATAAACATGAATGAACATCAGAAGGTATGTCGTTTCAACCGCGGAAAGACATCAATACACACCATATTGTAAGTTCAAGTCTGCCGACATTAATCTACTAACTCTCCTGTCTGGTTTGTTTGTCAGACAAAATGGCGTATTCTATGTTATGTTTGGTCAGATCACCTGTCAATCCAACTCCTGACAAAGGGTGAATTGGTAATAAAGACATTTCACTGGATATGTGAACACTTTTTCAGTGACATTACGTCACAGCGGTGATACAAAGATTTCTACTGAAAAGCTTGCAGAGCGAGCTACAGCAGAAAAAGTGCATGACCCATGTTGTCTAAAGCACTTTATAAATGCTTTAAAGGTCAAGAGCCTAGAGTTTCATGTGGATTGTCAGGTGTGTGCGCTGTTTCATGAGCTCGAGAGGTGTTTTTTCCCCAGCACATATTTGACATTTGGCTAATATGTTTTACTACAGTATAATATGCTTTGCATCCATGCAGCACAACAGAAAAGAGGGGTGCAATCATATTGACAAAAATACATTTTGATAAAATATTTGTTGTTCACACTACTGTTCAAAAGTTTGTTGTCAGAAATATTTTTTTTAAAGAAATATTTTTATTCAGCAAGGACGCTGACATTAAAGACATTTATGATGTTACAGAACATGTCTATTTCAAATAAATGCTGTTCTTTTGAGTGGTTTAGTCCAAATTTTCTGAAGAGACTTGATTGCTTCATATAATAAACAGATTGAATTTAGGCTCAATTATATGGATTAGTTTCACTATCTCTTTATGAAATTTTTGAAGTGTCAAAGTGGTAGCTGCCAATGGAGGGACAGAAATCTTTCAAATCATATTAAAATAACTTAATTTGTGTTTCAAAGATGAATGAAAGATTTATGGGTTTTATGGGGACATGAGGGTGAGTAATTAATGACAGAATTTTCATTTTTGGGTGAACTAACCCTTTAAATTATGTGTCTGTGAAAGTTTTTGTTCCATCACTTTTGTTATTGCTCAGAGTTCACTACAAATTTCAGAATTCAAAGCCTTCAGCTGCTGTTTTGCTCTGATGTCTGTCATTTGTTTTATGACTTTAATCGAAGGTTCCATGGTCCAATTCCTGATGGATTCTCCCCTGTGCTGTTTTAGCTCTTTAAATTTTATCACGGCATTGATTTGAAACACACGCACACACACGCACGCACACACACACGGACAGACGGGAGAATACAGCTAGCTTCCAGCTATGCACTGATGGCAAGAGCTCTCTGTCAAGATCCCCTGCAGGGTCAAGTAGATTGCTTCTCCTTGTCATTTCTCTGCTGCTGTACACTCAATGCCAACAAACCCACCATTCAAACACACACCCAAACACATCCTCATGGAGATACGTTATGCTATATAACTTTCAAAAGACCAAACTCTCATATACTGAGTTAAGGAGTAAGTAGTGTTTCATCATGTGCACTATTTCCCTTCTGAAAAAGAAGTGCGGACTTCTTGTTAACTGCAATTTAACTGAAATGTATTATAGTTTAAATTTATATTAAATACAATTAGCTGAACTTAAGTGTGTGTTTTTGACCCACTTAAGTACATCTTTATATGTGATTTCATAATTACTTCTATTGTCTTTGAAATGTGTTTACTGCTGAATGTACTAAAAAGCATTTATGGTAAACTAAAATATACTTCATATACTTGTCATTTCTTTTGAAACGTGTATGTCAGACATATTTGTAATGATGAAGTTGCAATTAAGTATATTAAAAATGTAATATTAAATAACATACTACAGTTAAAATTATAATCAGTGCTTTACATGTGCTTTAGTATATTAGTCAACACATCAAAATAAGTGTACTTCTTTAAAGGATTAGTTCACTTTCAAATGAAAATTAGCCCAAGCTTTACTCACCCACAAGCCATCCTAAGCATCAATAACCTGACATCAGGAGACCCATAACTTTGACTTCAATGCTTTAATTTGTCCTTCAACTGTTCATATTGGAAATGTGTTTTATAAAAGTATCAGTTTACCTGTTTGCTTATTTTATAAGTGACAATGCTAAAGTGCCCCTGTTATGCTTTTTCGTTTTTTTTTTTTTACCTTTTATGAGTGTAATATAGCTGTTTGTGAATGTAAAACATCTGAAAAGATTAAATAAAGTATACAATAAATGGAGTTTTTGTCTCCCAAAAGAAAGATCCGATTCTGAACCGCCTGCCCCGAAACGAATCGTACTTGCAGATATTATACTATTAATGAAATAAAAGACCACTTAAATAAGAGTACACTTTCATGACTAGGTTTCTCAACATACTCAGGTACACTTTTAAAAAAAGGTAATGTTTTGCTTTAAAGTATATTTTAAATCATTATGGTATCATCTTTTGTCATAATTTAAAGGATTAGTTCACTTTCAAATGAAAATTAGCCCAAGCTTTACTCATCCTCAAGCCATCCTAGGTGTATATAACTTTCTTCTTTCTGATGAACACAGTCGGAGAAATATTAATAAATATCCTGATGTATCCAAGCTTTATAATGGCTAATAGTAAAATATCTAGCTTCCGCCAGACCGCCTTTCATATTCAAGTTACGAAAAAAGTGTAAAATGGCGTCGCATCAGTTAAGCTTTTTCCCTAAGTTGAATACGGAAGGCGTAGGACGTAGTGTAAGCGTTTTGAACTGCGAGAGGCGTTACGCTTTCTTCGTAAGTTTAATACGGAAAGTTGGTCTGGTGGAAGCACATTGCTCACTGCCATTATAAAGCTCGGATGCATCAGGATATTTATTAATATTTCTCTGACTGTGTTCATCAGAAAGAAGAAAGTTATATACACCTAGGATGGCTTGAGGATGAGTAAAGCTTGGGCTTATTTTCATTTGAAAGTGAACTAATCCTTTAAATTATGACAAAAGACGATACCATAATGATTTAAAATATACTTTAAAGCAAAACATTACCTTTTTTTAAAAGTGTACCTGAGTATGTTGAGAAACCTAGTCATAAAAGTGTACTCTCTTATTTAAGTGGTCTTTTATTTTATTAATAGTATAATATCTGCAAGTGCGATTCGTTTCAGGGCAGGCGGTTCAGAATCGGATCTTTCTTTTGGGAGACAAAAACTCCATTTATTGTATACTTTATTTAATCTTTTCAGAGCTTTTACATTCACAAACAGCTATATTACACTCATAAAAGGTAAAAAAACGAAAAAGCATAACAGGGGCACTTTAGCATTGTCACTTATAAAATAAGCGAACAGGTAAACTGACACTTTTATGAAACACATTTCCAATATGAACAGTTGAAGGACAAATTAAAGCATTGAAGTCAAAGTTATGGGTCTCCTGATGTCAGGTTATTGATGCTTTACCCAAACCCCATCGTGCTCAGTGCGTAATAATGAAAGTGTCTATCGACCCCACCATCTGTAGATCAGACAGCTTTTGGGCTTTTCTAATTATCCCGTGCATGCATTCTTAAAGCCCTTGACTGCTGCAGAGGGCTTGAGCAGGAAGTCACAGCAAGGGTTGAGATGCCACAAGGTGATAATGTTCATTTATTGGTCGGCTTTCATCAGCACATTTCTATGCCTTAAGGCCTGATTAGAATCAGATGCATTTCTGCAGGGAAATGTAATAGCCTGGCTTTGAAGGTGAACCTTCGAGGACATCATCTCTGTTTTAAATCGGTTTTAAACATGGACCCCGAATCGTCCGTCGCCACCATTATCTCCCTCTCTTTATGTCCTGCTGCGGTCGCCATGAAGCGAGGAAGGTGCTTAAGAACTTATATGTTCATGCTTTTTCAGAGTAATTAACACTCAAGGTGATGACATGTCCTTCATAGTCTTTGCTTGTACCTGAATTAATGTAGTTGTCAAGGATAATTAATTGATATGAGGGCACATTGGAAATAAAATCTAATGAAGACCAAAACCGTTTAAAAAGTAACTGGGTATTGAGCAAGAAAATTATTCGCTTTCCCGAAATGCACTCATAAAACCCCACTTCTCATAGGAAATTGGTCATAACCATTGGAAATAGTTAAGACGTATAGCAGTCTACATGTCCAATTGACTAGGTGGGGGGTGGAAGCATATCAAAGCGTTTAGATTGCGGTCTATTGCATGATTCATGGGCAGACGGGAGCCGCTTCGTGAACTGACAGTCCCGGGACGTGTGATTGATAGCATGCTGCGCTTATCATTGTTGTGTATCGGTTTTATGACAAAAGCTTGAAGGACATTGCTACTTGATATGGTTATTCCACAGCAGGCAGAAGGAGACGTCCATAGCGGAAGGCGCTTCGCATTGTGAGCTAAAGAATGTGTTTCCTACCCAGAGTTCCTATGAGTGACACATATGACATTCCCAGAAGCTTTGGGGACGCTTCAAATGGATAAGAATAGTACATGCAGCATTGTTATTCAAATTATGTTATATACTATTCGTTTTATAGTCTGCCTGCTTAATTTATTGGATTATTGTCCTTTTGTTCACCTTGTTTTGGATGCAGCTTAATGATCCAAAACACTGAATGACATGACAGCTTGAATCAAATTCATGTATACGCATCCTTGAGTGAGTCTCATGAAACCTGTCAAAAACATGTGCAAGTGTCATATTTCACCTCAAAATAAATCAAAACATTATATTTAATGTTATATATTGTATTACTATAAATATATATTGACCAATAATATTTTTTATTATTATTAGCAATAACATATTTCTATTTGTAAAGTACATTATGGTAGTATTTGCTTTAATTTATGCTGAAGTAAATAAAATACATAAACAAGGAAAATTTTACAGTAAAAATACAGTATTACAATTGTAATCCAATGTTAATTACAATGAGAATAATGAAAATTTCAATAATGTACAAAGTAAATATGTCTGGAAATGGTGCAAAAAATTTGGAGAGAAAAAAAGATTAATTGTTGCATTACAAACAATGAAGATGACAAACAATATTTAATTATAATGAGCAAATTTTATTTGGAAAGTATTAATCATTATGGTACTATTAATTAATTAATTAATTAATCGCAGTAATATAAACTGAAATACAGCTATTATAATCTACAGTGTAATATTGGGAATATTGTGAGTTACAGCAATTTACAAAGGACAAATGTCTGGACATATTGTGGTAATGAGAATTTGGGAAGAAACTGTGCTCAATTGTCACAATGCCAAAAATCTCTTAATGCATTATGCATTTAAGCAACATATTTTATTTTGATTTTGTGGTGAAATGTGACCTGACATGCACTAGTTTCAGTGCTAATTTTAATTAGGCTGTCTGTTAACGTAGATATTTTATCTCTAGAGAATAGATCTTGATTTAATGGTTGAAACGTCTAATTTGCTAGGATGGTTGTCTTTGATTTACATCCCATCATGCCTTAATCAGCAGTAACCAATGATCTGTGCAGAGACTCTGCCCATTTAATTAGCATGCATGTGAGCGTCCAACCAGCACTGGCCGGTGAGGGTATTTAAACCTCAAATGTACATTTTCAACACAGAAAATTCCAATAATTAAGCGTGTAATTACACAGAGTGCATTGTTCAGAGAGTAATAAGACAACCGAGGGTTAAATTGTGAAAGAGAGATGTTGAATGCACAGCAAAGTAATTAAAAAAAAAAAAATAAAATAAAAAATAATCTTTCATAAAGGCCCGTTCACGCCGAGAACGATAACTATAAAGATAACGATAAATATATAGTTCTAAAAATCGTTTTAAATATAAAAGAATAGCACAGCTCACACCACAGCTATAACGATAACGATATAGAGAAACGGTATCGCTGGGATAATTTTCAGAACGATTTATTTATTTATTTTTCAGTTGTTGAACGATAAATCACTGACAACAACCAATCAGAATCCGTTCTAATTTAAGGGCTCGCGCATTTAAAATGGCAGACGACATTGTGGAGAAGTTAATCGCCAAGGATATCCTTTTCAATGATACATTAAAGAAAATGGATATATGGAAAACAATACCTCGGTATAAACGATGAAATCATAATGCCAAGCTAGCAAACAGTGTAATATAAATTTACCTCAGGTATCCAGCGCTAGTTCCGACAACATTGCTTCCTTTGAAGTTGCAGTGAAAAAGACTAGGCATTGTTTTTATTCCACTATATTGACTTTGTCAGCTAAATTCACTGTAAAATTAGATCGACTGCACTAGCTATTCACTCGAAACATAGTATGCTGAGGACATCTGCTGGTTAAAGCCGTGTAAATGCATCAAGAACAGCAAAAACTTGTAAACACTTTGAAACTGCAGCGCGCGAGTTTAGAATAAACAGATTGTTATCGTTCGTTGGTGTGGACGCAAATATAGTTATCGTTTTTGGTGTGAAAGCGCCTTAAGTCATTGTTTTTTTTTTTTTTTTATGTGAGTGCATATGATATATGATTGTAAATCGCATTAGGTGTAAAGTAGTACATAAGAAAAGCGCTATATAAATGCCTCATTCATTTATATGATGATATTTTTTTATTTTCCCAAAAAGGAAAAAATGAAAACAATATATATCATTTTTATACAATAATGTGGGGGGAAGTATATATTAGTAGTTATTATAAAGCACACATATAAAATAGTCTACATTGGATGGATGGACGGTCACACACACACACACCCTTTATAAATACATATTTATGTATATATTTATAAAGGGTGTGTGTGTACAGTATATGGTCTTGAAACAAGATTCCTTTTGTGTATGCAAAATGTAATTTTCTTTTGATTTTAATGTAAAATATGACCCATACATGATCATTATTCTTTGATTCACCCGAGTGCTTTAATCTAAAAACCAAATTATTTTTTAAAAGAAATTGCATCCCCATACGAACTAGATAAATGACTCCAACTATGATATAAAAAAGTGAAAACAATGACCAAGTAATCATGGCAAACTCCCTGGCCCAAATGAAATACTTAAAGCAGAAGGCAGCTTTGAGCCCCGTTGATTCATGTCCTGTGTTTGGAACGCATCCAGACGCTAAGTTAGCCATCAACAACCATAATGCAGCAAGGACTCAGCTATAACCTCAAAAGAAAAATAAGAGCACATCTCTGTTTCAGCATTTACTCCCTTTTTATGGGACACGCACATCAGAGCGGCTCGTCGCGTGGTGCCGCCTATTTTGTTGGCGTGGGCACAGCAGCCTTTGACAGAAGCCATTCTGGCTTTAAAGAATGGGCTGTACGCCTGAGCTGTGCCCTGAATCAATGCAGTCGCTTTCTTAACAGGTTTCAATATGTAACCATGGTGAAGGGGAATACGTCGCCATAGCAGAGCACCCTGAGAGCCAGCCGAGACGCAGTGGAGCGTTAAAGCTAAGCAGCCGAGCGTGTTTCCTACCTGCATTATAATGCTATGGGAGATATCATGTGTGAAAGGCTATTTGGGAGGTTCCTCATCTGCAGGCTTCCATTGCTGTCATAATTCTCTGGTGGTGAATACACTCTATGGCAGAATTACATTAGGCCCCATACGTCCAGCGGCAGCTCTTTATATGAATACATTTCACACTACTACTACTGAAACCATTCACATTTGCATTGCCCTGCTGTTGCACCTTACAAAACAGTAACCTGCTACAGGGATGCTATCAGATGCAGGGTTATTATAGTTAACTAAAATTAAAACCATAAACAAAACATTTTTTTTACTTAAAGGGTTAAAAAATAATGTCATTTATTACTTACCCTCATGTCGTTCTACACCCCTAAGACCTTCGCTCATCTTCGGAACACAAATTAAGGTGATGGCAATGTCACCGTCACCTCTCAAGATCCATAAAGGTACTAAAACATTTAAAACAGTTCATGTAACTACAGTGGTTCAACCTTAATGTTATGAAGTGACGAGAATACTTTTTGTGCACCAAAAAACAAAATAACAACTTAATTCAACAATATCTAGAGATGGGCAGTTTTAAACCACTGCTTCATGAAGCTTCGGAGCTTTACAAATCTTTTCATTCGAATCAGTGGTTCGGAGCGCCAAAGTCACATGACTTCAGCAGTTTGGCAGTTTGATACGCGATCCGAATCACTGATTCGAAACAAAAGCTTTGAAGCTTCATGAAGCAGTGTTTTGAAATCGTCCATCACTAGATATTGTAGAATAAAGTCATTATTTTTTTTTTTTTTTTGGCGCACAAAAAGTATTCTCGTCGCTTTATAACATTAATGTTGAACCACTGTAGTCACATGAACTGTTTTAAATATGTTTTTAGTACCTTTATGGATCTTGAAAAGTTCAATGGAGGCCTCACTGAGCCATCGGATTTCATCAAAAATATCTTAATTTGTGTTCCGAAGATGAGCGAAGGTCTTACCGGTGTATTATATATTTTAATAATATATAATAAACTTTAAACTGTAACTTTGCTGATTTTCAACCCACTTTGTATTGTTACAAAGTCGGTAGTATATGTAAATGAACAAATACTCTTTTGTGACTTTTGACAGCTCGTGAAATCTACAGTTTATACTTTTGTATCCCCAAATACAATTGGATCGACAGAGGGCTATTAACAGCAGTTATTATAAGGGTACGTTCATCACTGAAAGTTGTACCATACTTTGTCTACTTTCTACGCATTATGGTAAAAACAATTCACTCTAAAAAATGCTGGGTCAAAAACAACCCAAGTTGGATTAAATATGGACAAACCCAGAAATTCAGAACCCAGACTTCTTTCAAAAACATTTAAAAATCTATACCAACCCCAAACTTTTGACCGGTACTGTAATGTCATGTATATGAAAGTATCATTTCTGTAACATGCCGCTGCCACAGTAAGTTTTGTAAGAGTACAGCAAAGGAAACAGCAAAATACACCATGTAGTGGATGCTTAATGGTAAGCTTTATTCTGAGAGGGTATTCAGAAGGTATTAATGTGCAGCATTAGCAGTAAAGCAGAGGTCAGCAGTCATCCTCTGTTATCTGAAAGACAAAACACAGTGACGGCACTGAATGTTGAGTGCTCCTCGTGTTCAATTGCACCATCATTATAACATGCAGCAGAAGAGGAGGAGTCTCTCTATCTGCCATTAATATCTCTGAATGTAATCTCTCCTGCAATTCTGCACTTTATAAGCAGGAGGTTCTCAATCGTACACAACAAACAGAAAAATAGAATACAGAAATATATATATATATATATATATATATATATATATTCATCCTTTCATTCATTTAAGCTACACAAGTTTGTAGCAAAATACTAATATTTTAAAAATGCCCATCTGCCAAATCAAGGTCACTGTCATGCAACTAGTATGAATGATGCCATTTTGTTGTCATGTGACAGTGGGGCTCATTTGCTATTAATTATGTACAAATATTCTTATTTGTACGGAAAAATCTCACTCAACATTTTCAGGTGCAACACATAATTTTGCATTTTTCTAAGTCAATATGATTTAATTTAATTGGATAATTCGTTTTTTGATGACATGGCAAGGTCAAATAGTATAACCACAATAAAGCTTATTCATCATTACAATTATTTTTCAATTTTAAAATAACCAATTTTAATTACCTTTAAATGTTGAGTAAATCAGAGTCATTAAACATAATTTAATGGTAAATAGCATAAAGGTTTTTCAAAACTGAAATGGAATAAGTATATTTTTACACTAATACATTTTTCTTTCCACATTTAACAGCAAATAAGGATGTTTTTCCCATTTAAAAAGATGAATGCGTTTATAAGTGATGTGCAGAATCAAGCCAGAGTTGTTAATTAGATCAGAGTTAATTAAGAGGAGATCGGGTATTATGTTAATTACAGTCTAACTCCCAGATAAGACTTATCGTACTGCATGCCATATAAAGTTATTTACATTATTATTGTTTGCTCTTTAGATTCTATATACATAATTGAATACAAACACCTAACACCATTAAAAACCTAATGCAGTAAAATCAGTAAACAGCTTGCTTATATGAAACACTAAAAATAATCTTTGTGTACATTAACAGCTTTCTTAGCATACTGAAATGTGGAATGCAGCATCCATTAATAACCTTAAAAGATGCATATCTAATTGGAGCAGGACTGTAGATTAAAGGTAGAGATCAGAAGTGGTCTAATTTAAACGTTATCGTTCAAACCTGGAGTGCTCAAAAGCACATGAATGTGGCTGAGCGAGTGTTACTTATAACCTGTGCACCAAATGTATATAATGTGTATGATTGTCTTTTTTATACATAATATTTAATTATTTTTTGTGTCTTTTTTTTTCTTTGGTCTAAATATATTTGAAAAATTATGGAAAATAAATTACCTCACCTTAAATTTTAATCTATTCCACATTTTACAGTAGTTAATTGGTTGAGTAATTGCTAATTATTTGATGGTTATTAGTGGTGTCCTGAATTCTAATTAGACAGATGTGTTTTCTCTTGAGGACATATAAAGTATTAAATTAAACATTGATTATAAATCTTGTGAGCACACAATTATACATATATTATAACTATAAGTGGGGAAAAAAATTATATGTTAAAACGGTTGGTTCCAGTCCTTGATTCTGATTGGTCAATAGCTGTGTTTAATTCTCGATAAAACACGCAATGGAAAAAAGTGTGGGGAAAAAGTGTTGTCGCCGGTTGTTTTTCATGTCCGTGGATTGAAACAACCCCAAATAACATGATATTTAGCCCCTGGTATGCGAATTTTACCAGGGGAACCCTGCCAAAAACATAGATTTTACCCCCCGGAACGCAACTTTTACTAGGGGACCCCCTGAAATGCTATTTGGCTAGTTTTGGGCTAGTTTTGAGTAGCAATTGGGCGGGTTTTGTTGTGAAAACCTGGCAACTCTGAAAACATGGCAACTGTATGACTGCTTCACCCAACCCAACAACCTTAGCAACCACTCTTAGCAACGTAAACATATGTTTGTTCTCAATTTATACTGTTCATTTAAGCTTACTGTATTACTATGTAGAAGAGTATTGTGAGAGAGATACTGAGTGTATTACCAAAGCCACTGGAAGGCAAGCCTGCAACCTTTAGCCAAAATAATTTAATATTTGTATTGTGTGGTAACCGTATTATAAAATCAATAAGCCCCCTGAAGCCGTGGTTTACAGTGAATTTATAACAGCTGGGGGTTTTAGGCTTTAATAGGCTAACATCTTTAGTATAAGGCTATGTTTCTGTTTTGACCTGTAATCAGAAAAATCTTCAAGAAAAGATTTAAAAGTTTTTCAGGCATCATTGTTTAAAAATATTATATAAGCCATGTGTAACTGTAACTTAACACAATAAAAAAGATTTGTTTACTGATTTGTTCTTTGTGTTACTTCATTACTTCAGTGTGCGGCACCCACAGTGTCGTTGTAACATTCACTCTACAGATTTGTTCACATCCAAACCAAGTCTGATCCTTGAATAAAATATTTTGTCCCTTCATTTTGTCAACAGCTGAGCTTAAAAAAAAAAGCCAACAATAGCCTAAATCAGAGTTCATCAACTAGTGACCCAGGGGTCAGATCCAGCCTGTTAGTCCTCTTTTTTATGCAGCCCTCTGATTAATTTAGATAAAATCACAGCCTGATACATCAGAGCACAACACTGAACGGTGAGTTCAAAAGCACTCAGAGCCAGCGGTCTACAATTAGCACTCAGTGGTCCACTTCAGTCCAGCAGAATGAAGTGCATGTTTAAGCTTTTCTGGAAAATAGGATCATTGGGAAAATGTGCCTCTACCTACATTTTTGCAAAACTCCAAAAATGTACCGATGTGGATATTCAATATCAGCAACCTGTCATCATTTACACATTCTCAGGTTGTTTCAAACGTATATACATTTTTTTGTTATGTTGAACACAAAGGAAGATATTTTAAAGAATGTGGGAAACTGAACAGTTCTGGGGCACCACTGACTTCTATAGTATTTTTTTTCCCTACTATGGAAGTCAATGGTGCCCCAAAGCGGCCTGGTTACAAACTTTCTTTAAAAAAATCTTCCTCTGCGTTCAACAGAACAAAGAAATTTTTACAGGTTTAGAACAACTTGAGGGTGAGAATTGAACGATCCCTTTAAGCAAGGTATTTTCAGAAGAGCACCTTGGTGTTTTCAGCTGGCTAAAAATTCTTTGGCCACTCACCAAATATTCAAGTCCCCAAACGTTGTGATATGTAAAACAACTTCACATTCATCTGTTTCGGATAAAACTAAACACACTTTTAACGCCACTAACTGGACATTTCAGTTTGAAAGCGTCACAAAATATGCAAAAAGCAGCGTAATATCATTTTGCAAAAATGTCACCACAGGCACGTTTTTACAATGAGCCTGTGTTGTTTTTCTAGGCATAATTCAGCTTCCCTTGTTTTCCAAAAACGACCCAGCACCATTTAGGTGAACATATCTTGTCATGTTATAGGATGTCTTTAACAGTGTTGGAAAATCTGTTTAATGGTTGAGTTATAATTAACACCACATTAAAAAAAAAATAAATAAATAGCACAAACTCGTTCCATCACCACCTCCACACAAACCTTTAGTAGTCAAAAATAACAAATTTGCACATGCCTAATTAAAACACAGCCGACACAACAACCTGCTACTTCAAAATATCCTCGCCTAATAACAGAGACTCTGTAAAGTGTTTTGACATTTATCTAGGACAGTCATGTCATGAAATGCCTGGGAAGAAGCTTTCCCACTGCTTTGTTGACAACAGATCAGCATATGCGTTCATCAGTTACAGAGGTAACCAGTCATACTTCATTTGTACAATGAATATTGATAGCTAAGGAGTGCGCCGTAAATGTTTGGTTAATGTGATTGTCAATTAAACATCTCAAATTAGCCTCCCTGATAATTTTCCAGAATATTCCAGTCCTGTCTGTTTGCATGTATCTTACTGAATAACATGTAGCTTGTTTTATGTAGTGGAGGCCAGGGACTGAAGACTTTGTACTTTCACGTTCATAACTCTCGAAGCTTTACGAATCTTTTGTTTCAAATCAGTGGTTCGGAGCCTGTATCAAACTGCCGAAGTCACGCCCCCCAGTGGTGAACCATTGAAATTTCGAAACACTTATGACGTAACTTGTCTACTGAAATCAGGTGACTTGGCAGTTTGATACACACTCCGAACCACTGATTCGAAACAAAAGATTTGTTAAGCTTCAGAGCTTCATGAATCAGTGTTTTGAAATCGCCCATCACTAGATATTGTTGAATAAAGTTATTTTGTTTTTTTGGCGCACAAAAAGTATTCCCATCGCTTCATAACATAAAGGTTGGACCACTGTAGTCACATGAACTGTTTTAAATATGTCTTTAGTAGCTTTCTGGGCATCTGAAAGTGTTAATGGAGGCCTCACTGAGCCATCGGATTTTATCAAAAATATCTTAATTTGTGTTCCGAAGTTGAACGAAGGTCTTACGAGTGTGGAACAACATAAGGGTGAATAATTAATGACAAAATTTTCATTTTTGTTTGAACTAACCCTTTAAGTTGTTTTGAAATGTACTGCCTGTCCCTAAAATAACATAAATTAGTGTCAAGTACAAAGTGCTTACCCCACTCTAGAAGTAAGTTCCATTTAAATTTTGTATATCAATATATTTTTTATAACTATTTTGCTGAAAGGTATAAATGTGCTTATAAGTAATTTGAAGTAAGGATTATTTATTTTATCATTCCAACACAAGTTTTGGAAAACAATAAAGAATATTTTTAGACAAATAATGGCTTTATTTTATTGATGTGTATTTTTTTGCTTCCTGAAGAAAACATTCAGGGATGCACTGAATCTGTGTAATAGAAGCCAGAGAGTTGCGCATTAATAACATCACACTCATTTCAGAAGAGTTCAGATCAATCTGCATGCTATGAGCATCCACCTGCCCCCTTAAATTCTGTATTAGGATGCATGTCATCGGAGTGGCACAGCCATGCAGTTAGACTGCATTAATCGGATCGGATGCCTCTCCTTTGGGTAACAGCACAGATTCCATGCATGCTAAAACATTAATGCTGATTGGCATTTTGTACATGAGGAATCTTCCAAATGAAATAATACGTGCTTACGAGAAAACACAAAAATTTACCAGTTGATATTTTTGACAGCGTTCCTTCACTGTTCATTGTTCACTGTTCATTCATTGTTAAAAACTACTTGAAAATACAAATGCATTATGTTGCAACTTTGATGAACTGTAATGACTTGCTAGATTGTTGCTTTCCTATCTAGTGATTAATATTTCTTCATATTAGATGCAAAAACATCCATGAAATTGTTTAGCCATGCACACATGGATGCTGAGGATAAACCTGTAATTTACTCTTCTTATTTGCTTGATTTTTAGCAATGGCTATTTGAGCAAATGTGTTAATGGATGAATACATGGCAAATGGACTGAATAAATTTACTTTGAACAAACACTCTAAAAAGCAGAAATTAGATTATATGCACTTATTCAGGTTCAGGTTTGTGTGGACAAGACCTGTATATAATGGCATTGATTAACCCTTAAAGGTATTGATTAACCCTTAAAGGAACACTCCACCTTTTTTGAAAATAGGCTCATTTTCCAACTCCCCTAGAGTTAAACAGTTGAGTTTTACAGTTTTCGAACCCATTCAGCCGATCTCCGGGTCTGGCGGTACCACTTAGCATAGCTTAGCATAGTTCATTGAATCTGATTAGACCGTTAGCATCTCGCTCTAAAAAAATTGTTAAAGAGTTTAGATATGTTTCCTATTTAAAACTTGACTCTTCTGTAGTTACATCATGTACTAAGACCGACGGAAAATGAAAAGTTGGGATTTTCTAGGCCGATATGGCTAGGAACTATGATATTGCACCCATGGTACGGCAGCAAAGTTCCTTGATTATTACTTTGGAATGAGAGTATAGTTCCTAGCCATATCGGCCTAGAAAACCCCAACTTTTCATTTTCCGTCAGTCTTAGTACACGATGTAACTACAGAAGAGTCAAGTTTTAAATAGGAAAAATATCGAAACTCTTTGGTCATTTTTGAGCGAGATGCTAACGGTCTAATCAGATTCAATGAACTATGCTAAGCTATGCTAAAAGTGGTACCGCCAGACCCGGAAAATGGTAAAACTCAACTGTTTAACTCTAGGGGAGTTGGAAAATGAGCCTATTTTCAAAAAAAGTGGAGTGTTCCTTTAAACGCATACCTCGGGTCTTTAGTGACCCGGGACGTCATTCACTACCCTCTTCCTCATTCATTTTTTAAAGTTAGACATCAACCTGCTTAGTATCCCTCTATAAATTCATTATAAACAATATAACAAGAAAAACGACCCGAAGTGTGTAACAGCAAGTATATTTTTTCTGCACAACAATAATCAAATCTTTGATGACTGAATAAGTGCAATTCACCTTTATTCCACAAGGTGGCAATGTCTGATACACAATGATGAAGTGACGTTTCACTCATAGTTACCGCAGGCAGAAAACAAAAGAATATAGGATGTATCATCTTCAAAACTTGAAATAGCTCAGTGATTTACTGCAGAGCAAGTACTGAACGCAATCAAATATTAGAGTCACTGTCACTTGATGGTGGATCTGGTGAAGAAGCTGTCAGCAATCAAAAATATTGATTTTGAAGATGTTGAAAATGTTCTGAGAATATGTTTGAGATGCTGATTGGGAAATGAGCTCTGACAAGGACAGTGATGATGGTATAAAACATCTGCTCAAACTGAACCCTTCCAAGCTCCAAAAGGTAACAAAATAAGCTTTATTTTATTTGTCTGTAATTGTTACTCTAATATCAGGAGAGTTTTATATAATCACGACAGGTAGAGATCCAACCGTCTTAGGCCCTCTCCACACGGACACGGGTATTTTCAAAACCACAGCTTTTTCTGTTTGGACGTTTGCCCACACGCAAACACAGTACCCAGTCACTGAAACCGAACTTTTCTGAAAATTCCTGCCAGGATGAAGATTTTCAAAAAACTCTGGTTGCAGTGCTGTCATGTAGACACTGAAACCGGAGATTTTTGCTTGTGAAGTTGAAACTGGAACCGGTAATAACCTTTTTTCCAGGCTTTTGATTGGCCAACATGGCTTTACGGTTAAGGTTATATCGCCACCTGTTGGTTTGGTATGCTCTTGACAGTGCTTCATAGCGTGTTTTTGCGTTTTCATGTGGACGAGATTATTTTTTTTAAATGAAAGAGGAAAAACTCCATTTATAAAAATACCCATGTACGTGTGGTGTAGGCCTCCGGGTCACTAAAGACCTGAATATGAAATAATGATTAGCGAAACATTAATGCATTTAGAGTTAACATATGTTTGTACTACATGAGAGAGTACACTCTTTACAAAAATATCCTATTCTTAGGCCCGGTTTCACAGACAGGGTTTAGCCTAAGCCAGGATTACTCCTTAGTTCAGTTAGGATATTTAAGAAGCATTTATAAACGTTCACTAGAAAGAAAAAAAAAAACATTACTGGTGTGCATCTTGAGACAAAACAATGGCACTGACATATTTTAAGATATGTCAGTACAAGTTGCTCTCAGTTAAAACAGCTCAAACATGCATTTTAGTCCAGGACTAGCTTAAACCTTGTCTGTGAAACCGGGCGTTAATGATTTTACCTGTAAGGAAATATTGCATATTTGTTTTCAGGGAAAGTATCTGTAAGTGCACCTTTATACCTTTAAATTAATGTCACTGTAATACAAAATACACATATATTTGGTGCAGTGTTGTTTCTCAAGGCAGTTCATCAAGTATCAATGAAAAAATATTACTTTTTTTGGACATGGTATGATACCAGCACTAGTACAACTAGAAGCAGTGTTACTTTTTGTTAGTGTATGGCTAAATAAAACGCTGACTTTGTCATGACCTTTTCTCTTTCTTGTTCGAATGAGCGGTTAGCTGAATATGGGTATTTTGTGAATCTGCAGCTGTGATAAACTATATTCTCAGTTCTCCTCGAGGTGACAGAGGCTGTACAGTTCAACCTAGCTAACATTTTCTGTGATCCTTGTAGATGCGATAAGGTCAGGTAATAAAGGGATAGGGCAGGCCTTGGTGTTTATTGAGCAAAATTCAAATTCATCTTGCTGGCCTTGAAATTCGTATTATCATACTAGTATCCTTACTGCAGCTTCTCACACACAGCTGTTGCAGTTTAGGTGTTTGAGGAACCTTGAGAACTCCCGCTGAAATCAATTAATGGGGTCAGAAGGAGGTTCTTGTGGAGTTTGGTGTGGCCTGACTGGAATAAAGTGTCTGCAAAGGTAAGTGGGAGGTCAAACCTTCGGCTGCTCTGCAGTGGAGCTATTAGCATAAATTAATGTATTTTAGGCCAGCGTCTTTAGCTCCTCTGTTCCCACACCAGTAATGTCCTTGCTGCTGACTTATTAGGATGCAGACTGTGAAAACAAGCAAGGGTAACAGTGAGTTCAGCCAGTGGTTTTGTACAAACTCTGCCCCATGTTTGTACAATAAGTGTCAGCAATTCGGTATCAAAAGGTTTCGTAATAAAAAAAAAAAAAACTCTCCACATGCTTGCCCTTGAGCCAATGACCTGTGAGTGCCATAACTGTTTTTCTGCATATAATGAAATTCAAAACAAGTTTTAGCAACCTTGTATTTTTACTTTGACAACTGAATCACTGGCTTCATCGTTGCCTTGCAGGAACATTTTAGTTCACTTAAGAACATTTTTTAGCAAATGTTCACTTTGTAATAATGTTAAAATTAATTTTAACTGATTAACTGAAGTTTGCTATTCATGCGTATTCATTAAAAATGTGTAATTGCAAATATATTTAATTACATGACATATATGTATAAGTTTCAACAGAAATTACATAAATGCTTCAAAGACAGAAATATTTAAGATATTACATATAAATATGCACTTAAGTCCTACTTAAGTGTCAAAAAAACTTCAGCTAATTGCATTTAATATACATTCAGTTTGCACTAAAGTTTATTCTTTTAAAGTATATTATTTTTGTAATAAGTACTCTTTTTATAAGTATTAAAAGTGAAAAGTGAAAGTGACGTGAAGGCCGAGTATAGTAACCCATAATCTGAATTTTTCCTCTGCATTTACCTGAAATGTACTGAAATGGTGAATCGCACTCCTTTTTCAAAAGGAAATATATATTCATATTAAAATATATTCAAGCTGCTCTTTTCCATACAGCAAAAGAAACCAAGAGCTGTCAATATCCAAAAAAGCCAATTGAATGATGAAAGAATAAGAGCCATCAAGTTGGGAAAAAAATGACTGTTTTCAAACATGTTTCCCCAAACTCTTCCCTCATCTGCTATTGGTCAGAGTAACAGTAGCCCCGCCCAGAATTCACAGCATTGGTTCAGCCAATGTTTCTGTACTGCAAAAGAAAAAAAAATCTTAATGATTACGTTACTTCTAGTAAATTGACTTTTAAATATTTTTACTGGAAAACAAACAAAAAAGACTAAAGCCTAATTAAGTTATTAAAAAGTTTTTTTTGTGTGTATGTGTGCTTACATTTGGCAAAATCATTTTGCATCGTGTGTGCTTACATTTGGCAAAATCCACCTGATGGGATACGTGCAGTTGCTGATGTACTACTTACTTCCATAGCCATAACCCATAATATGTCGAGCTATATTTTAAGTTTGAAAAAAACATACACTTTTAACACTGTAAACCTCTTTGGCGATAATGACCCATGTGTAGTGCACAAGCTAGGCAGTGCACTCTCACCAATTGGTATGCCTGCCCCATATTATGGCACATAAATTGTCAGTAAATAACTATGGCATGACATTCAGGAAGGCTTCCTGGTCACTGGCAGCAAGTCTTGTGACTCTTGACACAAAAGACGCTTCGAAGCTCGACATCTCACAGCCCAGTGACTCCAAGACTAAATGACCTGTCAGCTCTACAATCTGTGGCACTGCGACATCTCAATTCCATCTTACATTGAATACAGCTCAGGATAAAACACAGTTGGGGGATTCACTGAGAATGAATTGCACTCGCTGATAGCGCTGTTTATCTGCATGCAATGTCTGCATTGTTTTAGTACCCGATTCACTACAGGAAATATGCAAATCAAACATGCAAAAGTCTGTGCTGAACACAATTTTCAGGCCATAGTTTCTGGATTTGTGGGTCAGTTCTGAGTGCTATGTTGTGGAGGATGCAGCACTACATTTTAACATATTTTGGCAAAAATACATTAAGTTTCTTATTCACAACATATAAAAATGAGGTAACAGTGCAAACAGACCAACAAAATGCAATTCTCATTGTTCAATTCCCGATTTTGCAGATGAGCGCAAAGTTCAGTGTTGCCAAGTCCGCAGTTTTCCCGCAGAATTGGGCTACTTTAACAGGGTTGTTTTTCATGTCCATGGGTTGAAGCGACCCCAATAACATGATATACTAATGCTAATTTTACCGGGGAACCCCACCAAAAAAAACGCAGATTTTACCCCACGGGATGCGATTTTTACTGGTGGATTTAAGCAGGACATAATATTAGAATTACTGATGACTCATTTCAGGCAGTTCAGAATCAGTTCTTTCCTTTGGGAGACAATAACTTCCTTCATCGTGCAACTTGATCTTTGAAACTTTGCAGACCTTTTACATTCACAAACAGCTATATTACACACTACATGAAAGGTAATATCCAAAAAACGTAATACGTAATACACTTTAAATACTCAAAGTAAAGTGCTATGTCAGCGCATTGAATGCCCGATTAAACTAGATTGCGAGTGGTTAGTGCATAAGAAGGAGATTTTTGTGTATAAGTTAATTCACAGGCTTTTTTTTTTCTTCTGGTTAATCTTCAAAGAGAGACACTATAGGTATATTTGGGTTTATTTTGCTCCTGTGTCAAAACAAGTTGTAATTCAATGTAATTTGAATGCACAGAAATTCATTTAATTGTATAAAGGGCTATTGTTATGGAAACAATGCATCACATTGCTTTTGTAGCTGTCGATAAATATACAGTATGCACATCCACAACTATGAGCCAGATTGTTGTGACGAAGTACTTGTTTGTTTCACCTAATGGCACATTTAGTACAAGATTATTGATTCTACAGTATTCGCTTCATTATAGATGTAAATATATGGGCATACCAAACAAAGCCGCCTTTGAGCAAAAGAAACAGCTATAATAGTGCCAATCAATAATTCATCACGCCACACACTGATCAGTTATTATAAACTATACATTTCATCATGTTCCACTGATCCCAGTCATTAAAGCAGGATGAGACTGATAATATCAAGGGATTTCCCAGGGTGTGGTTATTTATTAAAGTGAACTTCTGTATAGATCCAATGTCTTTGTTGCAAAAAGCGATTGAACTTCCCCACCATTATTTCCCAGAGAAAAAGATACGGTTCATTCAACCCCCTACTGTAAGTAGTCACAGTGGAAACCTACTGTTTTATTTACACTGATTGGAGAAGATTAAAAAAATTATTTAAAACACAAAACACTATCTAGAACATATCATGGCGTTGAGACTATTTAATGTCTTTTCAAAAATGCAAACAGTAAAACAATTATGAGAAAATTCATGAAACCGCAAAATCGGAAAAAATATAATATGATGATTAGCCATGATATATTAGTAGTATATTACTGTATGTCATGTATATGGCAACATTGTTATTTTAATACCGTCATTAGTATAATTCAGTAGCAGTGCTGCAGAGAACACCTGAAGCTTCTCGGATGAGTAGCACCACCTTGGCCTGGGATTCATTGAGCGATGAACTTAAGAAACCAGGCTTCTTTTTTTTTTTTCAAGGGGTGGGACTGCAGTGGAGGAAACCAGCTGTTAGCCATTTGTCTTCATATGGTCAATGAACCAGTATTCAACACACAGCTGCTCCTGAGGATCCTACTTATTAAGCACATCTGCTGTGCTACAGAACATGGCTGGCAGAATTTTCATCTAAAAAGGAAAAATTAAAACATTTTAAAGTTGTTTTCTTTCAAATAACTTGTGCATAGAAAAAAGAAAACAATGTAATTACAAAGTAATTAATGTAATTACACAGTTATAATATCGTCGCTGTCAGGCAGAACCCTTGTATGTCCAAAACCACTACTTTTCAGGAAATGGAAAAACACTGTTTTTTTAAACAATTAAACACTGTTAAAGTTGATTTTGGGGCTTTATGGCAAAGTCTCTTTAAGACAAGTCATTTCACTTGGCGGCCATCTTTGAAACGCCTCTAGGGCATTCAAGTGCAGCTCCTATCTCTTTGAATGGGGAACATCAAATTCTCCAAAGCTGTTTGCCAAGCTTTCGATTAAATTTCATATTTCAAATCACAAATGAAATCTGGCAACAACTGTCCCATTCATTTTGTTTCTAAATGCTTAAATCATGACAAAAAAATTGTATTTTTCAGGCTGGATCAAGCTAATGCGCATGCGCAGACCTAAAGTGCGCGTCTCTTGTGTCTCATTTCGGAGGCGCGCATCTGACTGTTTCTATAGGAACCGGAGCTTCTAACGGTCACTGCAGTGACGCGATGACTTTACCAATCAGCGATTGGCTCTTATTTAGAATGCGACGTGTCAATACGAGTGACCCGTTTTGTGTTCTTCTATAGTCTTTGTTTTTGGTCAGACACTTGCATGTGTCATTATATTATTAACATCAAGCTCAACAGAGTTACGAGGTTTCACCTACGTGTTTTGTTCGTCATTAGAATCGTCGCACCTGAGGCAATAAGTGCATCGCATTACGTTTTCATCAACTATTTTTTTAGATTTATTTTTTGGCGTTTTTGCCTTTTATTATGATAGGAGAGTATGTGGACAGGAAGTGAGTGGGGGCAGGATCGGGAAAGGTTTGTGAGCTGGGACTCTAGGGTCGCCGTGCTGCCCACTAGGCTATCGGCGCTGACACGTTTTCATTAACTTACATGTTTTTAAATTTTACTGTAGCTATGTGGGCGCTCAGTTTTTTTTTTCTGTCATTTGGCCAAAATCTCATGTTATAAAAGATGAAGTGATACGCACAAGCTATTTATGACAGTACTGGCTATGACTCGACTACAAATGCAAGACTAAAACACTTGTCTCTGCCCCTTTAAATAAACAAAACATAGCCGTTAGTGTTTCTTGAGTAAAGAAAATGCTGTACTTATTCAAACAACCAGTTATTTACCCTTGCATTGCAAACAAGCAGAGATGTTCCAAAATACGTGGGGCACTTCATTCAAAATGGAGGCGGGTAGAGTTATGAGGTTTGACTGACAGCTTGAGGATCCAATGGAGTTACGAGGTTTACTCACAAGCTCTTTTTAATACAAAAAAAAGTAAAAATTATGAAATACGGAGATACAAGGTTTCCACCCGACAGCGATGATATGTAATTATACCACTTTACATATATACTGAATATAACTGATATTTTGTGATATTCTGGTATGACACTTTCAATGTTAATGTATACTCTTTTTTTTTTTTTTTTTTTTTTAAATGTGATTTTGATAATTTAGAAAAGTAATAACACACCTCTCCTCAATGATTCAAGGTATCATTCATGTCTATAGCACAAACAGCGCAGGAACAGTAATAGTGATACAAAGGCAAGTATCGCTATGAACTGCAAAGGCACTGAACAGGGTTTTTAAAATTGAGGACTCAGAACTCTTTTCTCTCCAGATACATTATGACAGATACATAATGAAGTGAATGCCGCTCACCTTCCTTTTGTCCTTGCTCCACTCTCGGCCACACTATGGGGTCCACGGTGCTCGAGCGCTCCACTCGCTGTCCGTCTCCCATTGTGCCGCCTCTGAACGGATGGATTTATCTCTATTTGATTAATACGCTTCTCTCTGCATTGTCAATATTGTTTCTCTCTGCATGTTATCTCTGGTCCAGAATGTGCATATCACCAGGCATGGTGAATATGATGAAATACATTCAGAGGATTTGCTGTGTACTGGTGCATATTGGTTTGAGATTCTTTTGAGGGCAAATAGATTCATCCTTGATTGATTTTACAAGCAAAACCATTCAGATGGTATGCTTGCCTTTGCTTTATGGAAAGTAAAGAGTTTCTGTCTTTATGAGCATTGTGTGGGTGTATTGTTTTGTTACAATAAAGGATGAATTTTAGTACAGAACTGATGCTGCACATGCACAAAATGTTTGTTTTTCTGCCTTAGATATATAATCTATCATTAACATTAAATTTACCATTATGTATGCGGGCATATCCTCAGAGACGAAGATGCAAATGTAGGAGAAATTTCCATAAAATTTGCATCTTTGCAAGGACATGAAAAAGTATTGTGTCTGTTCAACAAAGCAATGTATTTCGGTTCAATCACTTTAGGAGCAAAAATTAATTATGTCTTTGAAAGTCTTTGAAACTCTCTGCCTTTGCAATTTAAGGACAAATACTAATCAGTATTTGTCCATTTGTATTTTAAATACAAATATATGATAATTATAAAAATATCACCATATTAATCATTTTCAATTAATAAATAAATGTATAAATTAATCATATTATGTGACCCTCACCACAAAACCAGTCATAAGTCACACGGGTATATTTGTAGCAATAGCCAACAATACATTGTATGGTCAAAATTATTGATTCTTCTTTTATGCCAAATATCATTAGGATATTAAGTAAAGTTCATGTTCCATGAAGATATTTTGTAAATTTCTTACCGTAAATATATCAAAAATGTATTTTTGTGAGTGGATATACATTGCTAAGGAGTTCATCTGGACAACTTTAAAGGCGATTTTCTCAATATTTTGATTTTTTTGCACCCTCAGATTCCAAATTTTCAAATAATTGTATCTCAGCCAAATATTGTCCTATCCTAACAAACCATATATCAATGGGAAGCTTATATATATTATATATATATATATAAACAGCTTTCCCTTGCGACAACAAGACAACTAATACATTTAAAGACTAAAGATAGTGTTAGAAAAGACTAATCAAGTTGTCAATATTAAACTAGTGCCCATGCATGACTCTTTGCAGTTGTGTCTTGTAACTGTCCTCAAAAAGAGAGTTTACAAGATGAGGTCACTTTGTTATAAAGTTTTACCACCGTCATTTACACTCGGCTTTAGTTTACAAGCCTCTGTGGTGTCTAACCTGATTAGAATGAAATCTAAATGCCAATCTGAGATCATTTTCCACTTCAGTGTAGCTCTTCCCATGAGAATAAATCTCCCTTTAATGTCACTGCTTATTAAAACGGACTATTTATAATTTCCAATTTATTAAGAAATTATGCACCTACTGTCAAGTGGATATAGACGCATCTGATATTTCTCCAGTTTGTTGCGGTGAAGACATATTTACAGTAAGCTTAACATTTAATTACAAGTCTTTTTGCACATTTTTTGATACATGTGATAACTTTATATGTTCAGATTTGAAATTTAGTACACAGAGCTTTATAATTAATGTGTTATTTGGCATAATGAAATTTATTAATGCCTCGGTTCCCTAAGAAACCGGAGCAGCGAGTTCACAAGTCTCTAGACTGATTATGCATATGAAGAGACAAGCATTTATTCTGAGTACAATGAGATACTTATTGCTATCTAGCTCACCTTTTAGGAAAAAAAAGTGGCCCTTTTCATTTAAAAAATGAACAAATTTGGTACTTTTGGTCTTAGAGAAGTTATATCTAGTTCAGTCATGAAACTCTAGAAGGCGCAGGCTGATAGGTCAGCAAGCAATCTGCAAGCAATCACATCATTAACATATAACACAAGCTGATTGGCCTCTGCTGATCCTGCAGCCAATGAGATTGCTTGCTCAACATTTAAACAGTCTG
The DNA here is from genome assembly GCF_019924925.1 of Ctenopharyngodon idella. NCBI lineage: Eukaryota > Metazoa > Chordata > Actinopteri > Cypriniformes > Xenocyprididae > Ctenopharyngodon > Ctenopharyngodon idella. Next base: position 19,779,637 of record NC_067234.1, read on the forward strand.
GTTCATTGTTTGCTGTAAGCTAGTCCTGCAGCGTGCTATCTGAGTTTCTCTGAACCCCTCCACCTCCCCGGCTCCACCTGCTTAAATCTGCTATGGTATTTATTTATGTCTATTTATGCAGCAAAATCATATCTTACATGATCACAGCAGAGTGTGTTTGTATATATTAGTAGTAGCAAGTCCAGTCTTGCTCTAGCAACAGCACTGCAGAGTAACAGATCTAGTCCACCTAGACCAAATACACTATCATTGCCATATTCAATAACATGCTAAAACTATTACGAGAGTTGTCAGGATTGAAATCAATTTTTGTTCAACAAAACTATGCAGAAAGGTCATCACAATTGAAAAAGCTTTAAATTAGGTTATTATTCTTTGTACCAAAAATGTTAAAAGTCTATAGCTGCTGCCCTATTCTATATCTTTCCCAGTATAGAGACAATATTAGTAATATTATAACTAGGCTATTAGTAATGACTCATTTCTTGTTCAATAAAAACTACAGTTCAAAAGTTTTTTTTTTTTTTTTTTTTTTTTTTAAGATTCTGCAGCTCATTTTTAAAATAGCTAATTTAGCTAATCCTTTAAATTCATGATGTAGCATGTTAAATCATTTTAAACTTTCCAATCATATGTATGCACATATAGATATTTACAATGATTTTTCAACTATGAATAAGGATTTTTATTGTAATTTTATTTATTTTTATGTACTTTATTTTACAGTTCAACATTGCTGAAATTCATTTTCACCACTCAGCTGAAAAAGTTTTATATGTTTTAATATATTAAAAGGAGTTCTATTTCGTATCTGTCATATAATCAAATCACAAACATATTTCAATATTGTAACATTTCTGATATTTGGCTACTAAATTAACTTTCTTTTCACCCAATCATTCAAATCCTCAGTTCAGTTCATTCCAAAATATTTTACTTTCTGCTCAGTCATCGGTTCTGATTCAGTAATTCAGAGAGTTGCTGACTTGAAAAATGAATTTTCAAAGCTGTGAATAGAACAAAGATAACTGGAATATGTTTTACAAGAAAGTACTATTTTGGTCTTTCTACTTTCATTTCATGTAATAATTCAATGTGTTACTTGCTGTTTCTTTATAATTTTTTTTTTGTAAAATTTACTAGTAATTTCTGCGTGAAAACTGTTTCTACACCAAGTTTTTTTTTTTTTTTTTCAGTGCACTTAGAACGACTCCAATTCATTGAAAATAGACAAATTGGACATCATCACTACTTTCTATAATTGTCAATGCCAGAAATCCATTTCTGGCCAGCTCACCCACCTGGTGACTAATAATTTGCAATGTCATGGTTAAAACCTGCTGCGATGTCTCGTTATTCATAGGCATCTTTCCATATTTCATTAGAAAAAGGCAAAGAAATGCATGTGCTAATGAGGACGGATTACACTATTCAGTATCAACGTCTTGGAAGGATTACCTTGAGCAGACAAAACGACATCTAGAGGTTTCACCCGGGGAAATTAATCTGTTTCAGACGATTGCACACATAAAGTGCCAGAGCATTATCAAAAAAATGAACTGGGAGCGAATTAAATGCTTCCCACTTTTTTGAATGTCATATTAGTGGAATGACGCAAAGGCAAATCCATTGCGGTCTGTGACATTCTTTCCTTCAAAATGAATACTGGCTAAATATCTGAGGCAGATGATGACAGCCATGTGATATGTGCCAGCCGTCGGGATGAGAGCCGAGAATCGCTGTCTTTGAATTAAGGAAGGCTCATACAGGTTTAAAGCGATAGTTCACCCCAAAATGGAAAGTCTGTCATCATTTTCTCAACCTCATATCATTCCAAACCTGTATGCTGTTTTTTTCCCCTCTAATGGAACACAAAAGTAGAATTTTAGAAGAATTGTCACACAGCCCTATTTCACACAAGTTTATACTGACCAATCAGCTCCAAATTGGACAAAAAAACATCATAAATGTGATCCAATGACTTCTGACATGATTATAATGATGATAATTATGACAGAATTTTAATTTATCAGTGATTTCTTTCTTTAAACCTATAAAGCCACATACATCTTGTCTTAAGGCCCAACAGATAGTTTGATTCAAGAAAATTAGATTATCCTAACTATTATTTCATATGTCAGGTTTTACAGGGTTAGATTTAGGGAACCATAAAGCCACTGTAGATTTGCTACTTCATAAAATAATCAGGAAATAGCTCCACAATATGTCATAACACAGGTGTTATCAGCTGACAGGTGATCCAAACATTTAGTGAGGAAAAGCTGGCAACATCTCCAAGGGTTTTAAATATTTAGTTCAAAAAGCCATCAAAGATATCTGATTCATCCCACATATTTCATCTTGATTTCTGGAGTCTCACTGTTTCTGTTTTATGTTCACGATTACAAGGAACCTGGAATGAAACAAAACAGGCAGCTTTCAGATTTCTCTGTCAGCTTTCAGCAAACATCAAAAGCAATGTGCAACAAGGCGCGCTAGGTAAACAATTCATTAAAAGTGGATGCTGCCCCCAATCCACAAATATGGGGTGGTTCAATGCCCCCGACAGGAAATGCAGAAATGGTGCCACAAACAGGCACTCCCATCTAATAGGTTCTATTCTTTTGAACATCAGTCAGATCAAGCTGAGTGAAGTGAAAAAAGCATCAAATTTATTTTTTAAAGCTTGGGATTCACAGCGTTTGCTCATGAATAATTAAAGCATTGCTATTATAGCTTTATTGTGCAGCAATAGACAATGTATAAGATTTAACTGTTTAAATATATTAAATCTTACAACTAAATGGTACACTAAAAACAAAACTGCATGCATTTTCTGGAAGGACACTGTTTTGCTTGTGCTTCGGCTCCACGTAACTGTGCGGATGAATATGGTTATCTCCTGCTCATAAAACATTCACTACTAGGCTTAAGAGATATAACCAGTTTAGATGGAAAGGATTTCAAGCTGACTAGCTGGAGACGTTAGCTTTACCCATTAATAGACACGGTGCTTCCTTGAAAATAAATTCTAGCACATAATAAAATGACCCTTCACAATAGATAATGCTTAACAATGAACTCTATTAGAGAGCTACATATGACAATTTATCTGTTCAATAAAATACCTTTTGATTATTAAAAATGCCATCATCTCCGCATCGCTCAGTTCTCGTCATCTTCGAAAAGTTGATCAATCAATGTTGATTCTTGTTTTATTACGAGCTCTTTTTGCCAGAAGATTCTCCCGTTCTGTATTTTTAAAGGTCTACTGAAGTGCATTGGAAGCTTTATTCACTGTGTTGATGTAATTTCCAATGAAACAGGAAGACAGGGCAGGATATATCTAGAAGCTCCTCCCCTTTTTTCAAAGCAGCCAATAGCATTTCGCTTAGATCACAGCTCGGCCAGAGCCGTTGAGCTCATAAAACCCCATTTTCCTCATAATCTCTAACCGTTTGTCTTCCATATTGCTTTAAAATATAGCATTGTTTGTAGAAATTTAAATGTGTCCGAACGTTTTGAGGTCTGTGCCGTCGCATATCTGCTCTGTGCTCTTGTGTCTCTAGACTGGAGCAGACTGTGCTCGCGCTTTGGCGGTTCACGTGAAACTAACGCAAAAACTTCATGACTTCATTCACGTAAATGGAAATATATTATTAACATATTTACACTGTCTGAATCGTTAGACCCACTAGGTCTAAAATATAAACAATTATAACAGGCTTATCATAGTGCATTAGGGTGATATGATGTATTGACACAATTAAATGTTGTTAATTTTGAACAAAAAAGGTACATAGTGTACCTTTAAAATAATATACAACTAAATTAGATATTAAATCATACAACCTAAAATGGTTTTACAAAAGTCCCATATTACATCTGCCTCGTTCAGACTGTCAGTCCAAATCTGATTTTTGTGCATATCCAATTGAAAATTCAGATTTAGCAAGTGAAAAAAAAAAAAAAAAAAAAATCATATGAAATCCTATTCCAATCGCATTTCTGTAAATCCGTTTCAGTCTGACTGCTCTGATCAGGTTTTGCGCAGTTTATGCCGCTTTCTCACGCCACGTAAAATGTAAACGTCACATGTTGTTATTGGAAACATGCTGAAAGTCACTGCAGAAAAAAGGTTGTGTTGTTGAAAAGTGTTGCACAAAATGACAATAAAACGGAGACCGGCGTGGTTGTTGTCAGATTTGCATTCATAATACATTCCGTTTATAAAATGGCAGCAAAAACAAGATGCTTAAAAACACTGAAAATCACTGATTAAAAACATTTCAATAAATAGCTACATTTATTAATGGTAAAAATCCTTAATGGAATAAATATTTCTTCCACATACAGACAATATTTCTTTCACACAGGTGTGTATCAGCATTTTACAATGGTTTTGATCATTTAATCAGAATTAAAGATTTATGAAGCAACAGCAATAATGATAAAAGACATTAATGTTTAAAAAACAAAACATTATAAACAGAATAAACTATACTTCCTCAAAGAATGAATGTATAAGAAATATATTTCATAGGCTACAGTCATGTCTTCTGACTCTATAAATAACTGAAATTACATATTATAAAACGTGTTGAATTCATTATCCAGTTAACTTTAAGTGTTTACTGTTGCCATTTTGGTTATTTTTACATGATGTCACAGCGGTCAAGTATTTGAACATGATTTATCCAGTCATGTTTTAGAGCTAAAAGCATATCTTTTCTTGTAATTAATAATTAACTATGATTGTGAGAAGTGAGGGGTGAAACAACTTAAAAATGTTTGACCACTGCTACTTCTCAAATTACATCTTTTTATCATGTTCACCTTTTACCCATCTTTTTCAGTTTAGTCTCATGCAGTCGATACTAAGAAGGTCTGAATTAATCCAATTAGTCATTAAAGATTATTAATACACACAGAATGACCATAAAATAGTTTTGTACTTGTACTTTAAGCTGAAAGTGAACTGGCCCACATTGAGTAGTGTTGAGAAGAGAGCGTCCTTCACCTTTGAGAAGGGGCAGATCTGGTAATTACGAAGGAGAGGTCTATGATGGGGAATGGGATTTTCTGCACTTTTATAAGATCTTATTCCTCTCTAAGGACTCTTCAGGGTTATTAAAGCCCCTTTTCCAGAGGAGATCAGGACATCGTTTGCAATTTTAGATTGGATCTCGCTTTAAGCTTGTACTGCAAGGAGGATGTGGACAATTTGTGTCACATAAGAGCCAACACAGAATCAAAGTTGTTTATCATTCAAAAAACCTAAAAGTCAATGTGAATAAGTTGTTCAAAACTTATTTTAATTCTGTAATGTGACATTTTCAAGTAATACACGACATTCATTGTTTTATTTTATCTATTGGGAATTGACTGGATGGTAAAAGTGGAATTATTACCATAATGGAGCCATGAATGAGCCCTTTGTTAAAACGATATCTTGTGGCATAATGTTGATTACCACAAAAATAAATTGGGATTTGTTTTAAAAAGCAACAATCTGTAAACGTTAAAATACTCACTGTATGAATAGCCACGCAATGTAAACAATATGTGTTAACATGGTTTCAGTGTGGAAAAATTAGTTTATTAACCATTTCTTGGTGGTTTTATCTAATTTTACAACTTCAATGACAGTACAACACAATGGCTGAAACCCTAAAACTATCATAAGACTGACAACTTAAAGGATTAGTCCACTTTCAAATAAAAATTTCCTGATAATTTACTCACCCTCATGTCATCCAAGATGTCCATGTCCTTCAGTCGAAAAGAAATTAAGGTTTTTGATGAAAACATTCCAGGATTTTTCTCCTTATAGTGGACTTCAATGGTCTCCAAACGGTTGAAGGTCAAAATTACAGTTTCAGTGCAGCTTCAAAGGGCTTTAAACGATACCAGACGAGGAATAAGGGTCTTATCTAGCAAAACGATCGGTCATTTTCTAAAAAAAATAAAAATAAAAATGTAGATGCTTTATAGGCACAAATGATCGCAACTTACGGAACGAACGCGGCACCAGTTCCGTTTTTTCCGTAAGTTAAATAGGGAAGGCGTAGGACATTTAGCGCAAGCTTTCTGAAGAATACGGAATAGCGTTCTGGTGGAAGCACTTGTGATGCGGTCATTTGTGCCTATAAAGCATCTACATTTTGATTTTTTTTTAGAAAATGACAGATCGTTTCGCTAGATAAGACCCTTATTCCTCGTCTGGTATCGTTTAAAGCCCTTTGAAGCTGCACTAAAACTGTAATTTTGACCTTCAACCGTTTGGAGGCCATAGAAGTCCACTATAAGGAGAATAATCCTGGAATGTTTTCATTAAAAACCTTAATTTCTTTTCGACTGAAGAAAGAAGGACATGGACATCTTGGATGACATGGGGGTGAGTAAATTGTCAGGAAATTTTTATTTGAAAGTGGACTAATCCTTTAACAGCTTAACTAATACACAAATATTTTAATAGATAAAACATTAAGAATGTACATTTTGTTGTCATGTTGAACTTAAAATTTTTAAGATGCACACACATGTTCTTTGAGATAATCAGGATGACTTATTTCCTAACATTATTGTTAGGGCACATCATTTTCCTACACTACAATGGCTCTGTGGCACTGCGACACATGCAGTATATGATGATTTGAAGCACAAACTCTCTAATTTATAAACACAGTGGAGAAATTTCTCATTTCTGCTGCTCTCACATAATGATATCCTTGACATTTATCTTACACCATGACCTTCCAGCATCGGGGCAGAAATTCGGCGTTCATTAAAGGTGTCATCTGAATCCACTGCCAGTTGTTAACAGCAAACAGGCAGCTTGTTACAATTACTTTCACTCCTCAGCAAATTAGACCGAAAGACAGATGCAGTAGATTGTTTATTTATCATTGCGCAACACTGCGGACAACTTGAAATAGAATTGGGAGACAATGCATTTAGGCATGGGGGGTTTTTTTGTCTTAAAAACCTGATCCAAACACACAGGAACATATTTTTATGTGAAATATTAGCTGTCCAGTGATGAATTAGAGGGCTCCAAATGGTGTGCATGCAGAAGACTATTTCACTGCTGTAGGAGCAAATCTCTCACAGAGAAGCGTTATGCATGGGTAAGAATGAAACAGAGTTTCCTCTATCTATCTTCTCTTATTTCTTTATGCTTTAGGGTAAGAAAAGAAATCTGGCAGCTAGACAGGAAGAAGTATTTAGAGCAAGATTTATTAGTGTGATTTAGCCTGGAGGGTTGTGCCAGGCAGTTTAAAGGGGATTTGCTATTCCTGCTGTTTAGCAACATTTTCCTTTGATTGAGACAAAATTGCGGCAGCAATACAGACTAAGGGCCTGTTTACACCTGTTATTAAGATGTGTTTTTGGTTGATCGGATCACAAGTGGACGAGAAAGACACATACCCGTTTACACCTGGTGTTTTAATCTATTTCGACCACTTCTGTCGTGATTTCTTCGAAGGGAGGGTCTATTGGCGGGTACATGTATGGGTTTTTTTCCATTTCTTTCGATCGAATGGACAAAATAATCTCACGCAATTTACATATGAATGCGACCGGAGACAATGGAAAGACATACGGAGAGCATCAGCTTTCGTTTCTGCTCTGATAGCCGCAAGACCAGCTGAACACTGCAGTGTGTGTTAGAAATCAGGAATGGTGAGAGAACATTGTGCTTGGTATGTTTTTCATCTTCAAACCAAACTTCGACAAAGTTTAAATCCTGTCTGGCTGGAGCGCTTCCCATAATGTTTAAGCATTAGGTCAGTAGGCGGTCTTTTGTGGCTGTTCGAACGCATTCGACCACATGAGTGTCTACACTACGAAAGCAGTCTTTCGACTACCTCTGGAAGTGGTCGAAAGTGGACAAGCTCAAAATGTTTTAGACCCCGTTTACACCTTTATTTACCATTGTCCACTTGTCTGATCAACCAAAACGCATCTTAATACCAGGCCTAAGTTTGTTGCAACATGTAAAAATGCCGGCCCACACCATTTACTGTAATCACACCGGATAAGCCTGATTTGTGGTGGTTGTTAAGACAAGCATCACTACTACTATTGCTAATTCTTAAATGAAGGATTTATTAAAAATTATTAGTATTACACTTTTTACTCTGCTATTTGTCCTGACATGAATGATACCACAAGTCAAGTCAAGAGATGTTACAAAGACTGACAGACTTTAGACTTATCACACCTTCCTTCAATAAAACATTTGCAAGTGGTTTGTAAAAGGTTTTTTTATGTATGTTTGGGCTGAGTTTTCGCTGCATTTACACCATTTTGACCAGCAGACATGAGATGTTTTGAGCACTTTGAAAAAGAATCATTTTGCCAAGCAATTGGTTCAATTGATTGAAAGTTTCAAAAAGCTTGATTTCTCCCATCACTACCAAGCAAACAACCCCTCATAACAGCCTAGCAACCACACAGAACACCCTAACAACTGCTAGCAATGCCCTTTAGTTTAAACCAACCATAACACCCTAGCAACCACTTAGTTTCACCCACTGAAACCACACAACAACCAGAGATGGTCTTATTATTGGGAGATACGAAGGTCCGTGGCTCTACCATTATTGGAAAAAGCGTAACAGCTCACTTGGATCACGTGTGCCTTGACATTACAGCATTGACGTCAGTGAATCACAGTTTGTGGATACCATAAAAATGAATGAGAAGTGCCGTAAATTTAATTTTTTTTCTTTCTTTTTTTTCATCTAAACTCTAAAAATAGGTATATCCAAAACTAATGTTTAGGAGCAAACATGTTGAAGATTAGGGATGGGCTGTCGATTGATTAAATGATAAGCCATTTTCCCACAAAAGCAGTTTATTCTGCATAGTGAAGCCTCTCCTTCATTGACATCCATTCAAAAAAAAAAAAAAAAAAAAAAAAAGGCCTCTTTTCTCCTTCCCTGCGTACGGCTGCATTAGCAGGCGTTACACTTTTTTTTTGCTAACCTTGCAGGGCTTGCCTTCAAGTGGCTTTGCAACAACATCCCAGCAAACAGCTAGAAAACCTTATTAACCATCCATAATACCCTATAGCAACTGCCTAGCAAGTAGACCAACCTAGCAATGCCTCAAAACAACAACAATAACAACAAAAACTCTAGCAACAATGCCTTAGTTCCACTTAGCAATGTTCTAGCAACACTTAAAACAGTACAGAACCCCTAAAGAGACATGATGGTGGGGGGCAAAAATGAGATGGAAGGAAAAATATATTTGAATGCATTTGTGTTCTCTCGCAAAAGTTTTGTATTACCTCAAGAAACATTGCATTTGTTCGCAAGACTTTTGTGATGTGAATAATATATTCATCAGAAACATTAAACAGCAAATCATTTAAACATTCAAACAAACTTAATTAGCAATGACTAACTTATTTAGCATTTTTTTGCTATGTGTTCCAATATGCTAAATGTCATATTTATTGGAATAGCGAGCTGTTGGAAACAAGTGAATGAGGTTTGTGGGGGAAAAAAACTGTGAATGTCATGCTCTAAGTCACACTGAAAACCACAAAATACAAACACTGCGGGTCAACAGGAGGTGAAGTGTGAAGACTGTCACTATAATTATGTGACATATCAATGGAAAGGCGCTGATATCAGAATAGATCTTGGTGTTAAACTGCTCACCTGTGGATGTTTATGTGATTTTCTTTTCTCTCAGGGGAAATAAGTGAAAAGCAGCATCAAGTTTCTGTCATGTTTATGATAATCATCTCCATATGAGGCAGACAGAAATGAATACTTGTGTGGATATCCATAAAACTTGTACAGTTTCTTTGTTCTTAGATATTTTTGGCGAGTAGTTTTTTGCTGAAACTTCCTCCACTGTAGCCCAATCAAAATAGTGTATATTCAGACTTTGTCAATCCATATGAACTGAATCCTGGACTGTTTATGTATCCTAAACTTTGGTATGCGATTCAAATATTAGTTCACGCGTCAGCGCATGCGCACTGCGTTAGTCGACGCGTTCAGAAACGGAAAGAAAAAAAAAACTACCGCGAGAATATTACCGGAAACGTGAAATATCTACCTTCGTTTGTATCCTTCGGATGGAACATTAATTTCCCCCCAAAAAACAAGATTGGATGTCAAGAAATGCTTGAACGCATTTGATGAGAGAGCTCCCTATGATGCCTCGACATGATGGAAGACACGGCAGGTGGGCCTCTGCCAATTAAACAGTTTATTAAACTGTTTATTAAAATAAAACTGTTAAACTACCATTTTGTATGACCAATAAAAGGATCACACGTGTTATGTATAGAATAATACTACTCAGTACGATAGTCATAACATTCAGAATTATAGAAACGAATTGCATTATTATCTTCATGTTCTTTGAATTTAGTCCTATTTTTCATATAGGTCTACACTTTATTAATTTCCTCTGACATGAAATAAAGATATGAAACATCAGTGGGATGAAGCAAACTTCAAAGAAATGTCTCATTTTAATTATACTGTAGATATCAAAATCACGACCTGTTGTAGAGGAAGGATTTGCTTGAAGCACCACTGCCATCTTGTGTAAAAGAGAAAAACAACGACTAATTCTGCAACATTGTCAGATCATTTCATGTAAAGACTGCGCGAGGTGTGTAAAATGTTGTAAGCGTTTCACACCATTTAAGTTATGGAGGTGTGAAGCGTGTTAATTACCTTAAACAGGAGGTGAGAGATATAAGCTGGCAACATTACTGTTTAATGGACCTATAAGCAGCTATTGCATTTGTGGACTCTGAGACCCATAATGTAGGATCCATTAAGGATTTTAGAAAATAATATGTCGCACAATAAAAATGCTTACAGCATACAATTGTGTACTAAATAAAATGTCAGGATTGCAGTTAACTTCTAATGAAACACGACTCTGAATTTGTCAAATGAGGATGAAGACGTTTTTTGGCCAACAGAGGGTGCCATAACTTAAAAAGTGTTGCACCCTTTTGTTTGCTAGTAGAAATACTGAAATAGAATGAAATGGTCGTACCTGCACTTATATCCCTTGTGATAAACAGATGGGTTATCTGTCTTTTTTATTGTTTTGAGTTTACACATGCTGCACATTGAAATGTCTGCTACTGATTAAAAAAATAGACATGCAAAGAAGTCTTTTTTTAATAGACATAAAGACCAGCTTTATTTTGTCCCATTACTTTATGACCAAACAAAACTTCCATCCAGTGCCCCTGTAGTCCATAGATTTAGGTGTGCGATTCATTACCAATAAACAGACAATAAGTATCAGTTCTTGAAAAAGAAAATGTCAGAAAAACTGAATGTTGCTCTTACTTTTTTGTTTCTGTACTGCAAACAATGTGAAGAGTAAGCATATAAATTACAAAACACAATTTTTTTACTCTTGGCTGATGCTTCCCACATAAAATTCTTTAAAGACTACAGCTAAATATAAAATAATTCATTAGCTTAATTTATTTGAACTATTTGTTGCTTCCCAATGCAATTGGAAATGTCTGATTCCTAATTTAATTCCTATCCTAAACCAATGTAAGGCAATAGTGTTACAAAATAATGTTGTATAGTTCCTGTTTTCATGTTGTTTGATGAACATGATTATTTGTGTACTGCAACTATTACACATTATTACCAATAGCTTATTTTGCACAATTTTACCACCTCCTTCTCCTTTTTATCCCCTTAGCTGTTTCATAGTTTTCCATTTCTTCCAGAATACCAAGAAACTCCAAAAAGCCAGATATCAGAGAACTATATAGTGTATTCATTCAAACTTTTACCTTAAGGGAACTGCAAGTAATTGTTTTAGATGTGCACACCTAATATTGCATGTTAAGCAGTCAATAAACAATAGATGAACAAACAGTGATTAAAAAAATAAGAATATAGACAGATTGTCTTGTTTGCCACTGTTGTAGACTGTTGCATATGTATTTTTTTGTCTTGACCCTAAAAAGTATTTTTACACTTAAATATATTATGCCATTAAATACAAAATATCAATGTAAGTGGCATTTATTTTTAAGAAAGATAGCACAAGCACACAAAGCATATGGCAAAAACTATTGTTTGGTTTTAAATGAGAAAACAACCAAAAAATCTTGGTTGTTAATTGTTAGTGGATCATGTCCGTAGTTAATGTACTACACCTGTTGTTAGGACACTTCTGTGAACTTGAGGGGAATCGACTTCATACAGCTACTGTTACACCATTTGATTAAAAATAACTGCAAAAATGACTGAGAAGAAAACAATCTAACATCATTTTGTTTGCAGATGCCACTCAATTTGATATTTTGTTGTCTCATGGAAATAAACCCATACATTTTAAGTGTGGATTAAGTGTAAATCACTGTATGCCTGTAACTATTTAGTCTGTGACATATTTAAACAAATTAGCAGAACCCCCTGAGATCAGCTCTGTAACAAATTGTTTCGAAAATTGTTAATATTTTCAATCAAACAATGCCTATCTTAAAGAGTAAGAGGTTCAAAGTGTATCCATACATTAAGAAAACATTTTTGTTGTTGTTTTATTCACAGGGAACAGTAACATAAAATTCTGAGGCATAATTTTGTTAATTTATGATTAGAAATGCATTCGGTTTTCATTCAGTTTTGGAGAAAAGGCCATCTTTAGATTGTAAGCCTTTTACAGGTTGCTACTGTATACGTGTTATCCCAACAAGCGATGTTTTAAAAGGGTCCATTAGCTGGTTTTGAGGCAAATGTTTCAGGATTAAAAGAGACATTTCATGTAGATAGCATCCTTTGTCAATACCATACTAAGTGTTTTTGTCCCAATGTAATGTCTGAGAAAAAGAAAATCTCTGGCTTAAAGAGAAGAAAAGTTCCCTCTGTTGTATCCGTTCGCCAGATCGTAGGAGACCGGCGGTGTGGAGCAGTCTGTAAAGAAGTTTGAAAAGGTAAGTGCACATGGCGAGCTCTGTTCCACAGGCACGCTGCCAGAAAGGTCCGTGTGAGTATAAAGATTTGGCTGTACTGGTAATGTCCGCATGTCTCCTGACTTTTTAGGGGTGTCGCTACAAGTGCCCCAAGGCTCGGTGTACAAAAACCCACCAGTTACAAAATGGTGGGAGTCATATGGCTCAGGGCCCATGGTCACCTCCTGTTGAATCCTGATAGGTGCGGTGTGGAATAGATCCTGCTCTGAGACCATGTTGCTGTAGTCGGGTCCGAGAAGCTCCAAGAACTCTGCTGCTTCCGGAGTCCCTCGCTCCAGGTCTTTGAGCGACATGCCAGAAGTAGATGTAACTCTGGAGCTGTTGGCTGGCTCCGTGAAAAAGGATGGAGGAAGGTTTCGGTGCCGCAGCGGGGGCTTCTTGGCCCTCTCTCCTCGTACATCCTTCGCTGGGTTAAAGAGGGCAGCCAGGCTCTTGCTTTGCAGGTTGGCCTGCATCCCATCCTTCTTGGGTGGTGTTTTGCTGGAGAGGTTGCTTGTTGGGTTTTGGGGTGAGCCTTGCCTCTTGCATGGCTCCTGAACCGGTGTAGTCCCTGGCGAGATAATCCCCGTGCACCTCTTAATCTGTTTCTGCAGGTACTTTCGGTGGTTGACCTTCCTCTTGGACTTAACAGGTTTGTCCAGTGCAAGCTTGATGTTGCTGGAAGCAGAGTCAATGAAGCTAAGCAGGTCCCTAGTGGTCTCCCTAAAGTCACCCTCGCAGTCCACCTCGCCCAGGAAACCCCCTTCCAGACCCTTTTCCACCTCATAATCTATGACCGAGCCAGGAAAACAGAAGTTTAAGAACTGCGAGTTCATGATGGCAGCCTGAACAGCCATCTCTCTCTCTGCCACAAGCACAACTCCTTCGCACAGGATGTATGCGATTGTCTTCTAGAGACCCTAAAGCATATTTCTTATCTGCATTTCCAGGGTGGTTTGCTAACCCTTGGTCCTGTGCAGGACACCCTTACAGTTCGTCTGCACTCTGTCGAAAGCTGGAATTTGGGGGAAGGGAGGATTATTTTAGGGGGCAGGGCCAGTGATGTCAGGACATCAAAGGGGAGGGGCAGAGGGACCCTGGGACTTAACTCTTTGCTTACGCCTGACCACCTGCAACTAAGAGGGATTTGTCTGAGGCATCCCACAGAGTAAAAAGACAATAGCCTCGGGTTCATCTGTCCTGGTCAAGTCTTCTTGTACATGTCTATGTGAATATACACATTTTATGATATGAAATCTCTGAGAGCAACTACATTGGACTGTCCACAAGGGATCTGAATTACTTCCATCTTATTTATGACAGATTTTTGTTTGTTAATTTGGTTTAAATCTTTTGAAATGGACAGAGCTTAATAGTTTGTATATTAAACATCTGACTCAAAATGTTAGCACACGAATGACCAAATAGCAAATGTTTCCAGACACAACAATGTACTTCATACACTGATCAAGTCAGCTAGTTAGTGTAAAATAAAATCTGAACCACCTGTGGAGATCTATCTAATTTATCTGATGTAGCCTACTCTAGACATGTAAAACTTGATGGGAGATTTTAAAGATGATGTTTAGTTCTGGATTGTTTTGTTTTTAATTAGTTGTGGCATTTTATTCCCCTGAAGAATTCAAGTTTCATGCAGTGTGATCTACATTTTAGATACTTTTCCACATGTCTCACAAAATACATCTCTTGAATTTGAATGCAAATGTCATACAAACTTGACCAAACCTTGTCCTGTGCATGCACTGGGACAGGTACTGTTGTTTTTCTACATGTTCTTGTAACTTCCTACAACTATCTTAATCTGTTCGTAGTGGAAGTTGATTTCTCGTGCATTCCCGCACCAGTGGGAATTTTAGCCTGTGCCTGACAACTATTATAGGCTGCCTTTGACATACAGCCCTACATGGTCTAAATAGCTTCTATTCTTCCTTGGGCAGTGAAAGGGATCTTTGTGCCAGAGATTCATTAAACTGCACCTCACAGCCCCTTCGTAAAATGAGGCTCAATAATGAACAGTCGATTTAACTAGAAAAGCTGCCGGAGCTGTTAAATTAAAGGGGAATAAAGTGCAGTTCAAGCCCAGTGTGCCAGAAGAAATGTTGACCTTAAGAAATCCTGGGTATGAGTGAAATAGCCGCTGTAAACAATTCAGCATTTGCAGGAAGTTTCTTGGCCAGCAGTGAATACTGAAGAGGGGATCCAACACTGGGACTTTCGTAGGGGTCCGAACGGATCCTGATTTCAGTGAAAGCACTTAAAGGACGTCGCTCTGGTTTGAAACATGGTGGGCTTAGAAAGAAAACACTTGAGGATGTTGGGAGTGTTTGAATGTTGAGAGTATTGATATTAAAGATAATGTTTGATTCAAACAAGGATTTTCATGATTTTTGCTCATTGATACAGATTGTTTTTGGCCCAAAACCCCGTATATAGTTTTTTCCAATCTTTCTTTTGAGATCCCACTAAGTAGACTTTTAAAGTCAGTTCAGATGTACTTAATCTGATCTAATTCCAATTCAGTCCACTAAACTGTACTTTCCCAGGCATTAAACACGTTTATAGCAGCCCTGACAAAGTTTCTTTTTATCGCATTCATTGCACTTTGTTGTGAAAATCACGTGCCAATGGACAGTTTCTACCATACCCTTTTTCTCTCTCACGTTGAGAGGTTTTCCCAGGGATTTTTTTTAATTCCCACCCCATAAGTGCATTTTAAGGTGAGGCAGTGAATCATTTGGATGTTGGAAAGGGGGAAAAAAGGAGAAAGTCTAAGCGCTTTTGAGAGAGGGGGACCATCGAGAGTGTTATTATCATGTAAATTGTGATGTAGAAAAGAGACAGTGAAACTGATAGCAGTGATCTAATTATCTGTAGCCCGGCTCTAGACCCGGTCCTGAATGGGGGTCCCAGAGAAGCTGCCATGGCCTCACAATAAACTGTTGTACTACAATAGAAAAATAGCAACAGTGTAAAAACAAGCTTTTTTTTTTTTTTACAGGATTCGCCACCATATTTCCAAAGTTAAGGCTATTTTAAAACATGCTAAAGTCCATTTCCCTCTCACAGAATAGAAGTGACTACTATGATATTTTTAATTAGAAGGACAGTGGCCGCAAAAGTCAGAAACCACGTCAATGATGTATATATATATATGCTTTGTACAAAAAAGCAATATCTTTAGAACCTAGTCCCTTGGATATATACTTGTCCCTTTAATTTTCCTTCTTTTAAACAAGCTCACCCCTCTTTCTTTTGGAGCCTAATTTTGGCACTGTGACATCACCAGACTAATGGCTGATATTTTTTTCTCTTCCCGCACAGAGCTTTTGTACATGCTAGTCATTCACATTTAAGAGCTTGACGCACTAATTCCGGAAACAAGTTTCTATGGCCACATAAAGGCCAAGGGGATCAAAGAGGGTGAGGAGTAGAATACTGACACCAAAAAAGAAGAAAGAATTGTGTGACATTAAAGAAAAGAGGCCAAGGGTATTCCTAAACACTTTGCAAAAGTTGCAAAAACTGGCCAGTCTATTTTATACTGGCCAGTCCAACACATGAAATGTTATATATTTTGCTTACATCTTAAATATGTTTTATTTTCTTGATGGTTACACCACTTAACATATTTAACGTCATTAAATGAAAGGTTTCGATGAAATGGTGATACATTAACACATCTAACTTAAATGAGATTTTTTTTATTATCCTTGCCATTGACCCAAATACCTATCTATAGAGCATCCGATGATTTGGTCCTTGCATGACAAGAAATAGAATTTTCCAGGGAAAAACACTAGTGAAAAACAAATTATAAAGAAGCGAAAGAAATCAACAAGGTCAAACTAAGTTGAACAAACTCAGCAGGGGGAAGAACAAATGAGACGGCTGAGGGAACAACATTCATCTTTCCGCTTTCGATTCACGTCCATGGAAAGCTGCTTAAGCAAACGGACCATTGAAAGTGAGTATTGTTTGGTTATCGTTACACACCGCGCACCCCGCCCTCCACCCAGGGAATTTACAAACTCAGCACCCACTCTTTTTTTTTAACCCCGTTTTCCTTGGACTCCCTGCCCCCCCAGACACCCTTTCCATGCTCTCCAGTAAGACAGTGGGTTACACACACACACATTTTCCCATTGGTGTGTGTGGTCTCAGTGTAACCACATACACATCCAGAAATAAAGACTCTCGGTCAGCAAAATACTAGTAACATATTTGATTGATGAAACTGTCCGGTGAGAAGAAAGGATGTTTAATGGCAACAACAGGCTCCTTAGAAAAGTGCAATAGTGTTGAAACCCCCCACTTACCCTTGATGTTTGTCTACATGTGTATGTTGTAAGTAACCACACATTATTCAGAATGGAAACTGAAGATTTTGTTCGCTCTACATTACGCTTGAACGGCCAAGTGAACATCCAATTTATACATTTGGTAACCATAAAAATATAGTAACTGTCGTCTATATAAACATTTACAGAGACAGTTGTTATTCCAGAAACTTACTCTACATAAGTGCTTGGCCAATTGTAGATACTCATGTCACATTCTAGACAAAGTCATAGATGGGACAATTTTGCAACATCGCACTTCCGACAAAGTGTCCAGTTGGGACACTTTTCACTTTACAAGTAGGATTTCCAACCCTAAATAGACCTTGGGCTTCATTTATAAAATGTTACATAGAAACCATCCTTCATTTGATCTAAGATCAGTTCTCAAATGTGTATATGGGTGATTCAGAGAAACGAACGTATGCACAAAAAACACGCCTCTCTTCCAGATGTGAAATCTATAAATCGCAAATGATCTTGAAATTGTGCGCAGCTGAATGGTTTCAGATCTTTCGCTTTGTAAACACCCCCCTAATTAATGTCATTAACATACACTGCCCGGCCAAAAAAAAAAAAAAAAGCCACTGTTTGGATTTTAATAGGCAAATACTGAAGGATGGATTATTATTACAGTGATTATTATGTTTCTAGCATCTTTTATGTTTGGCAACGGTTCTTTTAACCCTAACAGATGCAGTGTGCAGCTTTTCATTTCTTAAACAACCATGTAGGAAGACACATCATGGCCATTTTCCAGGATGACAATGTCAAGATTCATCAGGTTCAAATTGTTGGGAGGGAGCATGAAGAATCATTTTCACACATGACTTTGCACCTCTGAGCCCTGAACTTAAATTCATTGAAAGTCTTTGGGATGTGCTGGAGTAGACTTTACAGAGTGCTCGACTCTTGCATTGTCAGTACAAGATCTTGAACAAAAATTGATGCACCTCTTGATGGAAATAAATGTTGTGATGTTATTTCCATCAAGAGGTGCATCAATTTTTGTTCAAGATCTTGTATTGACAATGCAAGAGTCAAGCA
Source organism: Ctenopharyngodon idella (assembly GCF_019924925.1). NCBI lineage: Eukaryota > Metazoa > Chordata > Actinopteri > Cypriniformes > Xenocyprididae > Ctenopharyngodon > Ctenopharyngodon idella. The sequence goes on from NC_067234.1 coordinate 19,798,015, forward strand.
CTCTGTAAAGTCTACTCCAGCACAACCAAAAGACTTACACTGAGGTTAAGATCTGGACTCAGAGGTGCCAATTCATGTGTGAAAATGATTCTTCATGCTCTCTGAACCATTCTGAACCATGAATATTGGCATTGTCATCCTGGAATATGTCCATGATGTGTCTTCCTACATGGTTGTTTAAGAAATGAAAAGCTACACAATCCATCTGTTAGGGTTAAAAGAATCGTTGCCAAACATAAAACATGCTAGAAACATAATAATCACTATAATAATGATCCATTCATAGATTCTTAAGTATTTGCCTATTAAAATCCAAGCAGCGACTTTTTTTTTCGGCCGGGCAGTGTATAAAAGAGCACCAGTCAACGTCCAAATCCTTTACTTGAGAACGCGAGTGGCAAGAAATGCTTAGATTTCCAACTACCTGAAATATGAACGTTGGCTTGGATTTTAGCGTACGCATACTCAAAGATCAAATCCATGCAGATGGGAGAAACAAAGCTTTTTGAAACTTTTGAACCAATTGCTTCACAAAATGACGCCACACAAACACCTTTTACAAACCAGTTGCAAATGATTTATTGAAAGTATAATCTATTAAATGCAATTAACAAATCATCTAATACCATTATATGAAGTGTCTATGTATAATATGTTACTTAACTGTAGGACTTATTTTATGGAGAGCTTGGAGAGGGATCACATTTCCCCAGTTTTACCATCTCTACACTGGCTTCTGGTGAAATTCAGGGTTGATTTTAAAATTCAGATTTTTGTTTACAAGGCATTTTTTGGTCTCACACCAAAATATATTAGTGACCTTTTACACCCTTACTCTCCAACCAGAGCACTAGGGTCTTTTGACCAACTGCTTTTGAAGGTCCTCATTGCCGTTAGAGGTCTAAGGGACCTATCACGTGCCTTTTCTGTGATAGGTCCTAAATTAAGGAATAATCTTCCTCGCCATGTGAGGTCATCTTACATCGCTAGACAATGTAGCCATTTTTAAATTTTCCTTAGAAACATACCTTTTTTCTGTGGCTTTTGAATAGATCACGGAATACGTTTTGATGCTGATAAAATGCACCAATCAGGTGTAACATTATGACCACTGACAGGTACAGAATACACAGGGCATCACAGTTTCTTGTGTTTGGGGCTGCATAGTCAGGGTGCCCATGCTGACCCCTGTCCACCACCGAAAGCGCCTACAGTGGGCATGTGATTATCAGAACTGGACCACAGAGCATGGAAGAAGGTGGCCTGGTCTGATGAATCATGTTTTCTTTTATATCGCGTGGATGGCCGGGTGCGTGTGCGTCTCTTACCTGTAGAACACATCGCACCAGGATGCACTATGGAAAGAAGAAAAGCCGGCGGATGCAGTGTGATGCTCATATTCTGCTGGGAAACCTTGGGTCCTGCCATCCATGTGGATGTTACTTTGACATGTACCACCTAAGCATTGTTGCAGACCATGTACACCCTTTCATGGAAACGGTATTCCTTGGCCTCTTTCAGCAGGATAATGCGCCCTGCCACAAAGCAAAAATGATTCAGGAATGGTTTGAGGAGTTTGAGGTGTTGACTTGACCTCCAAATTCCCCAGATCTCAATCCAATCGAGCGTCTGTGGGATGTGCTGAATAAACAAGTCCGACCCATGGAGGTTCCACCTCACAACTTACAGGACTTAAAGGATCTGCTGCTAACATCTTGGTGCCAGATACCACAGCACACCTTCAGGGGTCTAGTGGAGTCCATGCCTCGACAGGTCAGGGCTGTTTTGGAAGCAAAAGGGGGACCAACACAATATTAGGAAGGTGGTCATAATGTTATGCCTGATCGGTGTATATGATGTTGTATTTAAATGTTTTGATTTATTGTATTAAGTTTTATATTTATTTTTTCTTGCTTGATCTGTAAAGCACTTAGGATCAACTTCTGTTGTTTTTAAATGTGCTATAGAAATAAAGGTTGACTTGACTTGAATTAACCATGCCAATAAGAGACTATTAACTAAAACTCTTCCTTTTTAATTATACAAATGTGTCATTAAAAATGTCTAACTTTTTAAAAAAACCATATAGACACTGGTTCATGGGTTCACAGAGATCATGGCCCCCTAATTTCAGAATGGTTATGGCATAACAGAGCCTCGTTAACTGAAATCACATGGCTTTGGCAGTTTGATGTGCTCTCTGAATCACTGGTTCAAAACAAATGATTTGCAAATGTTTCTAAGCTTTACTAAGATGCCCTTCTCTAAATTTCACTTTGAAGTTACTTCCAGACTATGCAGCAAAAAACCAAAAAAACAAAGAAATTAATACAAAAACCCTGAACTGTTCATATTTCAGGGAACAACAAAGTGAAAATCATCATCCATCACCTCACACTCATCTATTCCTCCTCATGACCTTCCCCAACCCCACAAAACAACCTGCTCTGCACTCTGGCTGTGATATTAATAATAATATTAGCAGGAGGCAGCTCAGCACAGAGCAGACGATGTCTACGCACCGCAATTTGGAGAAGCAGGAGCTGCCAGCGAGTGAATGCAGGTCTGGTGGAATCCTGCAGGTCCCCGCATGGGGCACAATCTCTGTGTTTTACACCGCATACCTCCCGCTAGCTACTTTATTGCTCGTTTTCTGTCTTTAGGTTTTCATTAAATCACACTGGAGCAGCGTTTGTGGAGGAACAGGAAATGGGACGTGTACGGTTACATCCGTTCATATGCATTTATTCTGAGGATCATGTTAATGTATCATTTCCTATAAAAACAGTGCAAGATTAAGACAGTAACATTAGTACAATCAGAAGTGTAAACAGTTTGTTCAGAAAACAGAAGACTTGTGATTTTGTACAGACAATGAACATAACACTGATCACTGATATTAGGTCCAGCCAATTTCAGTGACTATCCAATTTCTGAATAGTAGAAATTATCCCTAAAACATGTTGCAATTGAATAAAAGGAATAGTTTACCTCCTAAAAATGGAAATTCTGTTATCATTTACTCACAATCTGTTTTTTTTTCAGTGGCTCAACAAAGGAAGAATGTTTACGCTGGTGTCTTCCATTTAACAGAAAGCTCAAAAAAGAACCGTAAAACCAGCATAAATGCTATATTTATGTGACTATATTTCAAACCCTAAAAACAAATCAAAATGTATATTGGTTTTCACTTAAATTTTAAGTTTGGTTCTTGCATATCTCATAACCAATCACAGCATGCCACATTTGGCAAATGCTGAAATGAGAGTCATATAGAATATTTTTATGGTGTCCTTTTTTTCCTAGAGAAAATTTAATTCTGAGATCCATGGAAGAAAGAACGTCAACATGAGGGTGAATAAATGAGAGAATTTTTTTTATTTCTGGTGAACTATTCCTTTAAAATGTAGCAAACTTCAGTTAAAAACCCTAGCTGATGGCGAATATGCATAGGATTATTATTGCTACAATTCAACTTTGAGACTTTGGCAAAGGACACCCTGAGTGGTTTTGCATTTGGTATTTTCTGAAACTTTACATTCCTCCATTTTGTCCAAAAACTTAGTCATGATCCAAACAGCAACAAATGTAAAATTGTAATGTCAAAATTCTTGGTTTGCACACACACAATCACACTTAAAACGAAGAACAAGATGATCAACCAGGATTTCAAAAAGAACTTCCCATCCAATAAAACATTTTAAGTACCAAGGAAGAAACCACTAACTTTGGCACACAGCAAGCAGAAATGGTTCATTTCGTCGGTCTTAAGTCCTCTTGTCATTTTCAAATGCTGCCTGTTTGATCCACTTCATGAAGTAGTGTACTTCCTGTGCCCGTGTTGTGATAACAGACTCTGGGTCATACTCGTTGTTGAAGCGCAGATCGAGGTGGTGAGCGCCTCCATTGATCATAATGGCGACCAGAGATTTTGAAAGACTCTTGGTCACTCCACCGCTCATCCATGGATCAAGATTTCCATTACTGAAAAATAATACACTTAGTACATTACACCTTTAGGACTTATAGGATCACAAAATATAGTGTATGCACCCAAACAAGAACATAAATTTAATTATAGATATAAATTTAATTATAGAATAAAAACACTAGCTCTGTTTCAAAACCTAGTGAGCCTTTTAGGGTGGCATATATCGGCCCCTAACAAGAAGACTGTTTAAATCTTTCTAAGATATCTTGTGATTTTAAGGCTATGCTTTGTTGAGAAGGCCATACCAGAAGGCATTGCTATGGAAGCTTGTTTCGACCAGGGAATAAAAAATAAAAAGTTAAAAATTGCCTTTTTTTTTTTCACAATTGTGAATTTATATCTTGCAATTCAGACTTTAAAAAAAAAAGGATATATAAAAGATAAAAACTTGCATTTCTGACTTTTTTCCTTGCAATTTTGAGTTTATAGCTGGCAATTATGATTTTTCTCAGAATTGTGAGATATAAACTAGCAAATTGTAAGTTATAAAGTTGAAAATTCTGACTTTTTTTATAAGTCAAGTTTATATCCAGCAATTCTGACTTTTTTTCTCCGAATTGTGATATAAACTCACAATTGCGGAATATAAAGTCCGAATTTTGAAACATAAACTCACAAATCTGAAAAAAAAGTCAGAACTGTGAGATGAAAAGTTGCAATTGCCTGGCAGAAACAAGCTTCTATACATTGCAAAAAGACCAGCAAAAAATTTATTTAAGATGATGTGTGGATATCCAAAACTGAAAAGTATCAATAAAAAGGTTCAATTCAATGAAATTTGCTATTTCACTCATTATTAGTCTGCGTTGTGTATTTTTATGCCGAGTATTGCACCATTAGCTTAGCAACATGCTAACATCAAACTCTATTGGAATCGAGTGCGTTCCAAATCAGATATTTGTGAGATTCGAGACATTTAGGATGCTGTCCTAGATGGTACTGGCAGCTAGATAACAAAGCTTTTGGAACACGACTAATATCTAAACCATGTTATGAAAAATAAAGGCAATGCTCAATATTATACAAACACAAACCTACCTGAAGATGATGTTGGTGTGAGCACTGATGTTTCTCCCACCATATACAGTTTCTGCCCAGTCTTCCCGTGGCCGCACTCCAAACTGGCTGTAGCACTCGTCGGAGAAGGCCTGGAAGTTCCATGGCTGTGGCTCAAACATGTCAGCGATGCCGTCTGTACACATTGGCATCACCATCTCTGTACAGCTCTGCACAACACGACAACCAGTATTGGGGAAAGTTACTTTTAAAAGTAATGCATTACAATATTGTTACTTTTTATGTAAAGTAATGTGTTATGTTACTTTTGTGTTACTTTTTTTTTGTAACTGGGCTGGGCTGTTACCACCGTATATACCACTGTATGTATATATATATATATATGGCACTTTTACACCAAAAGTGAAATTAATAAGCCTCAGACTGAAGGAAATGCAAATGCAATTTACCTGGTAGAACCAACCCAGGAAGCCCAGATTCCCAGTAGCGGTTTGTGAGGTGTTGAGACAGACTGCATCTCCCGTGTAATTGTAGTACACTCTTACAGCTTTAGAGATGCCAATCAAAAGCTGCTTGTCTGATACGCCAGTATCAAACTTAAGATTCGCACACACCACCTAAGAATCAGAAAAACACATGTAAATTGTCTATAGATCACAAAACAAACAGCTGGCTTTATGTTCAAAGAGATGACAACAGTTCTGCTTTATTGCATAACAAAGCCACAAATTACAATTTTGATCTGCAAACAAGCAAAGCTTTATCCGTACAAAGATGTTTCATATGTTCCAGTTCTTTTAAGACAATCATGCTGGCTGTGAAAATCCCCACTGCAGCTTTTTCTGTGGAATAATCTGATTTGCATGTGAAACTGAGTGGAATGGAATTCCGCACAGGAGTGGAATTTATCACAGTCAAGCTGGTATTCAGAGACGAAAAAACATTGACAAACATATCAAGCTATGAGGTGATGCAAATATTAATGCAAATATCTGTTGAAATTGTTAGCGTTGCCACAAGAGAGCATTAAAGTTCGATTTTGTAAATGCATGCTATAGATCTTATTGTGAACAATTCATCCATTTATCTGTTTAATCTTTTTTTATTTATTTTTTTTATTTACCGTGAAAACGTCAAAATGTCGTCATACCACTGTCAAACTTCTCTCAGGTGACGTATGCCAGACTTTTCCAATTATTTAGTCAACTTAAACCCTGTCCCTACAAAATAGACTGCAAATTCACATTAATTTTTAAGTGTAATGCCGGCATCTCAAAATCTAATCAACAAATAGAACCAAGTCCCCATCTTTTTTCTTTTTCGATAATCCGTTACACTCGGATGTTCGTCACAATACAGAAGAAAAGATCTGTCTCTACTTCTGTTTTATCGCGGCTTTAATGTAAACAGCCTCCTACGGCCGTTGTCTCTTTGAGTTCAACAACTGTAATGGGGAGGCAACAATTTTTATGTTTGCTAAATGTTTTAGCTTAGTTAGTTTCCTGAATAATAACAAATTAGGTTTTTTGGCATTGCGCTGCACAATTCTGGATAAATTGCGAATTGCGATTTTTTGTTTCAAATAGAAATCATGATTCTGAACAGACGAGACAACTAAACAAAATAACATCTTGTCCTAATTTACTAGAGGTTGTGACAAAATATTAATGGCTGCAGTCTTTTTAAAAGGTTTAATTAATTTGAATTAACTATTTTAAAAAAATCGGTTTGAATGAATGATTCAATGACTCACTTATTAAATACTTAGGATGAATCAGTGTTATTGAACGAATCTCTTGAATGAATAATTCAATGGCATACATTTTTAAGTCACTTGTCACCACCTAGTGGTGGCATAATAATGTAATTATACAATCATTATTTGAAGCGCCAAGGATTCGCTCTATTTTGATCGTTTCCATAGACATCAGTGTTTATATCCAAGCTATAAACTTTTATCCCAGTACTTCTATGATAATTTGAATATTTCTAACACATAAATAACAATACTATGTAGTTGAAAAGACTGTTTGTGAAGCTGTTTCGTACCTATACACCTCTCTGGCTCAATGGCAGCGCGAACGCAGATTTGATTGTTCCACTGTGATTTTGTCAAAGGTTTAACAGACACAGGCGAATCATTGTCATTTAGGAATGAGATCGCGTGGGTGTTTGAATCGAGATAACGATTAATCATGGAGCTCTAATTGGCATAGACATCCTATGGTTTATCACAAATGGTAACCGTGTTGGCCAATCATTCGCATCTGTATTTGCATACTTGCATGTAACTTTCTAGCCTTAGTGTTGTAATTTTGCACTACTAGCATACCTTTGGTTGAGCCAATGTTGCATTGCTTGTCAGGATACTCAAACATTAAGTGCCACAGTGTTTATGAATGACTTAAGGTGTGGTCTTTTAGCGAAATGTTTTGTCTATTGTCAAAAGTGTCACAACTAAGCAGGTTTTTGCTGGTCAACGTGGCAAATTTCTGCAAACAACTTGAATCCAATGCGAAATCTATGTGGGGATATAATTTGCCCTCGTTTGAATCTACCAGTCGCACAGATGTCTATTGAAATGACACAGAGAAATGGTAAATGTGACCGCAACTTTACTCATAGTTCTTTCAACGTATTAAACTGGGATAGTTGAATTTATTTTGACGTTGCAGTGCACGTCACACACATTAGCACACATCACATTTAACGGGCTGATATGTCACGTCTGACATATAGAGAGTGGGTTTGAGAAGCTTGTTGCTAACCTTTTCTTCAGAGGTGGTGGTCTGTGTGTGAGATAAGCTACACGCATGTCCGAGCAAAGATTTATACTATGACAAAAACGGCAGAGGCTGTCCAAAGCACCTTCTCTCTGCTTTTCAGATGGGATTAGGCTTATACATTCATCTCCAGCAACAGATTTCCCACTCCTAAGCCTTCAATACCCCCTTCTCTCAGTCACTCACATAATCACATTAGCTTTGTCATTAAAAAGCCTCCTCTTTGCACCCGCTGCCTAAACTGCTTTAACCACCCATAGGGGTTGCATACATTATCAGATTTGAGGGGAGAAAAAGAAAGCTACTCAAAAGTAAACCAAGTCTATACTCTGCATATTCATATGTGTTAGAAATAAACTAGTTACTGACAAAAAAACACAGAATATAATGTACCTAAAAGCCCTACAGTACATAAAATAACTAAACGATTAAACTATTTCATCAAAAATTAAAGCTTTTGTGATTCAAATTCGCACTGCCATGTCTATCTATGTTTCCGACTGTGTCTGTGTATCTATGTTGTCGACTGTCTACCGCGTCTGGAAGCCAGACACTATCTAACACAATGTCTATACCAGACGTGACGAATATAGACAGCTTTGTTGATTATAATGGGAGCCGTCTGGCTTAGGCTTTGTGACTCATGTTCTTCGTATTTATGAAACAAAAAAACGATATTATTTCAGCATGATATCCACACTACACACAAAAGCACACAAGAGATGATTGACTTCTAAAGAAGTTTGACATTAGCATGTTGCTAAGCCAAAGATATTCTTATAAGCATAAAAAATACACAGCACACACAAATATTAGGTATTAAATAGTTCTGTTTTAACTGGTTGGAATGAACTATTTGTAACAATACTGTTCAGTACTGAACGAAATGTAAGTATATTAAGACATTTTTCTCATCTCAGTCCGCCATGATTGTTTAAAGGCACACTATGTAAATTTTCGCTTCTAGGTCACTTATTCAAAACAAAGGCACAGCTTGATGACACCTTGATTTCAGGGGAATCATGGGAGGTGTGGTCTTCATGTCTACAGCCGGTGGAAAAGAATCGGGATTGGACTCATGTTCATGGATGAGATTATTAATGTTAAGTGCTGTGCGAGCAAAACGAGGCCACTGGAGCGATTGCTAATGAGAGACGAGTGCAACACACGCCTCGAGAGCAGCAGAACTTTTATATTATGTCGCAGTCGCCGCTTCCGCTTCAAGCGTATGTGGGGTAAAGCAGCGCTGTTTATCATATTAGATACATTTGTGTGTTGAAAGTTGTTATAATGCTACTCTGCGTTCGCTCGGCGGCTGCTATGAGACACTTGTTGCACACTTCAGTAAGCTAGATCGATATTAGGCATGGTAAAACATGGTACTCGCTGTAAATCAAGAAAACAAGATTCAAACAATATGACTTACTGTGTTGAGCTATATAACATGATTAGTTTTCTGTCGATGAATGTATCCAAACAATTGCTCACGTCTAAAAAAATACATAATATATTGAAGCGTCTTTGGTGTTTCTATGGTTTCTACAAAATAAAACCAGAAACTGAGGGTAACACAGGTATGATGTCATTGATAGGCGACGCACGGACACGGCCAATGTCCTGGTTAAAATTGCTTATTTCTCTGGATTTAAACATTCTTGGAAACATTTGGGAAAATGTAAGTACACAAGTCAACAAAATATATAACACTGTTCTAGTGGTTTTTGGATATTTTAATCCAAAAATCTTACATATTGTGCCTTTAATTCATTCTGACCAACACAATTCATCTCTACTTGCCTTTCCACTGATGACATTTACACTACATGAAAACTGGATATTGTTAACCAGTGGGCAAATACATATTTAGGCATTGCTTTAGCAAGTAAGCATTCAGTCTGGCTTCATCTTGTATGTAATGCCAACATTAACTATCCTCTTTCATAAATACGTCAAATATGGAAGTAAAATGCGTTGCGTATGGCAATTCAGATCAATTTTTAAATGCTCTCTAGGTAGGCTGCTTTAGACTAGCTTTAGGAGCAGAACGTATATTACTTTCTTGTCATGCTCCTCATATTCATTTTTGCTTGCTTTGTAAAATAGATTTAATGAATGAAAATGCAAATGCCTCAGGAGTCTTGAAAATAAACATGTTTTCTGTCCACGCCACCCTCTAACCAAAACCAAACAAAAGCCTGAACAAAAGCTCAATTCTGAGGGTGAAAGAAAACAGAAGCTTTATGAATATGAATGAATCTATTTGCATAATGATGTAAATGGGTACAACAACTGACTTGTTATCAGAGGTGAGTCAGCATTAATGAGGAATTCATAGAGTGACAGTGATTCATACCAAGTAGCTGTGAAATCCAGCTGCTGAAGTATAACTTTATTGTTAATGACTTTTGTTGTGTTTTAATTTTTGTAAAGTGTGTCATACATTATTTTAGACCATGTAAAAAAATGTCCATTTCATTTTTGCCACTTAATGTTCTGTAAGGGAAACCTTGAAAGTGAATTTATCGTACCTTAACAGGCCAGGCTGGAAGTGGCTGAAGGAAGTTGGCTTCGTATGGATAATCCACCATGGCTAAGTTCACCCAGGTTTCCTGCAGCCAAGCCTTGAAGCCGTACACTTCATCTGAAGACTTTAAAGGACTACACAGTCCAAACTCCTGAGAGAGCCACTGCAGACCCTCACCTACAAAAGAAAAACTAATTAAATGAGTCCAGGAAAACCCATAAGCTTCAATAAGAGAGTGTACAAAACCACGAAGGGTCACAAATGAACATGGGATTACAAAAAAATATATATAATCTGGACTACAAAAAAAAAAAAAAAAAAATCAAGTACTTGGAATTTAAAGTCACCATAAAAATCAAAATTTAATTTTTTTTTTTTTTTTATGGAATCTTGCAGTATTTATAATAAATGATTTATCAGTGCACATCATGTCTTTTGTTTTTGTTTTGTTTTTTTTTAATTCATGAGCCTTGTAATCTTTAATCACAATAACCTCCCCTCCCTCTTGTAACGACATCTCTTCTCTTCTCTGATGACAAGGGCGGGACAACCTGTCATTCACATGCGATCGACCAATAGCAAACCACAACCATCCAATCAATTTCCCATGAACAAAATCAAGCCCCACCCTACATTTTTTCTTGTTCAACATGCCATTTCGTTTGGATATACGTCACAACAGGGAAGAAAAGACTATCACAACTACCATTTCATGACGATTTTAAATGAATTTAAATGTGTTGTGTAAGCACCCCCTGAAATAGTATTTTCACAATTCGTACTTTATAACTCACAACTGCAAGTTTATATCTCACATTTGCAAGAAAAAAAATCTAAATTGTGGGATATAAACTCGCAATTGCAAGAAAAAAAAATCTGAATTGTGAGACTGTGAGTTATAAACACTCTTTAATACACTAATAATACTCTATTATACACTCTCAGTTCTAACTTTTCTAATAATTGCGAGTTTATTTGCCGCAAATCAGACTTTTTTTCCTCAGAATTGTGAGATATAAACTTGCAATAGTGAGGAAAAAAAGTATACTTATATTATTTTTGTATACTTAGTTATACTTAAGACTTAAGTCAAAAGTAATCATATTAGTTCTCCTAAAAAGTGTAATCTAAAAGATTATGTTATTGAATATCATCGTAATTGTGTGTTTTGTAACCAGAGTACCAAGTCTGTCAAACACTGTCAACAATATTATCTTCACAAGCATAACATGATCATTAAAATTATGCAGCATGGAAATCACATTCACCAACCTGTTGCCGAGACCCTGTCAATAGCGGCCCATGACCTCCTGATGTTGCTGCTGCAGTTAGTACCACTGATGGTGAAGTCATGAGTGACCACTTTGTAAAACTCTCCACATGGCACAATGAACTGCCAGATGGGAGCGGACGCGGCAAGAGCGCTGGAAACATCAGAAGGTCACAATCACTGATCCCATCCCATTTCACAGTAGAAAAATCAACCAATAGTCATGGACCTCTCGGCTGAATTACATCACTTTCCTTAATTAAACACATGGTTACACACTACACTTTCTAAATGTAAGATGTTATTACGTTTCTAGGCTTGATACTTCATTAAGTATGCATATACTGAACTTATGCATTTTTAATTGACTGATATTTCACATTATAGATATAAACTACACTAGCTGTGACCGTTGAGTGTTTATAAAACATTTGCAGCATCACCTTCATTTCTTCGTCGATTAATATATACAGGGTTAGAAATTAATGGCGGGTGAAAATTCATAACATTAAAAAATTCCGCTTTGCCATCACAGGAATAAATTACATTTTAAAATATATCAGAACAGAAAACAGTTATTTTAAATTGTAATAACATTTCACAATATTATGTTTTTTATTGTATTTTTGATCAAATAAATGCAGCCTTGGTGAGCAGAAGAGACTTCTTTCAACCCTAAACCGACCCTAAAATAGTAGTGTATATCTCATTTTATATACAATATTTGTTTCATTATTATTTATTATTAATATTCTGGTATATATGTGTAGAATATAATAATATGTATAAAATATTATTCTACATGAAAATCAATTTAATATCAATATATTATAAAATCATATACAAACAGGTGAAGGCGGCAAACACTCACCCTACAACTGCACTGGGATACTTCATCCTCAGCCAGGCCGCCAGCATCCCGCCGTAGGAGCCGCCGATGGCGATGACTGAACTCGTCTGAGCTCCAGGCAGGGTTTTTTTCAGAGCTTTGATCAACACTGCAAAGTCAGCTAAAGCCTGTTCTGAGGTCAGGTAGTTCAGATACTTTGCATTCTGAAGGAAAGGAAAGACAAGTCCAGAAGGTCAAGGACGATGTTTGCTAAATGACCCTTATTGCTCGACATGAACAACGGTCTTGACTCACGCTGTAAGACTCCTCGCCGAACGGCATGGACTCTCCATAGTAGCGATGTTCAGCAAAAACCAGCATGGCTCCCAGCTCTTCTGCTACATCCCACATGAAACCCTTGGGAAGAAGCAGAGGTACAGATGCTGAGCTTCTATTTTTACTAAGAGTTAGCATTCTCTGGATGGTAATATTTCAAATGTTCAGCTTCACAGACTTGTCGATACTGGTATTTTTCGTAATGCTGTAATTCTGAAGTACATTATGCTGATACTGATGATCTAATGACACTATGTTTATTATTATAAACAACTGTTAAAGTTGAAGTTCATAATATCTGCGTCACTAAACAGAATATAGTGCAACAGTGCACTGCCACTTTTTCAGCATCCTTGGTTCCCAGAAGTACTTTTCACATTTATTTTTCCCATAGGGATTTTGTAAAAGACAAAAAGAGAAAGATACAAGGCTGTGTACTCAATGAATATTTAAGTAGTTTAAGAGTTTAGGGTGTCATTCGCAGTGTTTCATGGGAGTGTTTAGGCACTAAAGTGTTCTTTTTGCATATTAATTTGGTGGAGATTTTTTGCAGAATCATGAGTAATGTAGTTTTTAAACCAGGAATTGTGTTGTTAAACACGATTATTTTGAAAAATATGTAGAAATAATGTGGGCTGATGGCTTCAACAAAAGCATATACCATTGCTTAACAACCTCGTATTTCACAGTAGGTCTGTCTTTAAAGGTTTATGAATTGTAAAAATAAAAAAATAAAAAAATAAATTCCTCTATAGAGTAAATAAATGAGATTTTTACTTCTGGAACCTGGCTGTTGCACTCTATGCATGGATAATAACTGTTTCTCTGCTTGGCAAAATAGCTCCCTGTTTTGTCAGTTCCACAATCCCTATGTCACAGAGAAGGTCTCTTCATATCTAAGAGCTGTTCAGAAAATGCATACTTACAGTGTTGTTACAGAACCATGTGATGTCTCCTTCATTGCCTGTGTAAAACAGGATTGGGCCTCCTTCCTTGTGCCAGTGCTGGTCGTTGAGAAGGTACCTCTGCTTGAACGTGCCATTCTCCAAAAAGCCAAAATGGTCAATCTGTAATAAAATAACTCTGATTAAGACACACAAAAATAACTGCTTTTAGTTTAAAAAAAAAAAAAAAAGAATTTCTATGATATATTAATTTAATTTAATTTAATGTAAGTTGTCATGCAAATGATGTCACCATGCAACTTGGCTGCCTATACAGTAGAAAGGTGATTTTTTTTTTTTCAAAATCGATGCTACCTGACTAGGCAAAAACAGAAAAAAGGCTGTTGTCTTTCCTTTTACCAAATAGGTAGGAAAACTTCAACAACCATAATGCACTAGGCATGTCGCCATCCAAGGCCACTCCCACCAGTCTGCTATGGATACGCTTCCAGAGTCAAATACTGCCTTGCTTTAGTAGGAAATACTTCTTAGCAAACTTTTAGTCATAATGGTGTCTACTTGTATTGTTCCCGGGTGCAAGAATTCAAGGAGTAAACGTTTAGCGGCAGTGAGTTACTTTTGGTTTCTAGTGAAGGATCCAGCAGCGCGTCATAGAAAAACTGCAAAGAATCGCAAATACGGAGAGAATATAGGGACTTTCTGTGTTTGTACTGTAGTCAACATTTCAAACTGGATGACCACGAACACAGTGTTTAGGTGAAACAGAGGAGAAAAACTGAAAGAAACTGCTATTTTTGCATCATCTGGGATACTTTTGCTGACAAATAAACATGAATTTCTCAGTTCAGGTAACATGGAGAATGAGTAAACATTGTTCATTTACATATACTACCAACATTGTAACAATAAAAAGCAGGTTAAAAATGGGCGAAGTTACACTTTAAAATAGGCCACTTTTTCTTTATGTAAAATATAATTTCATGTTTAGGGGTATTAAATCAGGGTATTACATTTTTGGTCCCACTTTATATTAAGTGTTTTTAACTTCTATGTACTAACAATTAATCATTTGATACAATGCGCTTATTGTGATGCATGTTTTATGTAACTACATCTGTAATTAATTTCTAACTACATCTAAAATTACACTGTTGACTAACATTACCCGTATCCCACCTCAGTAGCAGCACAAGTGTTTTGCAAAAAAACGTGATCACAGTAAGAACACTGTACCTAACAATTTTCCTTTTTTGACATAAGTGCTAAGTAATTAAAGACACCTAATAAAAAGTGGGACCAAATCCTTACTAATGTTCGCTGCTGTTTTAACCATAACCAGTTTTAAGGCTGTCTGTGCTTAACATACAGTAACGATACAACACTTTCTTTATTCCTGGGTGTTCTCCTCAATCTTCTGGCTTTCAGCCATCTCATATTTATGAGCGTGAAACCTCAGAGCAGGATGGAGGGATAATTAGCCTCAATTTGTATTAAAATCTAGTGCCAGCATCAGGGATGCCACATTAGTTCCGGTTTCAGCAGAATTGTGATATCCATTCATCCGGTTCAGAGCTCGTCCACTGTCTTCTACATTTCCATAAATCCTCCAAGTTTGAGGGAAGGAGTAAAAAGAATGTTAAAATTTCTTCCCAGAGCTGCAATTCTTAACAGTTCTCGCTCTTCTTGAATCCCACCCAACACTTAATAAAGAATGTTCTCTCTAGTGTTTTGTTTTTTCGTAAATACCCTCTTTCTCCTCCCGTTGGCAACAAAAGAGGCAGAAATTTTATGAGCCAGTGACAGCAAAAGGACTCTGAGCGCTCACAGTTACATTCATTCAACAGCAGTCAGAGGCTGGCCGCAGGTCAAACGAGTGTCAGCTATATTCACATGCTTTAGTGAGTTATTTTCTGTGTAAGCTGTTACATCTGAAGCCTCGAGCTCAAGAAAATGGCCTTTTTACATCATTTATAAGTCTATTCATTTCATTTCACTCATAAACATTTCAACAATATTTTATCATGACAGTACATGCACTGTGTTATTAAATAAATGTAATAATATAAATATAATCATATTAATAATACAAAATGATAAGGTAATTCAAACTTTTTACTTAATTTTTTTTTATATTTTCTTGTATATATTTTCTTTTTAAATTTAATAGTAACAGTTTTTATATTTTGTGTTAAAAACTACTACAACTTAATGACCCTAAACTTTTGAAAGGTAGTGTAGCTTCTTTTATTATACAATATACTTATTCTGTTGTGAAATTATATGTACAATGATATCATCTTTATCATAAGCTTTAAAACTACTATGAGAGATTTGAGAACTGAACACAATCTCATAACTTGAAAACAAAGCATGTGATTTTGGCAGCAGAGGTTAGATGAGTCACATCATGGACACTATGTTCACAGTGATTCAGAAATGCAGCGCCCCCTTCTGGCTGTTAGAAATTTAAAAAGCAAATGCACAACGCTGGAATGGGAATTGAGAGTAAATCAATCTACTGCCTGTTTCATATCAAAATGTGGAAGTGTCACATAGCTTGTTTTGTAACTTACTTTATCACGTGTAAAATCTTTTTACAGGGTCTTTTAAGAAGAACCTGATCTGCAGAAAAGCTGTGGGTATTTTCCAGCTGCTAAAACAGACTTTAAAGAGAAAGTTCACCCAAAATGAAAATTCTTGCACTATTTATTCAATCTCAACACAAGTTTTGAAGAACATTCATGGCGCTCCTTTCCATTACATTGAAAGTGAATGGTGACCAGGGGCTGTCAGGCTCAAACAAAGCACTATAAAAGTAGTCTATATGAATCATGCACTATATCCAAAGTCTTCTGATAGCTTTGTAATGTAAATTTAAGTTGCCTGACAACTGTGGCATCATTTAGCCTACTTAGGGATGAGCAGTTTCACAATTCTTCCTCATATCATTTGTGTTTCACAAAAAAAAAATTAAAGTCAAAAGACATGACAGGTAGTAAATTACTCCAGAATTTTCATTTTTTAGTAAACTAATCCTGTAATACACGATTTTAAGTTTTATGTAGCCCATCTGCTTCGAGGTTGGATGTGTTGTGTGTTCAGAGATGCTCTTCTGCAGACCTCGGTTGTAATGAGTGCTTATTTGAGTATGTTGTCTTTCTATCAGCTGAACCAGTCTGGTCATTCTCCTCTGACCTCTGGCATCAACAAGGCATTTTATCCCACAGAACTGCTGCTCACTGGATATTTTCTCTCTTTCAGACCATTCTCTGTAAACCCTAGAGATGGTTGTGTGTGAAAATCTCAGTAGATCAGCAGTTTCTGAAATACTCAGAACAGCCCGCCTGGCACCAACAACCATTCCACATTCAAAGCCACTTAAGTCATCTTTCTTCTCCATTCTGAAGCTCAGTCTGAACTTCAGCAGACTGTCTTGACCATGTCTACATGCCTAAATGCACTGAGTCGCTGCCATGTGATTGGCTGATTAGATATTTGCAGTAACGAGCAGATGAACAAGTGAATGAATTCTGGGGTAGAGTAGGCCGCAAAGAATACAAATCATTGTCTGGGAAACAAAAGACACATTTCAAGGCTGCATTCGAAGGGGCCTTCGAATTGGGACAGCGCCGCTGACATAATCGGCCTTCGAATGCGACCTTTGAAGGATGCAGCCTCTGAACTGGGACTCACCTTATGTTAATATATGCTTCAGTAGACTTCTGGTCTCTCAACTGCCTAGCAAAATTTTTACTAGTTGACATATAGCTGCTAAACGCAATATCCAAGCTCAACGAAACTTGACACACAAAGACAACAGGACATTCTGAAGATGCAAAGGTTTCGTAAAATAAGGGGTGCTACAACTAAAAAAACCATTATAACTCTGCAACCGTATGATCAATGTTGTTGGAGTCTTTTTTGCAGGACGTCCTAACAAGTAAAAAAAAAAAATTATTGAAAACTTGTCTAGGTCTGGGCTCTGACACAAATTTCACAATTCGATTTCGATTCACAAGCTTGTGATTTGATTCAATTTTGATTTGATTCAATATTGATTAATTTGGGTCCTATCAGATACAGAAAAAATACTTCTCAACTAACCTGATTTCGCCAAGCACAACTTGTTCCTGGATCAACATCTTTGTTGATCCTGGAACAACATTCCATTCAACCAGTCAGATTTGAGGAAGTTTACTTATGCCAAGTTTAAGCTTACAATCAGGGTTCAATGCTTCTACGTAAGTGTTATTCACATGTCTTTTCCCTCTGATATTAGGGATAAGTTATGGGTAGGGGTAGGGAATGGGATATGGTTAGGACTAAATTTTCAGACAGGAATGTTGTTCCATGATCAACAAAATATGTTGGCCCAGGAACGCATCTAAATCAGCAAAATGAGTACGTGCGTAAACTATACAGGAAAAACCCAAACGTACATTATTATAGTATTAAAGTCACCGTGAATCGGAAGTTGCGACCAACTTTACTTCAGTATTGTGACGTATTATCCAAGTGAAACTGAATATTGAATGAGCAAAATAGAGGGCGTGTCTAGTTTTTTCCTGCTGGGAAATGATTGAATCTAGAAAAGTAAGCATTCCATCCAAAGCTCGCAGCAGACTGACAGTTGGAGCACTGTAAAAAGTAAAACGCTCTATCTACTCAATAAAATTGTGGCAACAGATTACAAGCAATATCATGAACTAAATTCAACATATAAGAATTGAGTTAGAGTTAATCAAATTAATTCCTTAAAAGTCAACCATTTAAATTGTGTAAAATTAGCAAACACCATTACAAAAACCACAAACTGACATAAAAAGCAAAGAGTCAAACTGGCCAACTAAATGAAACACTGATCACCATAAGGGTGACCAAACATTTTCAATAAAATCAACATCAACATCTAAACCTCTGTTAATTCTTGTGTTTCTCTTTCCTTCAGTGATTCTGCTTGTTATCATCAGGTGTCTTCGATGTTGGCAATAAAAAATAAAGAGTTCTGAAGTTCTGTTATTCAGATATTTTTGTTTAAATATTACTTAAATTTTACTCGTTTTAAATGGTTCACATTTAAAGGAAATAATTTGATTAATTCTAACTCAATTCTATTTGTTGAATTTAATTAATGATATTGCTTGTAATCTGTTGCCAAAATTTTATGGAGTAGATATAGCGTATTACTTTTTACAGTGGATTCTACTCTTTTTTTCTTTTTCTTTTTTTAATATAAACATTCAAATGGTGGCTGTCATGAAATGGATTTATTCAAATATAGACTACATTGAATATTGAAGAACAGGTCGAGTAAAAATACAATGAATATAGAATACGGCAAAATATATGCATTACAGCGATCTGTCGTGCCACAAGGATATATCGTGCCAAAAAAGATTGCAACAGCGCGAGAGCCATATAGTCTATGGCAAAATATTGTCTATGTATCATCAACAAGAAAATATTGAGATATTGTACCCCCTATTTTGTACACATTAATGCTTTTTGTACTGCCTAATGAATTTGAACACAGCTTTGCACTTGGTTGCTTGTCAAACAATGCTCTCCATTTCATCATCCACAGCCAGCAACAGATGCTGAAAGGATATCCCACGATAACTAGCCAGCCGCTCAACAAAGAGAATTAAAACACAACAGACTACAGCTCAACTCGAGCGAGAATCTGAAATGAACCACAGAGGGACACACGTTTCATTTCCTCTACAGTTTGTTCTTATATTCTATCTAGATCCTCATTTTAACAGCCTCATCTGCGCTGCTACAACTGAAGGCTAACGTTTAAGGCATATTAAGAGCTGACAAGGACAAAGCCAAGACAATGAGGAGCAAGAAAGCCAGGAAATGAGCCTAATCTTCCTGACAGCTCAGAGGATGAGTTGAACAGACACCGAGAAACAATTGCCTTCACTCTGGTGTGTCCCGGTCAAGAAGTAATTAGACTCAGAGTACAGCATAACAGGATTTTTTTTGTCTAAAACTAGACGCAGGGATTTTCCTGTGTCAGCTTCTCACACGGACAGCATGTAAAAGATTAACTGCTAAGCCACTCTTCAAGTTGAAAATGAGACTAAATGTCTCTGAAACGTAAATTATTAAATAAAAGGCAGCATCATACCACTCTTTCAATATTATATACTAAAGAAACATGTTTTTTACTCAATGCATGTTAGAACACCATCAGGAACTGACACACACACACACACACACACACACACAAATACAAAATATAGGGACTTTCAACATTTCACTTTCAGTTCAATTAAATGAAAAACGGGCAGACTGCCAACATATGCCTCTGCACAGGGGACCGATCCCAGAAGGGTAAAGGATCTGCTATTATTCTGTGGGGGCCATAAGGAAAAGGAAATTTCCTGCAGACACAATACAGAGCAGAACGACACACATTAAATAAAGGAAATCCTTAAAGGAAGCCCAGTTGTAAGTTAATGAGCAGCCACACAACCAGATAAAACTGCTGTGGGCAGCAAAATAAGGCCTGGTGATGTGATCTATCACAAGAGTTTCTGATTGACAAAAGTTGATTGCAATGACAATGGTTTACAGCTCTGATAAATGAGCTGCTGACAAGTTTAAAAACTGTCACATGAGATTCTGATTACAAGATCAAATTTAGAAAAAGACAGTAATCAATGTAACCACTATTTTACAGATATTTACTCTTTTGTACTTCATTGGTTATTGAGTGCATTGATAAATTGCACTATTTGGTGAGTTTTATTTACTTATTTAATGTATTACAGTACCATAAATCACATAAAATGGTATACACAATAATAATAATAATAATAAAGATAATAATATTAAGAACAAGACATATGATTGTTATCATTATTATTATTGAAAGCACAGCCATTGTGCATCTCTGAGCAACACTCATAAGTTTCATTTCTAAATGAATCTGTGTTTTTGAATGAATCGGGTGAGTCGCTGATTCAATGGCTCATTGATAAAGACGCTCACTTGCTTCGTTCCTGAATGAATCAGTCTTTTGAACGAATCGGTTGAATGAATGATTCAATGATTTCATATTTTAATATTTACAAAACTAATCTTACACCATTATTTATGTAGTTGTAATTGCAGTGTAAATACATTCATGCATTTACAATTTTTATAGATATTTACTCTTTTGTACTTCATTGGTTATTGAGCACGCTGATAAACTTCACTATATTCGGTTGGGTCTCATTTACTTATTTAATGTATTACTGTACCTGCATAAAGTCAATTATTTTCATAAAGTGAAACATTTTATGTACAACAGTAGACAGACAAAATAGATGAAAATAAATTTGCAACCATTTAGATCGCAAACAACTTTGCATGAATAAAATGGTATAAACAACATGATTGTTATTGTTATGATTATTTATTATTTTTGTTTTTGTTTATACCATTTTATTGATGAAAAAGAAAACAGAAAGTTGTTTGCAAAATAATATGCAAAGATGCATATTATGTTTTATTTAGGGATGCACCGATATGAAAATTTTGGCCGATACCAACAACTCGTTATATTTGAAAGTGGATAACCGATATATTGGCCGATAAATCTAAATCCAAATCCAAATTTTTATATAATTTTTGAGAGCCTGATTACAAAAACAAAAGTTTCACCATTAAAAGCCATGTATGACAGACTTGCTGTACATTGTACTTACTGTATTTTCCTTTTTGAAGTGACTCCAATCATATTTCAAGCAATTCAAAACCATAATGGCGGACAGTGTGCAACTCAAGTGTCTCAGCTGAAGGAAATAATCCATTATTTGTCGGCTTTAATATATCAGCGAAATTTTCTTATCAGGCCGATAATGATAAAAAATAAAAATGAACATATATCGGTCGATACCGATATGGTGGCCGATATATCATGCATCCCTAGTTTTATTATAGTAGTCTGAAAATTATTTTAGTTTTTTTTTTATTTTACTATTCTTTTAATTAGTTTTTACTGGGGGAAAATCATTTATCATACAATTAACATAAAAAATAACCTGTATCTACCAAAAAAAAAAAAAAAAAAAAAAACAATTTCAGTGATCTCTAAACAAGGTAAACAAAGTTATTTCTTGACATGCATTTAAGTCCTATAAAACATTTAGATTTCTTATGCTCGAGAATAAACAGTATTGAAATCAATAACACACTTACCTGTTGATCAAAATAGAAAGTTTTGTATGAGACCGATCTGTGATGAGAGTAGGTTTGGACGGTGTGTCTGCCTAAGAGCTGCGGTTTAAGAGCCAATGCATTACAGCTGATGATGAGGAGGAAGAGCAGAGCAGTGCTGGTCAGTCTCATGGCTGAATGAGTGAGTCCAGTCACAAGTCATCTGAAAATATGAAGCGATGGATCATTTGCATAAGCGGAACGAGGAAGAATGTCAAATGACTCGTTGTTGTTATTCCGTGACGCAAACTTTAAGGCGTTACAATGTAACGCCTTAAAAGATATATATATAATACCGTAGTTTTTATGTCTCAAACTTCAGCTAATTTTAGAAAATGATCGTGCAGTACGCTTGCTAAATCTGTTCGCCATGTGTGTATAGTGGTTAAGGGTGTCTTTCTGTCTCTGTGCTCACTCAAAGCGGATTATGTCTATTGTTTCTGTCGATAAACGGCATGTTTTGTTAACTTCATTTAACGATTCAATGTGCTTCCGTATTGTAAACACGTGGTCAGCGCGATGCCTCATGGTCATTGTAGTTTCTTGTTATTCTTCACCCCCTTACGAAAGCAATAACCATATTTTAAAGTTACTACTGTAAAATCATGATACATTTATATGGTATCCCTCTAATATATATATATATAAAATAGAATTTTTTATAATATTATAATGTAACTTAGATTTACCAATTTATTTTTGTAAAGAACATTTAATCAACAAAAATGTTTTACTTGTTCCCACAATGACAACACAGATAGTGTCATAACCATGTTTATTTGGAGAAATGTATTAACTTGCAGTCTATACGCTGAGAATTAAAACACAAAGTTACACAAACAGAATTGCTCAAGAAAACATATTCGCAATACTAAATTGCTGCAGTCGTGGGGTTTGTCTCTTTATGATAAATGTATCACAGATGATGCATCACAACTTATATACCGAAAGCACATAAATGTACAGCGAAAGAATTGCGTTTCATCTTCACTAGACAAAAGACTGTTACTCCTTGATGAATATTGTCTTTACATAATGACATGGACATAATAACATTGTCCATACAGAAAAATTAAGCGCTTAGTAATACAACTTATACTGGAAATTATGGCCTTTAACATAGAAAAGAAATTATTCTAGAGAGTTCCATTGGTACACAATGCAACACATTACAATATGGCAAGTATCTGTAAAACAAAACTAGACAAAAATACCTGACAGCGAAAATACTGTGCATGGCACGTCATGTAACATAGAAAGAAAACAGTTTATACAAAACTAGAAAAGGTTATCACTTTAAAATAAAATGTTAATAGAAAAGCTTAATATCATATAAGCAGCTATGCGTAAATATGAGGAAAATGCATTATACTGAAAAATAATTGGTAACAACCAAAATAAAAAAAAATAAAAAAAGGTAAATCAATTGGTCCTCAAGTTAAACATTGTTTAGTGTTGGATTTTGCTGAGCGTTTAATAAAATCATTTTAATCAAAATCATTGAATCATCGTTATTACCAAGCACGCGGCATCTAAAACCTTAGATGTAATTCCATCAATTTTGTTAAAAAAAAAAAAGGAAAGGAAACAGCTCTGTAGCAGCAAGTAAAATACTGACAGTCTATAAAAGAGGAGATTCACAGTTCCATTGTAATGACACAGGTGCAAACAACCTTACAGCACAGCCAAGGTTGGAGGTACAAGTTCCAACTGTTTAAAAGTCATTAAAATGCACAACACAGTTCCAGAACAGAAATCAGAATCACTGCATCACACTGTTAAACAACTCCATCGCCTTCTCCTCCATATAATGCACTGAAACACAAAGACCATTTGTGCAAGAACTCACTGAAACATCTATGGAATACATGATATCTCTCATTCACACAAAAACTACACACTCACACTGTTCTCTTGGCCTCTCAGGTGCCAAAAGCTTTAAACATCGCTACGGTTATTACAATACTAAAGCTGGACTAAATTAACTACAAAGCATCCTGGTATATTTCAGTTCTTGTAATATGTAATAATGCGTAAGAGGACAGAATATCTCCAAATGGGAATCAGGAGTATTCCTAGGAAAAACAAACTATTAATATGGAATGAAATAAGCATTTTAGACAGTGCATTATAACATTTAAGTTTTAGCATATAATGTGCAAAGCCACTAAAAATGTCTGGACCGGTAGATCTCATAAAACCTGTCAAGAACACGCCATTCAAATGTTTGAGGTCGGTAAGATTTTGTAATGTTTCTGAGTCTCTTGTGCTCATCAGGGCTGTGTTTTACTGTTTGAATATATTTTAAAATGTAATTTATTCCTGTGATGCAAAGCTGAATTACTCCAGTCTTCAGTGTCACATGATCCTTCAGATATCATTCTAATATGCTGATTTGCTGCTCAAAACAGTTGTGCTGCTTAACATTTGTGATACATATTTTTCTGGAGTCTTTGATGAATACAAAAAGATCAAAAGTGCATTTATTTGAAATAGAAATCTAAATGTCTTTACCGTCACTTTTTATCAATTTAATGCATCCTTGCTGAATAAAAGCATTAAAGGTGCATTGTGTAAATTTTAGCGGCATCTAGCGGTGAGGTCGCGAACTGCAACTAACGGCGCGCACCCCTCTCTTTCAAGGAAGTTACGGTGGCCATCTGGTCTAAAGAACACAAAGATGCCGTCGATTGAGACAGCAGAATAGCTGTGTGAAGCAATGAGGTTTCTTCTTACTTCTAACAAAGAACGGTCTGCTTCTAATAAACTAGACGACTACTACTACTAAGTGCGAATTCAACGTAATGACGATGCAAGCTGCCTCTAAAAACACGAACGATTTAGAAGAACAGCAACATAGTGACGAAACGCGCTCTGGAGAGTGTTTGTCCGTTTAGGGCTGCTGTAGAAACATGCCGGCGCATAATGGCGACTTGTCATGGAGGGGGACCCGCGGTGTATGGAGATAGATATGGCTCATTCTAAGGTAATAAAAACCTAACGGCTCATTATATAAGGTCTTTATGCACCACTGAAAACATAGTTATGTATATTATATTGCATTTCTGTCAATAGATCCTCCCAAATTTTACACATTGCACCTTTTCTTTTATTTTTTTAAACAAATCTTACTGATCCCAAAATTTTGAACGGTTGTGTATTTCACTTCGAAATCTTAATCATAATTTTGCAAAGAAAATGTTTGTGAACAATAACATTTTTACAGTGTGCTTAATTTCCATTAAAAATTATGCACATTTTCCCTACCTATTCTAGTGACTGTAATGCAAAAGAAAAAAACACCCTTTAAAGTATGCATATGTTAGGGTAGAATATGTCGTACTGTGAAAAAAATAATACAAATAAAATTATATATATAGCTGTCTGGACAATTACTGTATTGAGAATCTAATGAGAATTATTTTTAAAGTAATGAAAACAAATAAACTCAAAAATAATATATCCAGACCAATATATTGACATGATTTGAGACATTTTTGGGAGAAATATGACCCAAACATGAGATTCCCCGGGGTGCTATGTAATGTATGTTGACAGGATGGAAATGGCAGAGGCACATTGGGTTTTTGCTGTGACTTATCAAAATGACATGGCCTTCATTGAGTATTAACAGCCAGACTTTCATCTGAGCAGTAAGGGAATTTTATATTCTCCGCCTAATAAATGAGGGTGTTTTACTTCGCATCTTCCTGTCACAGATTATTGAAGGTAGCTGGCTGTCTGTTTGCATTGTTGACTTCTTCATTAAAAAAAAGCATGCATAAGCAACCTCAAACTATCTCGCAAGCAATCATCAAGAAGTGCATTTTGTGCGAGTAATAAATGTGCACGTCAACACACCAGTTTTGTGGCAATGGGTCTTAAAGGAGCAGTTCACCCTAAAATGAAAATTCTGTCAGCATTTACTCAACCTCATTTCATTCCAAACCGTAAGCATCATATGGCTTCAGAAGACTTGAAATATAGCGCACAAGTCATATGGACTGCTTTGGTCACTGTATGCTTTCATTCGGGAAGGGAGCAGCGTGAACATTCTTCAAAACATCTTCTTTTGTGTTCCACAGAAGAAAGTAAGTAATAAGGGTTTGGGATGACATGAGGGTGAATAAATGATGACAGAATGTTCATTTTTTTGGATGAACTAGTCCTTCAAGTGGGTGAGATTAGGGCTGAAAACAAATCTCTAATATGACAAATACATTGGCTCTCAAGTCAGCAGGGAAATCCCAACTGTTGCATTGTATAGAAGTGTAGAAAATCTCATTGTCTGACCTACTAGCAAGCATTATTGTGTAACGAGGCCCTTTTTCTGGTCCAAAAGCATCTAGAAGCTTCAGACCCACCTCTTTAAAAGCAGCATCATCTTGTTATCATGTTTTTCCCGAATACAAGTTTTAAAATACCCAGGGATTTAAGAAGGGTAAAAGAAGTAGACGTCAACAACAGTGGCAAAGTGGAACCACTGCAACTACGTAGTGGTCTCCAACAATACAACCACTTTGTATGCAATCCATGTTGCGTCCTCCTCAGCCAGACATGGAGGCCAAGTCTACTTAGTTCATGCTGCAACAACTCAAGTAATTGATGTTTTTCCCTTCTCCAGGCATGGGGGTGGAGTCGTTGTTGTCCAATGTGTTTTGCTTGGCCTCGCGGATCAGTTCGCAGGCCAGATCCAGAAAGAGCTTCTCCACGTTGTCCGATTCTTTGGCGGAGGTCTCCAGGTACAGCATGCTCTGTGCCTCCGCAAACTCCTCCGCTCTCTGCCGAAGGACTTCTCGCTTATCGGCCAAGTCTATCTTATTCCCTGTAAACAACAATAGCAGTAAATAGGGCTCAAATAATCTGGTGACAAGGACATTCAACATACTGTATGTTGACAGCTAAAAGGTCTAATGTAAGCAAGTCAGTTTGTTCTGTGTTAACAAGCTGTTTGCTTATTCAACAGCTCCAAAAACGTATTAAATGTTGATAGACAGTTTCCTACATCTGCATGAGAACCTTAACCAGCAAGTATACGAAACTTTACTGATAAACTTTTTTGTAAATCACAGATGTTATGAAACTATCAGCATTAAAATCGAGGTGAAACGGAAGTAGCAATGTAGAGAATTGATTCTATAGTATTGTTGACTGGATTTTGAGTTGTGGAGAAATCGAGGCAAAAGTGTGTGAGGTCATGACAAACAAATTAATGCAGTGGTTAAATCATGTTTTTTTTTTTTCCATTTGCGATGCCTGGCAGAAGTTAAAGGTACACTAACTGTTTTTGTTCAAAATTAAGAACATTTAAATAATGAGTTCAAAACATGTTTTTGTCTTACCCTGATTCACTATGGTAAGCCTATTATAAGTGTTTATATTTTAGATGTTGCAGGATGTTTTTCATGGGATATTGTGTACGTACGTTACTCGCCATATCTGTAAATAGAGAAAAGTTGCTCCGGCTACTTTGACACATATATGGTAGTGTTGTCAAAAGTACCGACCGCGATACCAAGTCGGTACTGAAATTTTAAAAATGTGACGCTTTCAGCACTGTTGAGCAGATTCGTAATCACCTCTTATTGGCCACTGTGTTGACGCGCTCATCAGATATGTCTTTGATTGGCTACAATGATCAACGCTTCAAAAACATGTTGTAAATAGACATCAATGACGCTCTTTACCGAGTGCTTAGAGAGATACACACTGGAGCATTTGAAACATTTGAAAGGCGTCTATCAGCGGACCGGTCCACTGATATGATGCCTACTTTCAATACTCCCACTTTCAAAACGCTTTTAAATTCAAACAATTCTGTGTGCTTTCAAACACTCCCATGCATTGATCATTGTAGCCAATCACAGACATATCAGATGAGCACGTCAACACAATGGCCAATCAGAAGTGTTTACAAGATGCCATCACTCAACAGCTCTCAAAGCATCACATTTTTAAAATTTCAGTACCGACTTGGTATCGCGGTCAGTATTTTTGATAACATTGGTGTATGGTGTGGGAGTGGCAAAGATTAGTTATCACAATGAGTGAGAAACATTGACACAGAGCCACTAAATCTCCAAACTCGGGAATCACGCCGAACAGAGTAGAGTCTGCTGGCAAAAAGATAACAGACAGACAGAGCTCGTAATAAAACAAGAATCAACATTGATTTGGCTTTTCAGAGATGACGAGAACTGAGACATCTGAAATGTTGTAAAAGCGATGCAGAGATTTTATTTTTTTTTATTACTCAGGCGATTATAAGTTATTTTATTGAACAGATAAATTGTCATATGTAGCTCTCTAACAGAGTTCATTGTAAAGCATCATCGATTATGAAGGGTCATATTCGCAGTCACACAGTGGGCCCTATCATATACCCGGCACAATGCAACGCAAGTGTTTTTTGCTAGTTTCAGCCTGACGCAGTTATCATTTTCACATCCAGCGCCACGTTGTTTAAATAGCAAATGCACTCACGCCCATCTGTTCGCCCATGGATGTGCTGGTCTGAAAACGAGGTGTGTTCAGGCGCATTGTTGCTATTTTGAGGCAACTGAAAAAGACTGTGACATTGACCAACAAAAACCTGGTCTAAAGTCAATGGCACAGTATTTTTTTTGTTATTTAAAGGGTGCGTTAGTAATATGCGCCTACAGGTGGGTGCACAACATGTGTACACTCTGCTTATTACACACACAGGGACACGCAGCAGCACACAAACATGCCAAATATTAAAAAAAGGATTACAATGTAAAAGATTATTATTGTGTACATAAAGACAAAAAATGCCTACATGTCATAATGGATAGTAATTGGATGCATCAGAATTACCTATGTGCAGTAATGACGAATGAAATTGGCTAATTATTTGACCAATCGTGGCAATCCTAGGCCTGGGCGATAAAACGGTATCGATATTTATCGACGGTACGTCTTAATCGATAACGATAGAATTTTTTTTTCGATATAACTCTGATGATTAACTCTGATAAATGGTATAAACGGTAATAATAATAAAGATAATAATAATAATATTAAGAACAAGACATATGATTGTTATCGTTATTATTATTGAAAGCACAGCCATTGTGCATCTCTGAGCAACACTCATAAGTGTTTCATTACTAAATGAATCTGTGTTTTTGAATGAATCGGGTGAGTCGCTGATTCAATGGCTCATTGATAAAGAGCCATTGATGATTATTTATTTGATTAATTATTTGATGATTAAATATTAGGAGGTCATTTTTTTTTTTTTATAATTCAAGGGTTCACCAAAACATTAAAAAAAATTCTGTCATCGATTACTCATCTTCATGTTGTTCCAAACCCATAAGAGTTTCGTTCATCTTCGAAACACAAATGCAAATGTTTTTAATGAAATCTGAGATATTTCTGTCTCTTCATTGAAAGTCTATTTACTCAAAACTTTCATAACATTCAAAACGTTCATAAAGATTGTAAATTAAATCCAAACGAATCGAGCGGTTTAATTCAAGGCTTCTGAAGATATGCTTTTCGAAAAGCATAAAATGAAAAACATTTGATCGAGGTTTATTCAAGGTTTATAAAATTGTTTGTCAATACACCAGTAAACAATAAGCTTACTGTACTTGTGTGCTCCTCAACTGAAATTTCTAAAATTAGCCTGTGGTCTATTGTGTAGGACAGTTAATCTGATAATCCTAAAGAAACATGACCTTTGACGTTAGACCGTGTGTAACACATGACATTAATTTTAAAATGTATATCATCATTCTATATACTGTAGCTGAGAAAGAACGACTAAAAGACAAATACAATTTTTTTGAATTAGAAAAATTATTTTATTGAAGCTCAAATACTCACCTACTAAGATTGTCACCACTTGGTTGTTGGCATACTGCTCGATCTCCCTCAGCCACTCAGGAAGGCACCGGAAGGAATCTTCACAGGTGATGTCGTAGGTGAGAATGAGGGCGTTGGCACTGCGGTAGTAACTCTGGGTAATTGAGCGGAACCTCTCCTGCCCGGCTGTGTCCCAGATCTGGAGCTGTGGGGATGAGCGGATCAAATAATCAGTGAAGTCACTTAGCACGTTTAGCAGAACCCAACACAAAGTGAAGCTTTCAGTCCATTTCATTAGCAGGAAGTGGAGTGAAACGTGGAATAATGCTCAGTGGTGCCTATAGATGCAAAAACACATGCTAAATCAGTCACAGTGTTCCAGTGGACTAAACTGATGCTTTCAACAAATCAACTCCATGTTTGGTCATATTTCTACTTTAAAAAAAAGAAATGATTGATTGTCTATTTTTACCAAGTGCAAATAGCAGAGACTATTTACACTAACTCCACCCAAATATACCCATATTTTTCTGAATATAAGTCACGTTTTTTTATAAATGTGTTTAATGCAACTGACATCAAGCATGCAAAACATGCGCAAAGAGAGGAACGTGAGCCCAGGTTTATTTGTATAGCGCATTTCTCACATGCTAGGTTCAGTTTCACTTTAAATAAATTTGTTTAGACTTGGTATTATATAATATAAGTTGTTTATTATGAATGCCAATATAATTTATGTTTGTTTTATACTCATGTTTTTTATTCCTGTTCTGTTCTGAAATTAAAATGTGACATACACTGATGCAAACTTCCCCCCAAATTCCATTTTATTTTTTTTTCCAAATTTCATTTTTTCTGTTTTAATTATTCTGGATTCCATTTTAATTTTTTTTTTATTCCTTTTAAATGGTTATATTACATTTTTGTAATCAAAAAGCATATCTAATTAAGTGAAATAATGAAACATACAATTTAACAACAGTTTATTAAAAGTATGAAACATGGAAGACAATTTGTGATTACTCATTTAATAAAGTTTTTATAATAATTTGTTATTATTATTATTAGTATGTGTTAGTATTATTATTAAATTGAGACATAGCTAAATTCTACTGTACAAAAGTAATATATTTCTGTCACAATTTATTTTAGTTAAACCAAACATTTTGACGGTTTGCCGTGAAGACCTTTGAAGTTCTGTGTGTTTATGATATGACAATAGTTTTTCTCAAATGAAACGGCAAAATGTTCATGAAGTGACTCTCAGAGCGGTTCTGGAGATGGTTCATGCATTCATGTCCTCGTATAGTGAGGAGGCAGAGGCTGAAAACACTGCTAGCATCACACGTGCCTCAGTGTGTGTGTGGGAAATGAAACCGCGCATCTGCGCCATTCATTCACACAGAACATGCAGGATTCATATTTATATAGTCTTTTTGCGGTTTAATATTCACAGACACTAGTCTATATCGTGATTTGATTTAAGTGTACTGACCTACTTTTTATATATTCATAAAAAAAATTGACAAATTCCGTGACATTCCACGTTATACAGTAAATTCCGTTTTTATGACTGGATTCTGCAATTCCGCCCACGTTTTCTGCATCGCGGAAATCATAGGGCCCTACTTATGTCACTCTCAAAATCTGCCAACAGACTTGTCAATGGATAATCATTAAAAAACAAGTTATTTATTATTATTGTTATTATTGTTGTGAATATGTGAATAAAAGCCTAAATTCCATCTGTTCATCAGATAAAGCAATTGAGTCTCTTCAGAAAATTTGGATTCATATGGATTAGTTTTACGATCTTTTTATGAACTTTTTGAAGCATCAAAGTGTCAGTTGTGTAGCTGTCAATGGAGGGACAGACACCTTTCAGATTTCATCAAAAATACCTTCATTTGTGTTCTGAAGATGAATGAAAGTCTTACGGGTTTGGAACGATATGAGGGTGAGTAATTAATGACAGAATTTTCATTTTTGTGTGAACTATCCCTTTAATACAAAATAAACTCTGAAAACTAAACTAAAATATATATTTCACTTTTCACATTTCTTTATAAATAAGCAATAAACACTTTATTTCAAATTAATTCCCACAGTTGTCTCAAAATGAGTCACACCCACCTTCACCTTCACTCCTTTTATTTCCACAGTCTTGATCATAAAATCGACTCCAATGGTGGCGCCTTGTCCAGGAGGAAACAGCCCCTAAACAATGCAAGATATAGAAGTTTAAATGCAATGATTATTATGAAATTATAATTATCAAGGACTGTCAATTCTGTAGACACACTGCAAACCTCTAGTGCTGCTGCATTACAGGAAATTATTCCACACACCTGAGTGAAGCGTCGGACGAGGCAGGTTTTGCCCACTCCTGCATTTCCTATCAGCACAATTTTGAATAAGTAGTCATAATCCTCCATGCTCATGCTCAGCTGAGGGAACGTGAATTAAGACAGAGAAAGAGAGAGACAGATAATATGTGGGTGTTAAAAACTGCAATGCAAAATACACACGGCTGAAAAGCATCCTTCTGATAAAACCCTGTTTGAAGTAACAGAGCCTCGGCAGCCCTTACAGAACAAACATTTCAATGACACCAGTGATGCATTACTGAGAACAAACGAGGGAATAAACTACGCCTGATGTCTCTGGGGACCATTTTTTTTGCTTTCCATTCTTTAATTTATTAGATCAACAGTGCCTCTGTATTTCACCACACACATTAGCTGTGTTTGTTTCTAAAGTGTTGCTATAGGGGAAGCTGCTATGCATGTGCTCAAGCACTGCTGTTGCCAAGGCCTATGGCAGGATGCTGAGAGGAGCGCAATAAAGACACAAGGAATAAAGAGCAACTCCCAGAGGCCTGTCAACACACATGCATGCAGGCAAACACTCCTTCAACAGCTAATTAAGAATGACGCTGGACATAAGCATATGCAACTTAAAAGAAATACAACTGAAAATGTGCATAAACTCCCTTTAAAAAACATCACCACTGCAAAAAAACTTCATCTCACATTTATTTTGAATGTAATTAATATTTATAAAATAAACAATATATAATTAAGACAATTATTAGTTGAGTTTGTGATCAGAGTCTTTATGCACACAATTTATGGCATATACATATTTGTGTTGTTTTATAGCCATTCATTTGCATTGAAAATGTTGTTTAACCCACATAATGCAACAGCATGAGCACTTTTTACTCTCATATCATAGAATGAATAACAAAAATATATTTCATTTTGATTCAGAAATAAATGTTGAAAATAGGTAAACTATAACTTTACTATTCCTTTACATAACATATTAAACATTATCACACTAATTATGTAGGGAAAAATCTATATAAAAATAAAGAATATTAAATCACAGAACAGAAAAATACTTTACTGAACCCCACTCGTTATAGATGATCTGCAATAGATCTCCAAGCAGAAAAATGAAATCTGATATGCAATATATCTCTGAGCAGAGGAGAAGGAGAAAAGACACAGACGTGGCCTAAATCATGTTTTTTTTTTCTATTAAGACCCTTTATAAATAGTGAAAACTACGCATTTTAT
Source organism: Ctenopharyngodon idella (assembly GCF_019924925.1). Taxonomy (NCBI): domain Eukaryota; kingdom Metazoa; phylum Chordata; class Actinopteri; order Cypriniformes; family Xenocyprididae; genus Ctenopharyngodon; species Ctenopharyngodon idella. Next base: position 19,831,301 of record NC_067234.1, read on the forward strand.
TTTATGATGAAATAAAATCAGCAGGCACAATGTTCTCCATTAGCTATAGCAGGATGCTCTGCACATTAAAGGTCACATTAAATCATATTTACACTCACCAAACACAGGGGATTCACCCCACTGCTTCTATTATTCCGAATGCATTCAGTCTTTTCTTCAGGCTCTTAATCTAAACGATAATAGCAATCGTGCAACGCCAACAGCAACCTCGGCAGATTTTCGGCTCCAGTGTTGCACAATGATCGCAGAGTTTCCTCGGTTTTTTGATAATGACGTCATGCTGCTTCCCTAGTGGAAGCCCGAGTCCGGAAAAAACCGCCGCTGCATTCTGGGATTTGGAGTTCTACTGCTACCCGCAGCGACTGTGCTTGATTAAACTGTGAAAATAGCAAAACAGAATTGCAGAAAAACTAATAAGTCGATTTTTTTGATCTATGAAAGCTTGTTTCCACCAAGGGATGTTTAAAAGCCTTACTGAAAATTCTTATCTCACAATTCTGACCATTTTCTCACAACTGCGAGTTTATATCTCACAATTGCAAGGTATAAATTCGTACTTCGTGTGCGCACAATTTACTAATTTGTTCCCTTGATTTACTAAATCATGCGCACGATTTACTATTTCGTTCCCTCGATTTATAAATCATGTGCATGATTTATAAATCGAGGGAACGAAATAGTAGCCTAAATCATGCGCACGTTTTAGTAAATCGAAGGAACGAAATAGTAAATCTTGCACACATTTTAGTAAATCGAGGGAACGAATTAATAAATCGTACGCACGATTTAGCCTACTATTTTTTCCTGCATGTCATGTCCGGGGCTCCGTAGAATTCTAACACTACATCCAAAAATCGAATACTTCTCTACTATATAGTACGTGAAAAACAGCATGCGAACAGAGTAGTGTGAAAAATACCGTTTTTTGTCATGATTTGAGCGTTTAGAAACAAAATTTATGAAACAGTTGTTGTCAGATTTCGTTGGTGATTTCAAATATGAAATTTAATCGAAAGCTTGGCAAACAGCTTTGGAGAATTTGATGTTTTCCCATTCAAACTGATAGGAGCTGCACTTGCATGCTCGAGAGGCGTTTCAAAGATGGCCGCCGAGTGAAATTACTTCTTAAAGGGACTTTGGTAATATGTCCGAATTCATAGTATTCGAAAAACAGTAGGCGAAAAGTACCAGATGACTTCCGGTAAGATTCTGAAGTGAGCATACGATGGACACTTTACTATCCCATGAGGCCATTTGTGAAAGGAGTTGAAGGGATGTAATGTAACGGTAGGTCATGTGACAGTAACAACATGGCAGATCCGAATTAATTCATAGACTAGGCCTACTACATGCATTCGTACTATGTAGAAAATACTTTTTCAACAGTCGTGAAGCAGATTTAAATTCAAATGTAGTGTCTACTCAACACAGTATGCGATTTCAGATGCAGCGTGAGTTTACTTCAGAATTGTGAGAAAAAAAGTCCAAATTGTGAGATATAAACCCAGAATTGTGAGAGAAAATTTCACAATTACCTTTTTAGTCACTTATTAATTTAATCCGTGGCGGAAACAAGCTTCCGTAGGCTGCATCCGAAATTGCATACTCGAGTAGGTACTTATTTTGAAGTAATTACTTCACGACTGCTAAAAAAAAAGTACATTCTATATAGTATGAATGTGTGTAGTATGAATGTAATCCGGACGTACTACATTTACCATATTGTCATTATCATGTGACCTACCAGTGTCAGTTGTACCTTCACTGCCATTCACAAATCTTCTCCCGAATCTCACCAGAAGTGTTAGGTCTTCCGAATACTTTGTGCCTACTCTTTTATGATTAGCTACTGTGAATTCAGACATACTTCTTTGGTCACAGATGTTGTGGAACCACATAGCATCACTAATTTTACAATATCTTTCTATGGCAGAAGTAGTAAGAGTAGTATGCTAGTATGCGGTTCCAAATTCAGCTATACTGTTAGTAGGGAAGTATGCGATTTCGGATGCAGCCCACTCCGGAACACTTGTAATTCGTAATTTGTTTCTCCCCGGACCGGTTTTCATTTCCGCCTAAACATTGCCCTTGGTTTCCTCTAGGAGGTGATATGGAAAGTTAAGTGTTCTGACTTCAGAAAAGCCTGTTGTCTGGGAACATGGGGCTTCTGCCTGATGAAGCGAAACGTCTGTCTCCTCCGGGGATCGTTAACAGAAATTCGGTGTGGCTCGGGCTGTGCGGCTGGGCGTCCGCGATGCTGCACAACAGCTTGAACCGCAGGCCTGCACTCAAAGCCGGTGAGAATATATATGTGCACCAATGCAATTCTAATAAATCATACTGTAACAAACACATTGTGATTTGATTGAATAGTAATTACAAATGAATGCGTTCCTGGCTGATTTGACTTGCAGCCCTTACACAAATGAACTGTGGTGGTTCAGACATGGAGGTAGTTTGACATATACAAGGTACTGAATGAACACCACATTCATATACCTTGTTATTTACATGGTACCGTGTCAAAAAAATAAAACAAACATGTTTACTGTGACATTTTTATTACCGAGACCCGTGGAATTACTTTTGCGCCCGTTCTTATCACCTCAGCCAATAATATTGCTTGTGACTGTATCTAATTTGCATTTTGGCACTATATATCGAGTCCATTTATTTGCTTAAATGTTAAAATGTGATGATTTGTGAAATTGATGCAACAGTTATACCAGCTTTAAAGTCCGCATGAAACTGAAGTTGCGACAGTCATTTTTCTTTACTGTGACATATATCTGAGTGAAACTTTTGCAAACAAGAAAAAAAATGTAGGGTGGGACTTGATTTTTTTTTCCATGGGGAATTGATTGATTAGGAATTTTCCATTTTGATTTTATGGTGACTTAAAGGGTTAGTCTACCCAAAAATGAAAATTCTGTCATTTATTACTCACCCTCGTGCCGTTCCACACCCGTAAGATCTTCGTTGATCTTCGGAACACAAATTAAGATATTTTTGTTTAAATCCGATGGCTCCGTGAGGCCTACATAGCCAGCAATGACATTTCCTCTCTCAAGATCCATAAAGGTACTAAAAACATATTTAAATCAGTTCATGTGAGTACAGTGGTTCAATATTAATATTATAAAGCGACGAGAATATTTTTGGTGTGCCAAAAAAAACAAAATAACGACTTATTTAGTGATGGCTGATTTCAAAACACTGCTTAAGGAAGATCGCGTGTCAAACCGCCAAACTGCTGAAATCACGTGATTTTGGTGCTCCGAACTGCGGATTCGACACGCTGATTCATTACGCTCCGAAGCTTCCTGAAGCAGTGTTTTGAAATCGGCCATCACTAAATAATTTATTTTGTTTTTTTTGGCGCACCAAAAATATTCTCGTTGCTTTATAATATTAATATTGAACCACTGTACTCATATGAACTGATTTAAATATGTTTTTAGTACCTTTATGGATCTTGAGAGAGGAAATGTCGTTGCTCCCTATGTAGGCCTCACGGAGCCATCGGATTTAAACAAAAATATCTCAATTTGCGTTTCGAAGATTAACGAAGGTCTTACGGGTGTGGAACGGCATGAGGGTGAGTAATAAATGACAGAATTTTCATTTTTGGGTGAACTAACCCTTTAATACATATTAAAAAAATGTGCCTTGTACCAGTAAAGTTAACAGAATTTGAATGAAAATTAAACATCAATAAACAGCAAGCATGTAAAACAGTCATTGATTTATGCAAACATCTTGTGCAGTGCTTTGATTTTCTGCTGGGGTTTTTTTATATACAGGTGTTCACCGCCAAGCACTATTCATAACCGTTGGATGGTTCATTGGCTATCATCTCACAAAGTATGAGAATTACAAATATGCCACATTGGACAGGGACATGAATGAGTACATGCGGCTGCATCCTGAGGAGTTTCAAGAAAAAGGTAACACCACATGGAAATCCAGCCGCATTAGTGTGTTACTTTCTGCCACATTAGTGTGTTTTCTTCAAATATTTAAATGACTGTGTATGTTGCCACAATACTTTCATTCCTTTTAACTTTTTCATTTCTCTTTCTCAAACCAGAACGGAAGACATTTGCTGAAATTGTGGAGCCATTTAATCCAATCCGTTGAATGGATTTAGTCGTCACAAGGAACATGAAGACTATAGTTGAAAATCTGGTTTAACAGGCTTTTCTGTTATAAATACTCTTATATTGATTTATCAAGTTGTGTACTCAATGTCATTAAACTATTTAAAAAGAAAATCTGATTTCTTTATTTGGGCTTTCATTTGTTTTCCAATGCACATGCAGTTTTTACATAATCAGATTAGTTTGATTTTAGGGACAGTCAACACAAAATGAAAACATTATTTACCAACCCTCAAAAAACAAGATTAACTGCACTTCAAAATGTATAATCTGTGGAAGATGTGACATAAGGGTGATTAAATGATGGCAGATTTTTTTTGGGTGAACTGTTCCTTTCACAGTTTAAATTTTTAATACATGAATGTAGGATACTGATACTGATTATGTAGTTGAAGCCTTTTAAAGTGTGTATGTCATAATGTCAGACATATTGCATCAATCAAGGACATACTGGTCACCAGAATCCCTGAAATGACCTTTCAAATGATTGTGACACGACTGTCAATAGACCATTTGGGAGCAGACGTTACAGTTACATCACTGCAGCTGCTTGCACATTGTGGGGGCAGAAAAACGGTCAGACAAACTAATGAAACCTGTGACAATTAAAACACGAATTTGATGTAAACAACAGATCTACATAATATTCACATAAGCAGTTCATAGGGGACATAATGTATATTAGCCCTACAGTTACAGCATGAAGTCATTTTTAACATTTTACATAGATAACATTTAAACCTGTAACATTTTAATTTCACAGTTCGGACTTTATACCTCGCAATTGTGAGTTTATATCACAATTCTGAGAAAATTTCAGAATTGCGAGATCGACTCACAATTCTAAGGGGAAAAGCAGAATATCAAGTTTATATCTCGCAAGTCGCAATTCTGATTTTTCTTCTCTGATATAAATTCGGAATTGCGAGAGAAAAAAAAAAGAATTGTGAGATATAAACTTGAAATGACCTTTTTTAATCTTTCATTCCATGGCTTCTGTAGACTGCTACTGCAGAACTGCCATTTTCTGCCACCAAGTAGGCTCCGCCCACAAAACACATCATCACCCAAATGGTCTATGACAGGGCTGTCCAAACTCGTTCCTGGAGGGCCACTGTCCTGCCAAGTTTAGCTCCAACTTGCCTCAACACACTTGACTGGAAGTTTCGATGCCCAGTAAGACCTTGATTAGCTGGTTCAGGTGTGTTTAACTGGGGTTGGAGCTAAACTTTGCAGGACAGTGGCCCTCCAGGAGCAGGATTGGACACCCCTAGACTCTATGACATTTGAGTCTGTTCTTTCATGTCATGCATAAAATTTATTTTCTGATATTTTTTTAACTGATATGCTTTTAAAGAGACATGAGTTGTCTAAGAAAATGTACACAATGCCCATAAATTAAAATCATAAGTATTTTAAACTGTTGTTCATTTGTCCCTAAGAGGTTGGACATTTTTCATCTAATATTTCATTGATTTTGTTTAACAAATGGTTAAACTTATTTACCCGAGCTTGATCAAAATAATTTTTCAAATGTTTTACATCACCGTATCATAACATATCATTTGATTTTCTGAATTGTATGATGTCCAAAAGGCACAGAATTCCAGGAATGACCCAAATGATTTCAGATAGACTTTGGCATGGATATCGTACAGATAGCACATCTTATGCAACAATGCACAATCCCAGGAGTTTTGCAACAGATTCAGTTGCTCTTGGTTTGCTTTGGAAGGTTTCATCTATTTCTCATGTGCCATAAATTCACAGATAGAAACAAGATCATTCCAGTAAACTGAGATTATTACAGGACTTTGTATGAAGTGTGTACTTTAGGGTTATTATCATTAATCAAACCTGAAACTATATGGTTAAATTAAATAAAGCTATAAATATTAGATGGAAAACCTAAACTGAAATAAAAAAAATTGAAAATGTAGCCTTGGCAACTAAAAAAAAGGTTGAAGAAAAAAAAATCAAACCTAAATAATAATATTTAAAAAATAAAAAAATAGTAGTTATAATAAAATGGCAAAATCATAGCAAATTTACTAAAAAATAAAAATAAAAGCTATTTATAAAAACTATAATAGGATATAAATAATACTAAAAAGCACTGGTGTATATACAGTAATTTTGCAAAATTGTCTTTTATTGGCTTATATTTGTTGCATCTAAGTGATGATTTCACTAGCACATGTATTGGTTATTAAGGCTGACATGACACATGAAGTCATATATGTAATATATACACAGTAATTTTGCAATATTGACATGAATTGTCTTTTATTGGCTTATATTTGTTGCAACTCTGTAATAATTTCACTAGCACATGTATTGGTTATCATGGCTGACATGACACATGAAGTCAAATATGTAATATATGAAATACAAATGATGTACAATTATGTCTTCTGAAGCTCTTTAATAAGTGTTTCCATTATCTTGATTACAAAATTGTGTTTATTAAAAATGAATGACAACTTATTATTCTGCAACCTCTCATATTTAAGGGAAACAGTTATTTTTTTAGATGAATAGTTCACTAATAATAATTACTAAACTAATATCACACAGCCAAATGTAATAGATGAAAAAATAACAGAACTGTTAGGAGACATTTAAATTATTTAAATATTAAAGAAGAAATTCTTTTAAATAAAATTCTAAAACAAAAATTATTTTTCTAGACTTTTTATTGCATGTCACTCAGATAGTGACAAGGATGTAAACAGCTTTCCAGGTAATTGCTTCCACTTCAAGATGGATTCTTCAAGATGTGCTGAATCCTAATGGCTGACCCCAATGATGTCCAAGTATTTCTCAGTCAAGTTCTGGGACTTCTTTGCGAGCGTAGCCATGACTGTGAACAGGCCTCCCAGATGGAAGTGGAAAAGTGCCTCAGGTTGGGCCTCCAGCAGGGGCTCCAGGCCTTTGTGCAGGTCGGCTTGACTCTTAGCCTTGGCGTCGTCATGGGGGATGAGGCCGCTCTCCACCGTGTTCTTGATGGCTTTCAGCATAAGGTAGTACTCGTACAGGTCCATGCTGTTGTCTGCGGCCTCGCAGTCCGCAGCCTCGTCGTACGGCACATCCCTCAGGAGGCTGGGAAGCAGGATGGTCTGCTCCATATCACGCACCACTGAGCTGTAGCGCCTCAGGGCCAGCTGAAGGGAGCTTCGGCTGAGCTTAGTGTCGGCAGACTGCATGGTTTCTCCGGTGGGTTTCAGACTGAGCGTCTCTTGGTAAGATGGTAAAGTTGCCGGGGCCTGGATGCAGTGAAGGATCTGGAGAAACAGGCTCTTTTTATAGTGTGTCTAGGGGACAGTTATGCAACACAGTGGCCTGATCTGGCTACAGCTAAAGCATCCCCTTGAGCTAACACACCCCTCCCTAAAGTTTATTTCTTCACAGCATGACATTGTGGCTGCCATGCTGAGACCAAGCAGTTTACAGAAGGACACTGACCCCCAAAATGGTGGTGTACATCAGACCCTCCCTTGGGTAAAAGAAGTGCGATAACTGTATTGAATGTGCACTTGTGGTGTACTTATAAGTATATTTTGTAATAAACTGTACTTGCAGAAAATATAAATTTTTTATATAAAAAGAGAGTACACTTTCAAGTTTCTTAACAGACTTAAGTACAATTTTAAAAAGTGTCCTTAAAATTGTCAAATTAAAAGTATTACTGTAAAATACATTTTAAAACATTGTTTTAATAAACGTGTGTAGTGCTTTACAAAAGTACACTTATTTTATTGTGTTGACTAATGTACTAAACCACATGTAAAGTACTTGATTAAAATATTAACTGTAGTATGTTATTTGATATTTAAAGTAAATATATATTATATTAATCAGTTGGGGTAACATTACAAGTAACGTGAGTTATGTAATCAGATTACTTTTTTTAAAGTAACTAGTAATGTATTACTTTTAAACTGACAACAAAATATCTGAGTTACTTTGTTTTCCCATTTATTGACTGTTGAGAGAAATCGGGAGTAAGTGCAGAGGTGTTGTGTGAGCTGTGTGAACATGATGGTTATTGTAGTTCTAGACTAAATGTGAGCATCTCATTTGCACAAAAACAGATTCAGTATTCCTCAACATGAATAAAAACAGTGAAATGCAAACTTAGAATATTAGAAAAATCTGCAATAAATAGTACATTAAATAACACAAATATACTTTATGTATTTAATCTCGCTTTATTAACCAATGTCTTTGCTGCTGACCTTTAATGATCCAATTCAACCATATTAAGCAAAAATTACTTTAGATAAACATCATATTAATGATGTGACATTTGACACCGAAGCTTCAAAGCTTGTATAGCTTCAAAGCAGGTGTCAAGTGTTATTCACTTTTTTGATAAAAATAAATCATAATACGAATAAATATTTACATGTGTAGTTTTGAACATGTTCATGTGCAAGTACTTCAACTGACCATTCTATGACAATCTTCATTTATTTTGATATGTCCAAGCTTGCCTATTTTTTCCCCCCAAAAATGTATTCACAGACTCATTTATTCAAATTGTGTAAGTAAAAGGACACGTTTATATAGACTAATTATTTTCATAGTTTTATACGCTTTTCATAGCACAAACTGATTTTTTTCATGACACAGTCCAAAAATGGCTGGGTCGTCTGGGACGCAAAGACAGCTTTTTCAAAGTCCCTTTAAGACAAGTCATTTCAATCAGCGGCCAATGAAATCTGATAACAACTGTCTCATAAATTTTGTTTCTAAACGCTAAAATCATGACAAAAAAAAAAAAAAAAAAACAGGATAAATGCTAAATGCTAAAATCATGACAAAAAAAACAGTTTTTTTCAGGCTGGATCAAGCTAATAAGCATGCGCGGTCCTAAGTGCGCGTCTCTTGTGTCTCATTCTATGGTCTCATTTCGCAGGCGCGCGTCTGACTGTTACGGCCGCTGCAGTACCAATTGGCGATTGGCTCTTATTTAGAAGGCGGGACTTATTCCGCCATATTGCGCGTTGCACTTTCTCCCATTCAAAACAATACGAGTGACGCGCCTTGTGTTATTCTTTAGTCTTTGGCTTTTTCCACCTTTTGACCACAAGATGTCGTTAGTGTGCACCGTTTTGAAAAGCTTGGCGTAATGAACCTTTTTACGATACAGTTGAGGGGAAAGCCTCGGTGCTTCGCAAAGTTCATTATTAAAAAAACAATCAAGCCCAGCCCAGGTGAGTAACGTAATGCATTAAAGTAACTAAGTAATGCAATTAGTTACATTTTTAGGGAGTAATGCAATATTGTAATGCATTACATTTAAAAGTAACTTTCCCCAGCACTGATTATTAATATATTGTTATCACTTTACAATAAGTTTCCATTTGTAAACATTGGTTAACATGAACCAATAATAAAAAATACTTCTAATGCATTTATTAATCATAGTTCATTTTAATTTCAACATTTACTAATAAACTATTAAAATCAAAAGATGCATCTATTAATATTATTTAAAGCTGCAGACCGTAACTTTTTTTGGTTAAAAATGATCCAAAATCAATTTTTGAGCAAGAACATAACCAGCAAGTGTTCAAAACTACCTCCTTGCCTTAGCCCGATTCACAACGCTAAGTCTGTAATAATTTTTAATAATACGAGTGGTACTGGTAGGTTTCCGCTGGAAATTCAAGCATGCAGCTGTTCGTCTTTGCGTCACGTCTGTTTACATAAAGAAGGAGTCCTAGCTAGTAGGTTAAATCCAATATGAGGATGCTGCAGGTGGCAGATCATTTATAGTGTTTTCTCACAGCAGCTGGAATAATTAAACTTATCATTTTGATGGCGGATTGTAATCCAGAAAGGTCCAAATAACAATCATCAGTGACGACTGGAGATTCACCCCTGTCAAAAGCAAAAGACATCTGACTGCGAAGTGGCTACAGAAATTGAAATCTACAGGTAACGTAAATACACACTAAATACACATAGTCACACAATGCTGATGTTGTTAACATTAACAATTTGAGAACAAAGTATAACAATAATAATAATTTGCCCGGTTTGTGATCCGAGCTAGGCAATCGTTAGATTTAATCACCATTGGCAGTGCGATTTATTGTAGGCCTAATTCTTTTCTCAGTTGGTCAGAACAAAAGTGGCAGACATGTTACTTGTTCAGATGACATTTTCCAGTGAAAATTCTTATTTTGATCATACTTTCAAGACGCAGAATCTGTGATTCTGAAGTACAGTATCACCGGTGTGGTGACTGACAGCAAACATTAGATTCATCCGCACTGAGGAGTCGTGATGATCCACAACCCACGTAAAGATGATAATTCCGCATATAACTGCAATTGCAGGTTTCGAACAGAGATGGCGACAAAGAGGCAAAACTTACGTACTGCAGCTTTAATGGACATGAACTAAAATGAACTTACAATATAATTAAATTAACTAATGTTAATAAAGATTATCAAATACAAATGTATTAACTATTGGGCCTTAACTTATTGTAAAGTGTTACCAATATATTATACTTTGTATGAGCTCACAATAGAACAAGAATCAACATTGGCTTTTGGCTTTTCAGAGATGGCGTGAACTGAGGGACTTGAAATGTTGTAAAAGTGACACGGAGATAATGTTTTTTTTTATTCACTCAACAAGTGAGCAAGGTATTTTATTGAACAGATGAATTGCCATATATAGCTCTCTAATATAGTTTATTGTAAAGCATTATCTATTGTGAAGGGTCATTTCATTATGGTTGTTGTAGTGCTGGAATTTATTTTCAAGGAAGTACCATGTCTATTAATGGGTAAAGCTACAGTAACATCTTCAGCTAGTCAGCTTAAGATCCTTTCCATCTAAACTGGTTATATCTCTTAAAGGGTTAGTTCACCCAAAAATGAAAATAATGTCATTTATTACTCACCCTCATGTCAATCTACACCCATAAGACCTTCGTTCATCTTCGGAACGCAAATTAAGATATTTTTGTTGAAATCCGATGGCTCAGTGTGGCCTGCATAGCCAGCAATGACATTAATGTACTAAAAATGTACTAAATGTACTAAAAACATATTTAAATTAGTTCATGTGAGTACAGTGGTTCAATATTAATATTATAAAGCGACAAAAATATTTTTTGTGCACCAGAAAAAACAAAATAACGACTTATATAGTGATGGCCGATTTCAAAACACTGCTTCATGAAGCTTCGGAGCATAGTGAATCAGCGTGTCGAATCAGCGGTTCGGAGCGCCAAAGTCACGTGATTTCAGCAGTTTGGCGGTTTGACACGGGATCCGAATCATGATTCGACACAAAAGATTCATAATGCTCCGAAGCTTATTGAAGCAGTGTTTTTAAATCAGCCATCAATATATAAGTCGTTATTTTGTTTTTTTGTTATTTTGTCTTCTGCAAAATTCATGCAGTTTCAGTTTAAAGTTACATAGTGTACCTTTAAAATATATATATTTTTAAAGTATGCTTAAGTGCACTTTTTCACAAGGGATTTACTTCCTAAAATCAGGCAAGATCACAATAAGTAACGACACTGTATCATCTGATAACTAAAGTGGTTAAGGACACCAATGCTGCTTTAAAAGTGTGTGTTATATTTGAAAATGTAAAGTCTGAGAAATTTTACAGCACTGAAGGGCTATAAATGGAAAGATAAATATAATCTAAAAGTATATTTCTGATCAATTAAAGTGCAATGACGTTCAAGGTCTGATCTATTTGGATTGGCTCTGATCTGTGATTGTGCATGCATCTTAGTGCTGCTGTCAGTAAAACCAGACTGTACAACATCATTCATGTTTGCAAAGGACAGTCAGACTGTTTACACAATGTCTGTGATGAAATAAAATTTCAGACTTCATCATTTTTAGGAACATAAAATGGGGTTATGAAATCTATTTAAACAGACTTTTGGCATTGCGAGTCAAAGTTCATTTCTAAGAGTTAACGTCACCCAAATGTTTAGCAACAGGTATGAATGATATTTCCAAAACCATATAATATATTTAAGATTGTGCTGTGACATACATCAGACACATATAAGGGCCTTTAAAGTGAAAATGATTGGGAAAGTTAGTGTACAGTGCTGTGAAGAGCTTTAGATGAAATATGAGACATGTGAAGGTAAGCATCTCTTATGAGCATAATATATTTACACCCTATGAGTAATTTCCAAGCTTCAAATTATGCAAAAAAGTGAAAATATTATCTAATTTTGTGTATTTACAAAATATCACAAAATGCTGTTAAACATAATGCATAATGTGTGATGTGGTGAAAAACACGCGTATCAGATTCATATCAGGTTTATTTCTGAATGAGGCCTGAAACTGATCTGAGTGCTTTTTTCCTGCTTACGCATTTGTGGGACATATCTGGTCTGTGCCACATGGAAGGAAAAAATCTGATCAGATTCATCTGTCTGTAGCTTTCTAGTAATCCTGAAGATTTTGACTAGGTTGTTCAGGTGTGTTTGATTAAGATTTGAGCTAAACTTTTAAGGAAAGTGGATCTGCACCCCTGCAGTAGGATAATGCATACAGTGAACACAAGACTTTATTTGTTGTGGAGTTCTTGTAGCTCAAACAGTAAAGTACGGCACTAGCGAGGTCAAGGTCATGTGTTCAATTCTAAGGGAAGGCATGACCTGATAAAGCATTTAGCTTTAATACAATGTAGCCTAAATAACTTACTGATTTCTCTTAAAGCAGGGGTGTAAAACTCAGTTCCTGGAGAGACACAGTCCTGCAGAGTTTAGTTTCATCAACACACATACCTGTAGTTCTCAAATAATACTGAAGGACTTGATAAGCTGGATCAGGTGCGTTTAAGTTAATTAGGATTGAAGCTAAACTCTGCAGGGCTGTGCCCGAAAGCTTAGAGACTCTTTACACGACACCGTTCAACTAAAAATGGAAAACTTTTTTATGCATTTTGGCCATTCATTTACACAACAACAGAGTTTTGGTAGCCTGAAAATTAATTTTTTTTTTTTTTTTTTTTTTAAATGATACCGTTATCCTCTCAGTGTAAACTGAAAAACGCGAATCTGTGAAAACGTTGACGTCATGCACATGCGTATTACGTGTTTAGTCTATCCGCCTTATTTTTTAATGCGGAAATAAGGTGTTTCTGGGAATGTGCGAGACTTCCGATTTATTAGCTGCTATAGGGAAATAACAAGAAGAATAGTACAGGAAACTGTAAAAATTAGGTGGATAGGCATGCGCGAGGCGAGTGTTCTGTTAAAGAAAGCGTATGTGCGCAGGCGCGTAGTCATTGTTTACAATGTGACATCGCCAACTAATTGTCTGGCAGGGGCGTTTCCTCTGAGGAGGCAAGGGAGGCAGTGCAGAGAAAATAATCCATATTACATATAAAACAACACAAATATTACAAATACATTAAAAAGAGTGCAAGTCACTCGTATTTCTTAAGGAACACTGCCCAACAGGACACCCGCAGGTAAAGTTACAGCAAGCGTCATGCCTCCGTTTGCTCTCATAGAAAACCATCAGACCCCTGGTGTGCGATGGGTTTTGTGGGGGGTAATTGAGAATGAATGGGGGAAAGTCACGTGAGAGGAGGCAACGTCTCCATTGCGCTATGATTGGATGTAATTGGATATGATTGGTTTGTGCGATAAATCCCGCCTCTTGTTTACGTGCAAGTTCCGCGCGTCAGATTGAATGAACAAGTGATGGCGTCAATGGGAAGACTAATTGATAAGTAAGTAAACAGATCACCCAGTTAGATATCACTGCTTTATGTCACATCAAAAGTCAAACTTGAAATGGACTGAAAACACGATGACTGCGGGGGTTTTAGTGCAATCAGCTTGGTGAAATTAAAAATACAATTCGTGTCTGTGGCAGACGGTGTTTACGGAGCACGACTGATGATCCAAAATAGCCTAAGTTGACTATTAAAAAGAAAAACATCAATACACAAATAAAATATATAGTTTAAATTGCTTAAAACACTAACTTGATGAGATTGACTTGGTTTTGATAAATAGAACATTTATTACAATACATTGTTAATGTAAAATTACAAAATAGAATTGTATTTGGTTTCTTTTTTGATGTAATGTAAAGTAATGTTCATTTAACAAGGAAGATGTGTCAACGTTAAGAGTAATGCACATGAATTTACATTGATTCATAAATAAATAAATAAAAATTGCCTCCTCATTTCAGAACACCACTGCACGCATACAGCGTTTTTGTTGTTTGCGCGGATCCGTGTGAACAGGGATAGTTTTGATATCGTTGTCATCTGTACAAACTACAAAGAAAAAACTTATCTGTTTTTAGTACATCGTTGTGTTAAGCAGCTGACTTGTTGCCTCGCTGTCAGCGTTTGCACACGAAGATAGCCTACCTCACGAAACTGATTTCATACAGACTTCTGAGGCAGCATAACAGATTAATGATCTACAACAAAATAGAGAGGGCGATGATGCCTAAGCAAATATTTAAGTTTATAGTACAGTAATAATCTGTGGAAACTGTTGGTCAAAAATATACATTTACACACAAACTGACAACCAAATCCAACGTTCAGATTTATTTTTAGCTCAACTGGCACGGAATAGAATGCACAGAATTGCCACCCCCATGAAAAAAAAAAGCAGTGCGTGTCAATCAAATAAGGAACGAAAGTTCATCTTCAATTTATACATATTTATATTAATGTGCGATATATATATATATATATACTGAAACACTTTTTTTCCCACTTTTCCTTTCCCACTTTGTTGCTTGACTCTGGTGCTTAAAGACTAGAATGGGAATAGATTTAGCTTTTGTTTACTTTAAAATAACCCCCAGTAATTCATTTATAAGGTAGTGTAAATGTATACTTCATGATGTTTAAACCATATTTTTTTTCATAATTCATTTATTTAGGTAAACTTTTAAAGGCCCTTTCCTTTCATTTAAAGCAACAGTGACAGTGAAGACAGGAATCAGTAGTCCAAATGTGCATTAGACTGCATTTATTTATAAGGCAATGGTTAGAATTGCAGAGTTGTCTATACAATTCAGCACAAAATCTCAAAAATCAGAATTAAGATTACATACATCAATAGAAAAACTGTACAATTATTTATAATACTGGCCCCTTCATACACAGTGTCCCCAAAACAGTATTTGGACACTTATAAGTCTTAAATCTTAAAACATCTGAATGTTTATTCCATTAGATAGAAAATATCAAAGTGGTAAACTTGGGCTTCAAGCCCTGTTTTTCCAACTTCACTTTTCTTAATGCCCAAGTTGACTGACACTCACTCACATTAGACAACCAGAAGGTATTTTTAGTCTTCATTTTGAACAGTATATCTATTGTTTTATGTATTATGTTCAATTTAAAACCTTTCAAATTTCTATTTGTGAAATGTTTTGCTTGAAAGCGTGCTTGTGCTATCTTTAACGTTACAATAATAATGAACGAGAAAAACTTAAAGAGCTCTGACTTACACCACCTGACTGCTGCAAATTAATTTCAGGGTGAGCAGCTCCAAGTAGAGCGCCACACATTGCCATCTCTTAATTATGGTAATTATGACATGGCGTGAACGCAGCATAAAGTCTTTTTGTTTTCGGACCGAATGCAATGATTGGAAGAACATTTTTTGGTCCTGAAACTTGCACAGAAAATATATATGTAAATGTTTTGATATTTAGACCACTTCTATTATTGATTGCTATTAGGATGTGAAGAGAGTTTCAAAGTGTTTATGAAAAACATTGCCTACCCTAACTTTAAACCATGAATTCATCTCCTCTTGCGTCATTTCTTCCTGCAAGAATTACATTTTTAGACTTGCAGAGGTGATGCAGTTAAAAGTAGAGGGGAAAGAGAGCTCCGCTAACTAGATATCTGAGGCACAGAGACAGAGAGAAAGTGTTTGAAAGACACAATCACAGATGATGATCACTCATGTCCACCTCTCTGAGATGCTGCTAGAAGGTTCCACCCTCTATTGAGTCTGTTTTACGCATTCCAGCCACAGAGTTGATCATCTTCAATTAAGAGGGGATCCTTTTTTTGTCCAATGCATCATACATTGGCAGTCACTCCTTCTTTTTCTGCCCATTGACTATGATCTCCAGGACATGTGTGAGGTCCATCATCTTGGTGAGCATCTCCATGATATCAGGATGTTCTTTAGCCCCTGTGATGAACTCCTCCAGCGTCAACTCACCTGCCAAAGTACAGACATTCTATTTTAAGGGTGACTCCTTATATTATTATATATAAAACATAAGAAATAAAAATATACACATGTATTATTGTATAAAGGGCACCAAGGACGATAACTATAATGAAATGATAAAGATACAGTTCTAAAAATTGCTCTAAATATAAAAGAATAATAGAGTCCGCACCACAACTATAACGGTAATGGCACAGAGAAACAAATATTGTTTTTCAAGCTGATGAATGATAAAAACATTGAGAGCCAATCAGAATCCATCCTGCTTTAAAGAGCGTGAGCATTTAAAGCGGCAGAAGACAAAACTGTAAACAGAGAGTTATTGTTAAATGTGAGTAAAACACAAACGCTACCACGCAAAACCACATTTTCCAACCGACCTCACACCCATTGCCATCAATGATATTATTTCACTGTCACTATGTGTAGCCCCTGTAGTTTGCACATGCCCGCTCCAAGCAGGACGTGAACCCGAGCCCGTCCGCATGGGAGGTGGGTGCTGAGTTTAGGGGAGTGAGGTTTACATGCACAGCTCTTACTAGCCTATGTCTGTTACACTCACCCCCCCAAACCTCACTCCTATCCGGGTCACGGCACCAATGTAGCCCCTCTAGTTTGCACCTGCCCACTCCAAGCAGGATGCAAACCCGGGCCTGTCCACATGGGTGTCGGACACTCTAACAAGGGGGCTAAAGGCTGCAACCTCTAGCGTCAGTCGACTACTAGCCTACGTCTGTTACATATGGTTACCAATAAGAAAATACATGCTTGACTCCCGTTGCACGTTCATACAGACAGTATTTGAGACTAAGATGCGGTGTGAACGGGACATTTCAAGTTTCACACCTGTAAGAACGGTTGTCAATCACAAAAACTGACAGTGTGAACGTAGCATGATCTGGCAGCTCTTACCTTCATTGTTAACATCAATCCTCTCATAGATCAGAGTCACAATATCATCTGGAGGGATTTCATAACTCCGGGTAATGTCTTGAATGGCCTGGCAAAGATGAATAAATACTGATTTAATATTTTGTATTTTATTAACATCACTGTCTTACTGACCCTGTCTAATTTCCTTCGCCTTTGAACCTGTCAAGTGGCTTCAGAAGTTTTTAATGAGATCAGATTCTTCTATCATATAAACATTGTGTGTCCAAAAATCATTAACTTGGAGGCAGGGTTATTATCGTTAACTAAAACCATTAACATTTTCATGATTTGACTAAAAAATTAATTAAAAAAAGGGCAAAAACACACAACAAAATGACTAAAACTTTAACTAAAATGAAAATTAAAACAGAAGATATAAAAATTAAAAACGAATTAACATATAAATAAACTATAATAGTATATTAATGACTGTCTGGAAGATAGTTGCCAGAATATTAACTTTTGACTATTTAAAATGTATTCCTTTTTGCATGTGATCAATGCACATACTGTCACTTGACCAAGTTGTCTTATTTAAACAACACAGAAGAACAAAACTGGAAAACTGGTTAGGAATAAATACTAATCACTTTCCCAAGTCTAATCTCTACTGCAGTAATAGATTTAAAGGTACACTCAGTCGTTTTCCATCATTAAAAAGTTTTGAAATTTGAAGAAATTAATAGTAATTTTGGAAAATATTTTTAAACTGATGTAGATCCAGATGAGAGGAGTATTGCAGTCATAACAGAAGTCTGATTAATGTTTTATTCCATATGAAGCAGGTCACCTCATGTCAGGTCACATGATCTCCATTATCCCCCTGTTACTGGACACTTTTGCTTGTGGAATAAATGAATCATGGCTAACTGTGAATAATGCATTTCTACAATGGCATCGGTAACAGAAAACCATTTCTTTTATGACTCAGTGCACCCTTAAAACAGAACTCTAGTGTGAACTAGTGGTTTTACATCAAAGAGATCATTGAGTACAGGAAAAATGAATACTTTACTTTGAATATGGTCTCCATTTCATCTCTGTCAATCTTGCCGTTTCCATCTTGATCAAAGAGTTTGAAGTACCACTTCAGTTTCTGGTTTATCTCTCCTTTCAGTAGAAGACTCACAGCTGCGATGTATTCTACAAAATCTATATAGCCATCCTGAGGAGAAAAAGGATGAAAATTAGAAAATAAAGAAAGAGATATATGAATATTTAATCTATTTTATGATATGCTATAACATAATAAAAAGCCTTTCAGACAGAATGTGTTATGTTGAAAAACCGAGATGAAGCACGGCATAATGGAACAGACTGCAGGGGTCTCCAGATGTGTTTTGAATATTTAAACTTGACACACCATTTAATAATTTTCATCTTCAGCACAGTCTGCTGATGTCAGCTCACAGCTTCCACATACACACTATAGCCCGATTTTTGACATCATTGCATGTGCAAGTGATTTGAGTGCTTAAAAACAAGCGTCCACTAGATTACAGCAGTCAGAAGAGGGAATGATGTGAAATTTGCCATCACTCCCTCAGTTGTTATATTAGAAACACCATCGCAGCAGTGTTAATTCATTTTTTACTGCCAAGTTAATATAACACAAAGTATAGCGTTATAAATGTATATTACGTTTTTAAAAAATGAAAATATTAAAATCTTTACTAGATTTGTGATGTTGATAACTGTGGAAATGCATCATCACAGTCTGTGAAAAGGGTCCAAATGCTGCGTTCACGCCATGTCTTTATTACCGTAATTTTGAGATGACAACAAGTGACGTTCTACTCAGATCTGGTGATGTCCTTGGACTGGGAATTATGTTTCTATTGCAACATCAACGCCTAAATTAATCTGCAGCGGTCTGGTACAACGGTCACATGGTACAAGTAGGAGCTCTTTTAGAGAATTCCCAGCTTACAAGTTGTAATTACGAGCTCTACAAGGAACCTGAACGCTTTTTACAAGTTGAAATTTCGTAATTACGACAAGACGTGAATGCACCTTTAGCCTACATTGAAAGGCAGTGCGCAAGATTACGAGATTGTATGTGAGACCCAGCAGAGTGTACCTGTGGCTTTATTCAATGACTAAATGTACATTAATGATTAATCCAAATATATTTGAAAACTGAGTTTTCGTTTCATTTTACTCTCCGTCCACATTAAGCCCAAAGTATACTTAGTGATACTTAGTGTACATAGTGATTTGTACAGCCAAAAGCACTGCCTTTCAAAGCCTGTTGCTCAACACTTGCGCACTAAAGTTTGATCCTTGTCAAGTGTCTAAGCTATTTCTCTCCACAAGTTATGATTGTTAAAAATGTCTTCATACTATTTGCATATATTTCAACCCTTTCACACAATCAGGCCAAAGGCCAAACATGCACAAAAAAGCTTTTACAAACCCATTGCAAATGTTTTTTTGGAAGTATAATCTATCAAATGCAATTAGCTAATCATTTAATACCATTAAATATTAAGTGTATAATATGTGTTCTTTTATAATTTTCCAGGGCTTGTATTGTTTGTTTTTAATAGATAGCTCAGCTATACAGGCTAATAAGAGACTATTAACTACTATTATTTCTTTTAATTATACAAATGCCTCATTAAAACCTCTACAAATGTACAAACCTGATCAGAGATTAGGTAAAAACCATAGAGACTTGTTCAACGGTTTGCCGGTGGGGTGGGGTGGGGTGGGATCTCAGTGAATCGGCATGATCCATGGGTTCACAGAAATCGCCATTGAAATTTAGAAACAGTTTTGAAACAGTTATGAGGCAACGAAGCCTCATTTACTGAAATCACGTAATATAATATAAATAAATAAAGCACAATCATTTTATTAGCAAAATATTCCACCAATCATTGGTTCATCCAAGTCTCACTCAATTGCGAGTAAAATGTAAGATGTGCAAAGTAACATTTATCTTTAACAACATTATGAAAGTGAACAGCAAGACAATAATGCTGATACAACTATTCTGTAGATATCTATGGGAATATGCATCACATGACTAAACATATCATCGTTTTTGAATACCTCCATTTTCACAGTCCACACTACAATGCAAAAACTGCATTTTCAAATGTATCTCTTTGTGGACAGAAGGCCAAAAACAAAGAAAAAGATGGGTTTTCAAACTGATCTGGATTAATGTGGACCTCAGACAGATTAACTGGATTGTAAAGGGATTCCTGTGGACTGTAGGCCAGTAATAGGCTTATGTTCATTCATGTAGAAATGACTTTCGATGATTTAATGATTCACTCATCATCCACAATATTGTAATGTCTTTTTTGTATAAATTTAGGGCTTTTCTCAGCAAATACTGATATGTTCAATTAATTGTGATTTGATTAATGAATCATATAATTAATTTTATTAACATTATAATAGATTTTAAAAAATCATTCACAGTACTGAAGAGATTTTGGAGTCCTCCAAGACCAACTCAACGGCCGATATGCGTTATATACCTAAATGTTCCATTCACACATTGATGTTTGGGAAAAAAAAGCTGAAGTTTTCTCTCACCCCATCCATGTCGAAGGTGAAGAAGACCTGGTCCACATAGCTGCTGGCTTCCTCAGTCATCCCCTGCATCTGTAACATGGTCTTGAGTTCAAAGAGCGTGATGAGACCTGAAGGCGATTCCCTCATGAATTTGTTGTACCAGTGGTGCATGTCCTCAGCCAAGACTTCATCCAGGCTGGATCCGTGGGCACCCATAACTCCTCAGAGGACCTCTATCTGAATGAAATGTGGAAATGGTGTGTCAAATCCAGAAGTCCAGCAGTAGCAGCAGTTTCAGTATGAGAAGTGAGGAGTGTTGCAGCTCCAAGTTGGGATTGACTGTTGATGACGGCAGAAGTCCTAAAGCCCTACAGACTAGGCAACTAAAAGGAGAGATAACCCTTTAATTGGATAACTGTTGAACACTTCCAAGAACTAAAGGACATCTACGGCTGACAAAGAGAGAACTCGGAAAGTCTAGTGACGGACTTACCCCTCCCCCTCGGTAGGATAGGTCATGATTTGTCATGATCCTGAACTTCCTGACCTGGTCTGAGAAGGCTTATCGTAGAATGATCAATCACTTTCCATAGAGCGGTCTGCCAATAGGCTTTAATATTCCTGGCTGCTCTGAGTAAACCCCGACCAGCGTGACTTGTTTCTCAAGCCGATGTAATTGACCAGAGGATTTTTTATGGATGGTGAGTTCTTATATGGGGAAACCCTTTAGAGAAGGCTATATTTGAGTTCATAGAAGGCTATATTTGAGTTGAGCTGAGTTGAGTTTGGAACATAACTAGGGCGGAGGATATTTTAAGAAGCGAAGATTCGAACTGTACCAAGGAGCTCCGCTAAATTTAAATACACTTAAGTAATGAATTTTTTGACTCTCTATAAAACTATGTTTAATTTAGGTAAGTATTACTACTATTATTGTTGAGTTTGGATTTTCTTTGAACTCATCCTGCACCATTTGTGATATGAATTATACTTTGTTGGTTAGAGGTGTGGTATTGCTTTTCTACTTGCTTCAGTAACTAGTGACCACTCTCCTTAGAAAACATTTAAAACACCAGAGTAACTGCATAGCAACATTCTAAAAATAACTCATAACACCTTAGCAACTGCATATAAACACCCTAGCAACTACCCAAAACACATTGTGACAGCAAGTTTAGCATGAGTAAACACATTACAAACATTACATTATTATAGTGCTTGTTTTGTAAATCAAAATTATTGTTAAAAAAAAAAAAAATGTTAATCACTCAAAGAAATGAATGTTTTCGCTCAAAAAGTAAATTCCACAATTAATTACATAGAAACAGCAAATAACATATTGAATTAAACATGAAATTTTGAAGTAGAAAGACTTAGTATCTTCATGTAAGATAAACAACCCCAAAATTCTGGGTTAAAAACAACCCAAGTTGGGTTAAATATGGACAAACCCAGTGGTTGGGTTAACCTACTGGGTAGTTTTATTTAACCCAACTATTGTTTAAAAATTACTATATGCTTAAATGGCTTAAAATGAACCCAGGTTGGAAATTTAAAATCAGACACATAATTAATAGAGGCAACAGTAATAATCAAAAGATGAACATTTATTAATAAGCAACTAAATTAATGTTTAGTATTAAATTATTATTTAATAGACTTAGTAATAAATTTATATTTTTAAACATATAAATAAATGTTAATTTTCAACCTATTTTGGGTTAATTTTAGGCAAGCAATATAGTAATTTTTAAACAATAGTTGAGTTAAATAAAACTACCCAGCAGGTTGGGTCAAACATTTAACCCAACCACTGGGTAAATTATTAGGTTTGTTCATATTTAACCCAACTTGGGTTATTTTTAACCCAGCACTTTTTAGAGTGTACCACATCTCAACGTCTACCACAACACTGTATTGTGATAAATATTATTCTGTGGTTAAAATCACATTTTTAACATTTTCGGAATAAAACAGCTGACTTATTTTTCTTGCTAATTGATTTTAATTGCCATGACTAATTTGACACAGTTACTTACAGCTTAATTAGAAATGACAGACAATAAAAATATCATATTCACATTAAGTGATATTTACATTTTTGTTTTCTTCACACATCACTTGTTTCATATTTCATCTCATGCTCTTCACTGACATTTGTATGTTTGATTAAAAAAAAAAGAAGGTACAAACTCTTGAAAAAAAAAAAAATGGAAATGTGGTGGAAATTACACCACAACTGGCATAATCTTAAAAAAAAAAAAAAATCAAACAATAAAAAATGATTTTTTATATACTGTATGTCACTTATTGTTTAGATTTTCATAGCTATTAAAAATAGTTCATGCTTTTTAAGTCAATTTTTAAGTGGCATTTAACCCTCTTTGGCTACAAGCACAGAATGTTTATCCAACACGGCTGACCCATGTGTGACCCTGATCTCTGATCTGCATCAGCTTTCACTGGCATGTGCATGATCCACTCAAGATCACAAAGTGTCACCACACTGAGATCAGATGCAGCGGATAAATCAATCAGACTATCAAAGATCAGTGTTCCCGTTATAGTAAATCTGGCTTCAGACGATTAACAATTTCCAAAACAGATTACATTCATTCTGTTAAGATTCTTGGGACTTCTTACATAATATCCCCTGCAACACACACTCATAAATGAAATCACAGTATCTTATAAGATGATAATAATCAAAAACATTCTGTAATATTATGGAGATAAATTAATAATATTATTAATTATTTTAGGATAATTTTAAAAGTATTAGTGGTTTGAGTAAAATGGGTCTAATTTGAGTTTTTGATTTTAAATTTTTGATTTTATTTTAATCTTAGGCCATGCTAATGCAGTTACTAAACAGTTTTAACCTGATGAGGAAAATTAAGAAATAAACAGTAATAGTTTTTGAGTTTTACATACTTTGTGTTGAAAACATTTCTCCAATACAATTTCAAGTCATCTGCTAAGGATTTTCTATTAATAAAAACAGGATTAAATAAAGGTAAAGTTGATTAATTGGACAGATGGTGTGGCCAAAGCATGCCACTCCTGCCAATCTGATTTAAGCAGTACTATGCTTAATTAAGTAAATCTCTTTAGATTTCAAATAACGTTTTTGCTGTTTACTGTTCAGTATTCTATGCTCATGTTTTAGTTCTATTTTACTCATTTAATTAATAATATTTAATTGTGTATTTATATATCCTCCACTGTCCGTTCTGTACATCCTTTAGGCGTACAGATATAGTATAAATCGAGACATTCTACATCCCGCATACTGGCACTCATCCACTAACATACTAACAATAACCACAAAAATATTTTACTTGGGTATTATAAAAGCACAGTCTCTTGGAACTGTTAGCCGAACGGCTCTTTTTTAAGTGCTATTCTGTTACTCCTCAAGCCTTTAAGGATGGTACAGGTGTTATAAAAGCAAGCCCAGTTAAACAAATAATGTTTCGTTAAACTTACGAGTAAATATTTTGTGTCAGATAACTACTAGTTAGCAATAGTACATGTTAGTATGTTTTGTTTATTATTAGTGTAATATATGGGATAAGCAAGACAAGAAGTCTTGCTTATCCCAATTTCTTAGTTAAAAACTCAAATTTCTTAGTTGAAAACTCAACTAAACCGGACCTTTTTGTGTCTAAATAAACTCACCGGCCACTTTATTACGTACACCTTGCTAGTTCCAGGAGTACCATTCCTGAGAGATTTTGCTCCATACTAACATGATCGCATCACGTAGTTGCAGCAGATTTGTCGGCTGCACATCCATGATGCGAATCTCCGCTCCAGCACATCCCAAAGCTGCTCTGGATTGAGGACATTTGAGTCTAATGAACTCATTTTCAAGAAACCAGTTTGAGATGAGCTTTGTGACATAGGGTGTTATGCTGGAAGTAGCCATCAGAAGATGATACACTGTGGTCATAAAGGGATGCAACAATACTCAGATAGGCTGTGGTGTTTGAACGACGCTCGATTGGTACTAAGAGGCCCAACGTGTGTCAAGAAAATATCCTCTTCACCATTACACCACCTGCAGGATGGATCCATGCTTTCTTTTCTTTCTTTTTTTATGCTAGATTCTGACCCTACCATCTGAATGTCGTAGCAGAAATCGAGACTCATCAGACCTGGCAGCGTTTTTCCAGTCTTCTATTGTTCAA
This sequence comes from Ctenopharyngodon idella, assembly GCF_019924925.1. Lineage (NCBI taxonomy): Eukaryota > Metazoa > Chordata > Actinopteri > Cypriniformes > Xenocyprididae > Ctenopharyngodon > Ctenopharyngodon idella. The sequence continues at coordinate 19,856,359 of NC_067234.1, forward strand.
TTTTGGTGAGCCTGTGTGAACTGTAGCCTCATTTTCTTGTTCTCAGCTGACAGGAGTGTCACTGGTGTGTCTTCTGCTGCTGTAGCTCATCTGCTTCAAGGTTTGACGTGTTGTGTGTTCAGAGATGCTCTTCTGCAGACCTCGGTTGTAACGAGTGCTTATTTGAGTTACTGTTGCCTTTCTTTCAGTCTCCTCTGACCTTTGGCATCAACAAGGCATTTTGTCCCACAGAACTGCTGCTCACTGGATATTTTCTCATTTTCAGACCATTCTCTGTAAACCCTAGAGATGTTTGTGTGTGAAAATCCCAGTAGAGCAGCAGTTTCTGAAATACTCAGACCAGCCCGTCTGAGAAACAACAACCAAGTCACATTCATAGTCACTTAAATCACCTTTTTTCTCCATTGTGATGCACAGTTTAAACTTCACCAGATCATCTTGACCATATCTACATGCCTAAATGCATCAAGTTGCTGCCATGTGATTGGCTGATTTGATATTTGTGTTAACAAGCAGTTGAACAGGTGTACCTATATATGTACTCATATGAGTATACACTGATCAGGCATAACATTACGACCACCTTCCTAATATTGTGTTGGTCCCACTTTTGCTGCCAAAACAGCCCTGACCCGTCGAGGCATGGACTCCACTAGACCCCTGAAGGTGTGCTGTGGTATCTGGCACCAAGATGTTAGCAGCAGATCCTTTAAGTCCTGTAAGTTGCGAGGTGGAGCCTCCATGAATCCGACTTGCTTGTTCAGCACATCCCACAGATGCTCGATTGGATTGAGATCAAACTTCAAACTCGTTGTTGTGCTCCTCAAACCATTCCCAGCAGAAAATTGCCCAAAGCAGGGATTCCTAGTCCTGGAGGCCCCCCAACACTGCATGTTTTCCATGTCTCCTTAATCAAACACACCTGATTAAGATCATCAGCTCAGTAGTAGAGACTCCAAGACCTGAAATGAGTGTGTCAGATAAAGGAGAGATGCAAAATGTGCAGTGTTGGGGGGCCTCCAGGAACGTGGTTGGGAACCACTGGCCCAAAGCATCACACTGCCTCTGCCTGTCTTCTTCCCATAGAGCATCCTGGTGCCATGTGTTCCCCAGGTAAGCAGCGCACACTCACCTGGCCATCCACGTGATGTAAAAGAAAACGTGATTCATCAGACCAGGCCACCTTCTTCCATTGCTCCGTGGTCCAGTTCTGATGCTCATATGCCCACTGTTGCCGCTTTATAGTATATAGTATATATTTATATTATAGTATTAATATTGTCATACATTGTAAATGAAACATTTACAAACATTGGACTTTAACTGCCTAGAATATTCAAAATATACCTTAATCATTCCATTATATTATTTGTCATTTTTATCATTTTATGGATTGTAAAACTGAAGAGAGAGGCAGATGGCGTTTAGAAATGATGCAGGCCAGATTCGAGTCTCACCGTCAAATCTACTATAAAACTGATTCAGTTCATATGCAGAAATTATACAGTCAGAAGGAAAACTTTTTATTCCCATCTCTGCAGGGTTAGTTCACCCAAAAATGAAAAAAAGTGTCATCAATTACTCACCCTTGTCTTGTCGTGTCTTGTCCTGTTTGCGGTCCCTGGTCTCTCCTAGTCTTGTCCTGCAAGCTGAGCTTCCCTGGCCGCTTTCTCAGTGCCTGTTTGTGCCCAGAGAGTCGCTCTCCCTGTGCTGTGTGATCCTGGCTGGTCCTCTCTGTTCTCCTCCAGTCTTGCGGTGCTCTTCCAGTACTGCTCCCCAAGTTACCTACGGTCATCCCTGGGTAGGACTCAGCGGCCGGTCTCTCAGCTTGCCTGTCATTGTGCCTCATCCCTGCCTACTGTTTGGACTGTTTTCCCTTCTTCACAATATCTTGTCTTGTCTGCTGTTCTGTTAATAAACCCCCCTGAACATTTATTCTGCATTTGAGTCCTCCCTCACAGATTCTGTGACAGGTTTACTCCAAGTTTTCTGAAGAGACATGATCACTTCATATAATGAAAAGATAAAAGTTATATATTTGTGATGAACAAATAAAGTTAGACAATTATATTAACAACCAAGCTGTTGAAATGGTCGGAAATTTTAAATATCTTGGATTTTTTTCTGGAGAATCATTTGAACTTAACTTGAAATATGGACTGTATCTATAAGAAGTCTATGCAGATACTGTATATTTTGAGGAAATTAAGTAGATTTGGTGTGAGTAAAGATGTGCTTGAAATGGTATATACAGATCTTATTGAGTGTCATGAGGTAAAGACAAATTTTCATGTAAAATATTTCATAATTCCTGTTCAGTTTCTTTGACAGAAGGCAATTCTTTTCCTTTTAATATAAAGTGAGGAATTACCCCAGAGTCACTGTCATATCACTGCTTTTGTGTTGTTGGCTTTAGAAATACTTGATATCAACATCAACATTTAGCAATTAGTAATTAACTGTGTTCAGAGGCAGATAACAAGAAACCAGTAAAAGAATGTGAAGATTTAGGTGGAAACTTTAATAGCTCATCATATAAAAAAAGATAAATAATAAAAATATTTTACAGAAATAAATGTTTAGTGAAATTATATATAACAATCTTTGTCACCCTCTACTGGTAAACAAATTTATAACATCTATCTCTTCTGTAGACAGACACTGTCTGTTTTGCACAATATATCTGTTGTCTATACTGTAAATATTCTCGTCGCTTTATAATACTAATATTGAACCACTGTACTCACATGAACTGATTTAAATATGTTTTTAGTACCTTTATGGATCTTGAGAGAGGAAATGTCATTGCTCCCTATGTAGGCCTCACGGAGCCATCGGATTTAAACAAAAATATCTTAATTTGTGTTCCGAAGATCAACGAAGGTCTTACGGGTGTGGAACGGCACGAGGGTGAGTAATTAATGACAGAATTGTCATTTTTGGGTGAACTAACCCTTTAAGGGACTGCTGCAGTAGCTAAAGTTTGTTGTTGGCAAGTCCATTGCCCGTCTTTTTGTACAAAAACAAAATGTCTCACACAATGTCATATGTTCACTCCATCACACATTATACAAAGCATCTATTAATCAAAAGCAAATCAAGGCCATATTCCCATCTTTATTCCAGGATTTGTGATATATGTTTTGACATAGTTTAAAAAAAATTTTTTCATGAGGCCAAATGTGCCCCTAATTAAAACCCCATGAAGAACATGCATGTTTATGAATATTAATGACCAGTGAATTCAGGTTGACTGGAACACTTTTTGCCATAGAGATGACTGGGAAAAAGTTTCCTGATCAACCTGAATATATGCCAAATAATGAATGTTTGTGTATCAAAATAAATTGTCCATTTATATCACTGATTATCATTGTATATCCAGGTACACAAGTCACACATGGTCAAAACAACGCATGGCAGAGAATAACAAAAGGTTGCAAAAATCTTTATTAGGCCACTGATTTTGGACATTATTTCTTTCATTTCCAGAGGGATGACCCCGTTTTAAATCTTCATAAGGTGAGGTAACAGAAGAACATATACATCATTGAAATGGCAGCTGCATTTTTTTTAACAATATGTTATTTATTTATTTTCCCATTTATTTGTTATATGCAGAGCTCTCTAATTCAATTCTTACTAGTGAAAATGCAATGATAATGATCTGATATAAGCATTATATAGCCTATAAGAAATAGGCCTAACTATTTTTGGTGTTGATTAAAATCATTATAACATTATAGCATTATTGATTATGCTTTATAGTCAAGAAATAGGGTTCAACGGGGCTGAAGGCGCGTTTGACTTTATTCTCTTTTAAACCACTAGATGGCACAAAAATTCAGCTAAGCACTAATTTGGCTGATCCTTGACACTTTCCGGACAGCAATGCAAAGTTGATTCTGCGCTCATTTTATCTAATATGTAATGTTTTTAAAAATGTTGAACATTTATGTAGCAAATGAGAATCGATCAAATTATTGAATATATTTTGTTAATGTTTTTCAGTTTTGTTCAAGGTAGGCTAATTAAAGTTTTTTTTTTTTTTTTTTTTCTCCATTAACGGAACTATGTATTTTGGGTAAAATAATAGTAGCCTATATAAGTAATAATATATTTTCTGTATTTTCAAAATGAACATATTTAAATGACAGTATATTTGTTGAACAAAAATGAATTATTTTATGTAGGCTAGGTATCAAAATAAACCAAATATAGTACAAACTTTGCTAAATTGATTGTTTTAATATCGGAGTACTGAAAAGCACATTTTTCTTAATGTGTGCATTTAGCCCCGTTGTGAAGGTACGCTATGAAAAGATAAATATTAAAGCGATATGCAGCTATTTTAAAATGGCAAAATACTTATTTTGTTCAGCATTACAAGAGTTTTACTTGCATTTTCCACTCACAAAATAATGCTGAGGCAATTTGGGCTATAGAGTGTGCGATATTTATCATCTACGAATTGTCATTTTAACGATATATGAGCTGACATTCGCTATCGAGTGAAGTAATGGTCATTTATTATTGTACATTTATCTTCCAGGTTCTTGTGGTGAATGGACAGATTATCAGTTAAACATTTATTTGTCCCCATTAAATGTAAAACTAAAACGACAGATTACATTGTGGGGTTAACCTGATGCAGCAATCCATTTGTTCATAACAGTAAAACATTTTTTTTTCTAAGCAAGGGCCTAATGGTTTCCACTGCATACACTGTACACTAATATTAATGTACCTTTAAGCTAAAAAATGTTGCCGTTGTATACTGTATGACATATTAAAATAATTCAAAATGTTTTATTTGCTTACAGAAAACTACTCCTCTGATAATTATTCAAGCATGTAGTACTTCTTGACCAAAGTGCAGCTAAAATGAAGTGCTTCTGTAACATTACTGTATTTATAGTGTATTAAAAGGTATACATTTAATCACTTCTGTGTTTCCAAGAAATGGACCTCTTGCCATTCTTAGATCTACCAGTTGAACTATAGGAATAAAACAGTAAAAAGGAAATAATAATAATAATTTAAAAAAAAAAAAAATCATAGTGAATGCACACAGTTTGTAGTCATTTTCCAATGTTTATTGATATGTCAAACTGTTTAAAGACAAACATAAGTGCCCAAGAGTTCAGAATAGCAACCTCTGTCACCCCGGTACTTCTCCAGTTTGTGCCACTATGAAGAAAAAAAGCAGTTGATTATTTAAAAAAAAAAAAAAGTATCTGCGTAGGGGCAAATCAATTATAGTGTATAGTGTTTCTTGAGACTTTAAGTCACAGTGTTTCTTTACTTCATTTAGTTTGAGTCTTTGCTCCTTCACTTCCGTCTGATCTAAAATGAACACATTAAGAACGTAGAATCAGTTTAAGGAGGTTAAATGCGAAGATTCAAAAGAACACTTAACACAAAAAACAAGGCATCAGGTGTCTGTCTGTGTGAGTATCAAAGTATCTTTGATCTGTAAAGGTCGGTTTTGTCATTTACTTGAATCACTTGTTGATATTAAAATGGCTATATTATGATGATTTATTCAATGTAATCTGCATATGTTATATACAAGGCTATTATAACTTACATGCATTTCTCATATACTGCTTATTAATTCAAAATATTATTGAAGAATCAAGAATAGACACCAACTTCTTTGTTCTTCAGTAACTTCACATTTTGCTCTGGATGGTTCTGGATCACTCATGTCTTCAATCTCCTTCAATCTTCAATATTGACTTGTTGTCATTAATAAAATAAGATCGCGTGGATGTTTGAATTGAGATTGCGATCTTTTTACGATTAATCGTGCAGCTCTAGTAATAAGATAACTAACCTATTCAATTAAAAACACATTCATTACACATCAAGGCATTTGAATTACAGGTTTTCTCTGAAATATAATAATTTTAACTAACCTTTTTCAATAAAAATGTTGACAAGATGTATGCAAGCGGTCCTCTGCCTAGATGCACCAGGATTGTCACGGCAACTCAAGCTCCCAACCGTCACTCAGAAGTTAGAAAATGCAGCTCTAATATACACTCGTTATGATATATTAGAGTCATGAAAAAACTATATAAACACACGTACATAAATAAAATAATTTAATATTTTTGTGATCTTAGCTGTATGGGATCACACTCTCCCAGACAAAGAAGATAATATTTCCAAATTTTCTTAAAACAAATTTACTCTTTGATTACTCTTTTCTCAGTATGCACATGCCTCACTTAATAATGTTGGGTTAAAAATAACCCAACAAGTAACCCAATTATGGGTTGGTAGGCTATAACACCTTCCCAGAATTGAGTTAAAAGCCTATACAAATATGGGCAGAATACACATAAATTCATAACAATAAAACCTCCAAGAAATAAACATAACTTTAATAAAAATATACAATGTACATTGTATGCATTGATCGAGAATTGCAACAGGAACTGACATCATCGTTCAGGGAAAAACTGGACGTGTAATACACAGGGGCGCCCCCAAGGGGTGGCCAGTGGTGACCATGGCCACCCCTGTATAAACTGTGGCCACCCCAGTATGATTTTGCAGTGGGTACTATTAATTTAAATGCATAATGTAAATTCACAAGTTCATGAAGTGAAAGAAAATAAAATGCCCCCAGAAAGACTGTAGATTGATTGGTGCCACCAGAGTAGCCTAGCTGTTTCACTGCCCCCAAGAGTCTAAATAGAAATGTCTACAGACCTGAATTTCAAATGTTATTAATAATTACTGTGAAGAGGCTAGGGGTGTGCAATATATTTAGTCTGCGATTTTATCATAATTGTTGTTTTAACGATGCACAATCGATCTGACATCCCTCTACGTGATGTTGTCGTGTAGATTAGACTAGTGTTGGTGCGCATTTACAGTGCACGCTTGACTTGTCCCCCTCAATGTCTATGGTGGTTACGGCCCTGCATTAAAATGTAATAAAATCAGGGAATATCAGGGGCACCTGTCACTCTGAGGGACCCCCTTGCCACATTCCACCTGCAGAGTACATCAATGCCAGACAGGCTCTAGTAAGTTTTAGAATATTTTAAATCCTAATGTTAATATTTCCTGTGTCACAACCATAATGTCAACACCCTCTTCCAAATTCTGAGAAAATTATGTGAAATTTTTAGATCATTTTATTCTCCTGAAGCATATTCTATTAGCATCAACAGAGAAAACAAAATGGTCACATGAACTCCAGTTGTTTTGTGAAAGAAAGGCCTAATGTGTCACCACCATAGATTTTCTTTCTGACGGTGGTGGCAGGACAATGACGGAGTTGACATGGGCGCTCGGGACTCTTTAGCTCTGCCCACGGCAGGCACGCCTCCATGAGCTTTTTTTTCGGAAAGACTCGGTACAACGTATCTATCTTTTATAAATGTGATAAAACTAAAGACATTTTAGAGATATGAAGGATGCAATACTACTCTACAGATACTCAAGATTAACATGAAATTGGTAGAAACTGTGTGTGTTACCTACCCTTTAAAGGGTTAGTTCACCCAAAAATGAACATTCTGGCATTAATTACTCAGTGAAAATTAATTTGTGTTTTTGGTGTCTGATGGTGTTGACACAATATAAGTGATGGCAAGGTAAAAAGCACATTTTGATAAAAGAGAGAAAAGTTGGGAGGTTGTATCAAAGCATAGCTCAATAGCTTAGTACATATATGTAAATGTAGTTTAATTTGTCTGAGTATAAGGTTTTATTTTTATTTTTTTCAATTTTGCACCCTGTTTTGTCCCACTTCTCAAGAATCAGTGATTATGTAAAGCTAGCACGTAGAAGATTAGATAAAATCATTCTCAAACAAAATCGAGCATTACATTTTCTGATGTGTTGATATGGAAAAATTCACATATTAATTCACAAGTTCTTAAAAAACGGAGAATATGGAGGGTTAGCTAAATTAACTCTCTTACGAAATACACCATTACAACATTTTTCTGATGTGTTAATATGGAAATATGATCCCAGGAACTTATGTGGTGTCATAACTTTACACACACACACACACACACACACACACACACACACACACACACACACTCTCTCTCTCTCTCTCTCTCTCTCTCTCTCTCTCTCTCTCTCTCTGTAGTTGTTTTTTTGTTTTTGAAACGAATGGCTGTGCTCTGTTTTTCACCAAATCATTTGCACACTAGTTTTTTTTAAAGCTCCATATGTAAAGTGGGAGGAGTTGGACCCAGATCGAGGGGGCAGAGATGGGTAGGTTTAGGGATATGTAAAGTGGGAGGAGTTGGATCTGGATCTGGATCCAACCTCGCCCCCTGGATCTTGTGTTCTGCAGTGAGGTCCATCTCACTGTTTGTGCCATCAGTGCATATTCGAGGTATCATTACTTTATTATTTTACAAGTCCTGAACAAACGAGAATGTAGAGGGCTAGATAAAATCATTCTCGAACGAAATCCAGCATTACAAAATTTTGTGATGTGTTGATATGGAAATATGATCCCAGGAACTTCGCACCCCAGGCAACTGTATGTGCTGACAGAGCATATGGCGGTGTCATAACTTTATTAATGCGAAGTTCCTTGGATTACTATACTGCGGTCAGGATTTGTAAAGTTTCCATTGATGCGTCGCAGTGTAGATAGACCGATGTCTATGGACCGCTTCAAGCTGTTGCGGTGCGGCGCGAAACAACAACGGTCACGGCTGTTGTTGACAACACTGTTAAAAAAAATAGCCTTAAAATATGAAATATGAGGAAAAATTGCTAGATTTATGTTGCAATATAAAAAAAAATATGTCGTCACCATGCGAAAAGGGTTCATTGCATCAGCTAAATCCAGCAGTAAATATTTAAGTAAATGTTACTTAAATAGTATGCTGGAAATGCATGTGTTTACAAAGCCTTGTCTAGATTACTCCCCAGATAGCATCAATGATCGAAATAATGTTGAATCAATGTTAATGTGTCAAAGTTAACTGCACTGAATCAATGTCACTTTTGCACCCGCAATTAATGTTGAATCAATGTTAAAATTTCAACAAAAAATCAATGGTAATGGCATTGAATCAGGGTTACAATGTGATGTTGGTTCAACATCATGCTTGCACTCTCAGAAAATGAAACACAAATACAACTGACTTAAAGCTACACAGCCTGAAATCAACTGAAGATAAAAGAAGACAATCAATCTCTCAAGAGTTCTTTTTGAGAATTAACAGAGGTTTAGATGTTGATGTTTTATTGAAAATGTTTGGTCACCATTTTGGTGGTCAGTGGTTCCTTTAGTTGGCAGTTTGACTTTTGGCTTTTTGTGTGAGTTTGTGAGAGTCATGAGTTGTATACTATGGTGGCTCCCAGCATGCATTGTGGCATGAAGGATGTCACCATTGTTGAGATTCATATGCTGATTCTTGATGTCTGTGTGTCTAAAGATTTTTTTTTTTTTTAATTGCACTTTAAAAGTCAAGGTTCAGAACGTCTGATCTGCAGCAAGAAAGTATTTTTGGTGAATGTTACCCATTAAAAACAAAAATGCTCTTTTGCTCAGGAGAGCAATTAGTAAATGACTTTGCTTTATGATGATGAAAACTACATCACTCTATCATTTTGTTTCTGGTTTTATTTGCAACAAATGATGTGTTTTGGCAAACACTGTTACAAAGACCACAAACCCACACAAAAAGCCAAGAGTCAAACTGCCAACTAAAGGAACCACTGACCACCAAAATGGTGACCAAACATTTTCAATAAAACCAACATCTAAACCTCTGTTAATTCTCAAAAAGAATTTCTGCTGAGATCTTGAGAGATTGATTGTCTTCTTTTATCTTCAGTTGATTTCAGGCTGTGTAGCTTTAAGTCAGTTGTAGTTGTGTTTCATTTTCTGAGTGTAAGCATGATGTTGAACCAACATCACATTGTAACCCTGATTCAATGCCATTACCATTGATTTTTTTGTTGAAATTTTAACATTGATTCAACATTAATTGCGGATGCAAAAGTGACATTGATTCAATGCAGTTAACGTTGACACATTAACATTGATTCAACATTATTTCGATCATTGATGCTATCTGGGTAAGGATAAGACGTGCAATATATTATTATACAAAATACGTTTTTGCTACAAATCCAAATTAAGTGAGCTACTCAAGTTATCCAAGTAAATTAACAAACAAATATTTATTTGTAAAAAATAATAATTTTTTTATGTTACACTTACAGCACCAATGATTCATTTTTATCAGTAAGTATTTCTGTTGTGTTTGTTTTATGTTTGTTCTGCGATTAGTATATAAAGCTTACAAAATCAATGAGCTTTTGCGCTAAACACGGAGACTGGAGCTTAAAAAAACGCTAGTGTGCAAATGATTTGGTTGAAAAGCAGAAATGGCACAGCCATTTCTTTCAACAAAAAACAACTAAAGTAAGTGTGTGTGTGTGTGTGTGTCAGTGTATTTCTGATGTGTTAATATGGAAATACGCTCCAAGGAACTTCGCATTAATACAGTTATGACACCGCCATATTCTCTGTCAGTACATAAGTTCCTGGGATCATAATTCCATATTAACACATCAGAAAATGTTGTAATGGTGTATTTCATAAGAGAGTTAATTTAGCTAAGAACCTTATACTCAGACAAAAAATAAACTACATTTATGTATCTTATGTACTAAGCTACTGAGCTATGCTTTGATACAATGAAAATATGTGAAATAAAATTTTTCTAGTCGACTAGTAGCCTAGTTGTTCATTTAAGCCATTAGTTGACTACACTGTAAAAAAAAATAAAAATCGTAAAAAAACGGTCAATGACTGTCCGCTACAGCTGCCAAACAAAAACCTTAAAATTAAAGTAAAATATTCTAATTTAAATAAAGTGTAAAAAACTTTAACAGAAATTTTCATTAAAATTTTTATACAGAAAAACACTGTTATTTTCAGGTATTCCCTGAATTATTACAATAAAACACCTTCACTGCAAAACATAATCTTAAAAAAAAAAAAAAAAAAGCAGTCAAATGACTTTTAGCAACAGCTGCTAAACAATGTCTGTAAAATAAACGTAAAACATCTTAATTTAAATAAAGTGCAAAACACTCTTACAGAAAAAACACTTGTTTTACAGATATATTCTAAATTGTTACTAACAAAACACATTCACTGTAAAATGTGAATCTCTTGCATTCATCCAGAAAAACCACACGTGAATGAATTTACATAACTATATATTATTGCTTCTGAAATAAAGCAACATACAGCACAACACCAATGTTTTCTGGCTCGTCCTGGACTGAAGCACAGGCTCTACTCTCCAGCACAATGGTGACCCACAAAACAGACGATACAGAAACCCTTTAAATCCCAACAGAACATAACAGATTTCTCAAGATCTCAGCATCTTCACTTATTACAATCCAGACTTTATTTCATACTGAAGTTCTTATTGAGAATTAACAGAGATGTTGATGTTTTATTGAATAAAATAATAAAGTTTGAAGTCACCATTCTGGTGGTCAGTGTTTGCTTTAGTTGGGCTCTTGACCCTTGACTTTTTAATATTAGTATTTCTCTGGTTGCTTTAGCTGTGTGTTTCTGATACATGTTTGTTATAGTAAAAAAAAAAAGAAAACAAGAAAAATTCAGATCAGATGGTGTTGATTACTTTTCAAGTGATGGTATATTGTAGTCTTTATAAACTGGTCTGATTCATTGATACGATGGCAAGGTAAAAAACACATTTTGATAAAAGAGAGAAAAGTTGGGAGGTTGTATCAAAGCATAGTTCAGTAGCTTAGTACATGTAAGATGCATAAATGTAGATTTGTTTGTAAGGTTTTTTTTTTTTTTTTTTTTTTAATTCAGTTTTGCACCCTGTTTTGCCCCACTTCTCAAGAATCAGTGATTATGTAAAGCTAGCACATAGAAGATTAGATAAAATCATTCTCAAACAAAATCAAGCATTACATTTTCTGATGTGTTGATATGGAAAAATTCACATATTAATTCACAACTTCTTAAAAAATGGAGAACATGGAAGGTTAGCTAAATTAACTCTCTTACGAAATACACCATTACATCTTTTTTCTGATGTGTTAATATGGAAATATGATCCCAGGAACTTATGTGCTGACAGAGCATATGGCGGTGTCATAACTTTATTAATGCGAAGTTCCTTGGAGCGTATTTCCATATTACAGTTTTTCTCGATTGTTTAAACATTTCTTGAAACTATGCCTCATATTCTCAAAACAGTAAACACAAATCCATAACATCTCACCCAATTCCCCAAACATCCTATTTTCAGGTCAAAATGAAGCTTTACACTCAAAACCATTCACTCTTGCTGAAAAACCAAACTTTGCCCTCAGACATCACACACAAGCCCTCAAAAACACACACACACTACAACATAGTCTTACACACTGGTGAGATAAATTCAAAACAATAGTACAAAAACCAATAATAAGTTGTCACTTGTAGTTCTCCCCCTCAAGGAACTTTTCACATGATGAACATGTGTATACATTTGCACATTTTTTATTCCTTAATGTAATGTACAGTACAATACACCAAACAACAAAAAATATCCTGCCCCAGCATCACATCTTTGGTCTGGGACAGGCCAGAGAATCTCGTCAACATCACAGGCTGTACTGGCCCTATCCAGGCAGCGGGGGGAAAATCCTCTTGCATGCCTGATCCACCCCTGGCACGCATCAACTGAAATGTCTAGTCAGGCTTCTTCCATTCCATCGTCTCTGTGTCCTACAAAAATACTGATTACTGTAACTGTAACACATCCTTTTTACAAAATGGAAGCAGACAGAAACTCTATCTGTATGTAAGGCACTTTGATGCATGTGTTGTAACACTCAAAAGTTACAGTAGAGTACACTGAGGTGCACCTACCTGTTTTCCTCCCTGAAGGTTCTCATGATCAAGGTGATGGTGAAGCAACTTAAGTTTAGCTGAACTCATTGCCCAGCCTCCCTCATAGTCATACCATGGTCAACTAGTGGCACGAATTTCATCTGAGACTCCTTGTCTCCTTGCACCTCATCCTTATCCTAGTCCTCCACTCTTTACCGCTCTTGCTCATCCTCTTCCTCCTCCTCTCTGCACTGTAAAACTCAATAAGTTCAGAATACTCAAAACATTTGAGGAAACTTATTACCTCAAAACATTTAAATTAACTAACTTATTTTTTTTAAGTTGGTAGAACTTAATTTTTTTGTGACAAGTGGGGCAGGGCCAAGAGCCATGGAGGTGGAGCAAGGCTAGTGTGGTGCACAGGTGTCTCTCATTAACAATCACATCACTGGCATTCCTTTGCTCCCACTCAAGCACATATAGTTAACTTACATAAACATCACATTCAGATCTTGGTTAAATGTTAGTCAACAAAAAACACATGCTATTACAACTATCAAAGAGACTGTCAATATATACTTGCATGTATGTAACCAAACAACATACAATATATGTGGTCTTAAAAGTTTTGCAGCCCATCCTCAACCTAACCACACGGTCTACTCTTCACCAGAATGGTAACCCTACAAAACTAACGTAACAGAACCCCCTGTCAATTCCAACATAACACAACATTAAACACTAACTTATGTCTCCCTATGTTAATCTTATGCAAAAACACACAAAATAACACTTCATTTCAACATTTACACAGTCTGATGCGAAGCATGCTGGGAATTAGAAATCTGCTGCAACTCAACTCAATCATATTAAGTTAGTGCCATAGTGCCATGGGCAAAACAATTTAGTTTACTTGAAATATGTCAGTGCTGTGAACTCAAAAGTAAAAGAAAGTTTTAAATACTCATAACAGTTAATTTAACTGAATTAATTTGTTTAATTTAAGTTTGTCCTACTCAAACGAATTAAGTATTTTGAGCGTTAGGGTTTACAGTGTGGTGTCCTCAACCTTTTCAGTCATGTCTCTCTGGATCCATTGTTCCAAAACTGAATGAACTGACTCGGGCTCTTTTATCTCTCTATTGAAGGTTCTGATTGGTGTGTGATAATTTTTGACTCTTAGTGTTTCCACATGGGTAACTGTGTGCTAATTGAGCTCAAGTTATGCTGACTTGAGTGAACAATATTGAATGCTAGTGCTTTCTAAATGACAACATGGTATAGGCAATGAGAAATGAAGGGATTTGTGTGTAGAGTTTTGCAGTGACAGTTCAACAAATCTGATTCATGTGTCAAAAAGGGGAATAGTGTTTATAGTTTAGGGAAATGGGTGTGCTTTTTGATAAACGGTGTTATGGTTTTGAAATTTTAGTTCTGTAACACATCAGAAATACACTGACACACACACACACTCTTTAATTGTTTTTTGTTGAAAGAAATGGCTGTGCTGTTCTCTGCTTTTCAACCAAATCATTTGCACACTAGCGTTTGTTTAAGCTCCAGTCTCCGTGTTTAGCGCAAAAGCTCATTGATTTTGTAAGCTTTATATACTAATCGCAGAACAAACATAAAACAAACACAACAGAAATACTGTAGCTACACACAACTCTACACACAAAACATGCACACAACATGCAAAACGCCACACAAATCTTTCTAAAACAGACACTTCATTCAAAATGATTTTTAACTATTCTAAAAATGGTATTTTTGTGTAGTAACTCTACACACAAACATAAAATGATTAGCCACATACAGTGTAAAACACTACTGTCTTGTGTCTTGTGTCTTTTGCTTGATCAGTGTGCAGTGGAGTGTACAGGAGTTTGTTATAGCACTCACATGTACATTTGCACAAATACACTGAAATGGATTTTACAGAGGTATTGAAGTGAACTGAATCAATATTGAACTGACTTGAGCTATATAATGACACTATTGGCTTGTTAGAGATGCTTTACAGCAGAATTTGAATTTGTTACTATTGTGAAGCTGCTGTGAAACAATCTATTTTATAAAGTGCTTTAGAAATAAAGTTGACTTTCTGACTTGGCTTATGCACATTCAGTGTGTGTGTGTATATGTGTGTGTGTGTGTGTGTGTGTATACATGTACACATAAATATATATTTTGATACGCTACTCCACATAAGAAGAATAGACATGCCAACTAGTTACTAACCCGATGCAGGCACATAGCTGAAGTGGACTGATATTGTCTTGGTCTAGAGCGAGGTTAGGTAAGGTGTGTTTACCTAACATGAAAATAAACAGGGCAGACAAAAATCTGCCCCAATGGCTCTCCATGAGAGCGTGCTGCAGTTCCATTTTTCACCACAGATTTACATTGGAAATTTGTGGGGAGCTGTAGAGCTAGGGAGAGCTCAGGGTCTGCCGCCCCGCTTAGTATGATGAATACATGCCTGCTGAATCCATATGCTTCATTTTAATATATCCTGCTCACTTTATGACTTAAAATTGTCTAGAAAATACGAAAGGAAATATCTGTAAACATTGTATATATGTATATTTACAATATTTTGATAATCTCAATATTTCGTGCAGCCCTATTTATGATCATACTTTGTCATTTTTAGTAGCAACTGGATTAATGGCTGTAATTTAACATACAATCAAGACTGCAAATATTACAGTTTACAGTTGAGCTTGTATTTTAAAGCAGTAGAAAGCACGTCATTTTCCCACTTTTATCCTTGTCACAGCAACAGGGACAAGGTAAAAAAGCAAACAAAATAATAGAGGTAAAAAGTGAATTTTGTAATTGTTTTCAAGTCTCTTGTTGAGTTTTTACGCAATACACACATATTTAACCTGTGATGGTGGAGAGAGAGACTGAAGGGTGCATTTCCTATTTTCTGTGCGCTCTTTTGAACCCATATCAGTGCATTGCCACAGTAGGATATCTGCTCCAAGTAAACTATTTAAGAGTTAGCCAACATTTTTCAAATGCACAAACCTTGTGAGCAAATTTGGTATATTACAGTTTTACACACATTTTCAAAACTTGGCCTTTTTTTCAAAACTTTACACACAAATCCAAGAATTGCACACATAAAATGCAAAATGCCTCACATTTCTTGCTAAATGAAGCACTGCATTTAAAAAATATCACAAACACATCTCAAAAGCAAACATTTGTCTTACGTTGCAAACACCTTTGCCATAATATTCTATTTTTGGATATATCATATACACACTTTTCAATTCAATTCAATTCACATTTATTTGTATAGCGCTTTTCACGATACATATCGTTTCAAAGCAGCTTTACAGAGAATGCATGTCAACATTACAATTTGGAGACTGCAGTTAGCTAATAATGTAATAATTTAGGCGATTAACATACAATCACTGTTAGCAATGTAATTGGAGGTAGAAGCAAAGAGCTCCTGGAAAAATGAATTACATATTAACAATAATTAGGATTTATAGAATGTGAATGTGCGTGTTGATCCAGATGTTGCATCTTCTGAAGTCATCGCAGGAGTTGGCGCCGTCTCTTCCAAAGTTTTAGTCATCTGAGGTCTTCTTAAGAGACTGGATCCAAACTGAAACTGATGTACTCTCTAGTCACCTCGGGACGGGTGTCCCGAGGTAAAACAGAAAAGCAAATGGAGAATAATTAGCATAGCTGCTGTTCATAACAGTAAGCAAAGATAGTCATGTGCAATTGATCTGATATGAGATGGATTATGTGAATGCTTGGCTGAAGAGATGTGTCTTTAATCTAGATTTAAACTGGGTGAGCGAGTCTGAGCCCCGAACATTATCAGGAAGGCTATTCCAGAGTTTAGGAGCCAAATGTGAAAACGCTCTCCCTCCTTTAGAGGACTTAGCTATCCTAGGTACAACCAGAAGTCCAGAGTTTTGTGATCTTAAAGAGCGTGAAGGATTGTAGGGCGATAAAAGGTCGGTTAAGTACACAGGAGCTAAACCACTTAGAGCCTTATAGGTCATTAGCAGTACTTTATAATCGATACGGAACTTAATAGGTAACCAGTGAAGAGATGATAAAATTGGTGTTATATGATCATATTTTCTTGACCTGGTAAGAACTCTAGCAGCTGCATTTTGTACCAATTGTAGCTTGTTTATTGAGGAAGCAGGACAACCAGCTAGTAATGCATTACAGTAATCTAGTCTAGATGTCATGAAAGCATGAACTAACTTTTCTGCATCAGAAACAGATAACATATTCCGTATCTTAGCAATGTTTCTGAGGTGGAAGAAGGCTGTTTTTGTAACATATGAAATATGATTTTCAAAGGACAAGTTGCTGTCTAATATAACACCCAGGTCTTTAACTGTCGAGGATGGAGTAACAGTACATCCTTCTAAATGCAAATTGTAGTCTGAGAGATTCTGTGTACAGGTTTTTGGCCCAATAAGTAATACTTCAGTCTTATCTGAATTTAATAGAAGAAAATTACTAGTCATCCAATGTTTTACTTCTTTAACACACTATGTCAGATTGGATAATTTAGAGTTTTCATCTGGTTGTGTTGAAATATATAATTGAGTATCATCGGCATAGCAGTGGAAACTAATTCCATGTCTTCTTATAATATTACCAAGTGGCAGCATGTATATTGAAAATAGCAGAGGGCCTAACACAGATCCTTGAGGCACTCCATAATTTACTATTGTTATCTTAGATTTTTCCCCGTTTAAATAAACAAAATTGTGACGGTCTGATAGATACGACCTAAACCACCGTAATGCCTGTCCCTGGATACCAATGTAATTCTGTAGTCGATCTAGGAGTATTTTATGATCTATAGTGTCGAACGCAGCACTGAGATCAAGTAACACTAGTATTGAGATACAGCCTTGGTCAGAAGCTAGAAGTAAGTCATTTGTAATTTTAACGAGCGCAGTTTCTGTGCTATGATGAGACCTGAATCCTGACTGAAATTTTTCATAGATAGCATTTTTTTGCAGGAAGGAGCACAATTGGACCGACACCACTTTTTCTAATATTTTCGATATAAATGGAAGATTTGAAATGGGTCTGTAATTTGCCAATACATTTGGATCTAATTGTGGTTTCTTAATGAGAGGCTTAATAACTGCTAACTTGAACGGTCTTGGAACGTGACCTAGAGATAAAGACGAGTTAATAATATTGAGAAGAGGCTCTTCTGCTACAGGTAACAATTCTTTCAGTAGTTTAGTGGGTATTGGATCTAATAAACATGTTGTTGGTTTAGACGCTGTGATAAGTTTATTTAGCTCTTCCTGTCCTATAGTTGTAAAGCACTGCAACTGTTCTTGAGGGACGATAATTGAGGCTGAATCATAAAACTTTGTCAAGGGTTGTACATTTACAACCGTATTTCTGATGCTTTCGATTTTTTCAGTAAAGAAATTCATAAAGTCATCGCTACTAAACTGTAATGAAATGTTTTGTTCTGGTGATGTCTGTTTTTGTGTTAATCTAGCCACTGTACTAAATAAGAACCTTGGATTGTTTTGGTTATTTTCTATGAGTTTGCGGAGATGCTCGGCCCTGGCTTCTTTTAGAGTCTTTCTATAACGGGACGAGCTGTCTTTCCACGCGATTCTAAAGACCTCTAAACGAGTTTGTCTCCATTTGCGTTCTAGATTACGAGTTTCTCTTTTGATAGCGTGAGTAATATTGTTGTACCATGGTACAGTATTTTTCTCTCTAACCTTTTTTAATCTCATCGGTGCAACAGTATCTAATGTACTAGTGAAAGTGGTGCACATACTGCTAGTAATTTTCTCAAGATCATTTGTGTGTTTGGGTACAATGAGCAGGTGAGACAGATCAGGCAGTTTATTTGTGAAATTATCTTTAGTTGTCGGAAGAATTGTTCTACCTAGTCGATATCGTGGCGCAATTTGACAAATATCAGCAGTATGCAGTACGCATGTTACAAGGTAATGATCAGTGATATCATCACTTTGCGGTAGAATTTCTATATCAGTAGGATTGATTCCATGTGATATAATTAAATCTAGTGTATGATTAAGACGGTGAGTGGGTCCAGTGACGTTTTGTTTGACCCCAAACGAGTTTAGTAAATCTGTAAACGCAGCCCCTAACGCATCATTTGTATTATCTACATGAATGTTAAAATCTCCAACAATCAGCGCTTTATCAACGTTGACCAATAGGTCTGAGAGAAAGTCTGCAAACTCTTTTAGGAAATCAACATAAGGCCCTGGAGGTCTATAAACAGTAGCCAAAGCAAGAGATAGTAGCGACTTTTTATTTATATCTGAGAGTGTAACGTCTAGCACGTGAATTTCAAATGAGTTAAACCTGTAGTTTGTTTTCTGGGTAACGTTAAGAATCTCTCTATAGATTGTTGCAACACCACCGCCACGGCCAACCGGACGGCATTTATTTTTATAACAGTAGCCAGGTGGACAAGACTCATTAAGACCGAAATAATCATTTGGTTTAAGCCATGTTTCAGTAAGGCAAATTACATCAAGACTATTATCTGTGATCATTTCATTTATAATAACCGCCTTAGGTGTCAGCGATCTAATGTTTAGTAGCCCTAGCTTTAGAAATTGTTTTTGTTCGGTAATTTTGCGAATTTCTGGTTTGATCACGATCAGATTTTTTCTAGATCCTTTATTTTTATAGTTGAACCTCACTATTCGGGGAATAGACACAGTTTCTATAGACTGTATTACACTCACATTTCTATCAATTAAGTGGGTAGAACACAGACTGTGATTTGAGGTTTGACTTACTAGTCATACGGTGCGAAGCGTCTTGGAGATGTTCTCCGACAGAAGATCAGCTCCGATTTTGCTGGGGTGCAGGCCATCAGCACGGAAGAGCCTAGGTCGCTCCCAGAAAAGATTCCAATTATTTATAAAGAGCAGCTTCTGTCCAGTACACCAAGACATTAACCATTCATTTAAAGCAAATAATCTACTGAACCTTTCATGTCCACGTCGGTACGTCGGAAGCGGTCCGGACACGATGATCCTCGTCGCGGGCGATGTGGCTCGTACCGTCTCGATCAGGCTCCTGAAGTCCTGCTTCAGCACCTCCGTCTGCCGCAGCCTGGTGTCGTTCACCCCCACGTGCAGAACAACAGCTCCGATGCTCTCAGCGCCATTCAGGATCGCGGGAACCTGCGCAGAGACATCGAGGACACGAGCACCAGGAAAACAGTGACTGCGCACCTTACCTTTGGTTGTGGTAGCGTGGACGTGACGGACGATGGAGTCTCCGATGACCACGGCGTCTCGTTCTGCTTCGCGAAGAGGGGAGAAGCGGTTATTTAAATCCTAAAGCTCTTCATTCATGAGCTCCTGTGTACATTTCTGTACAAGGTTGAAAGTAATTGGCAGAGAGATGTTGAAAAATTCACGGTAAACACGAAAACAAGACTGAAACCAAACTTTATTTTTTTATTGTAAGCATTTGTGGTTGTGAATGCAGTATTACACAGTATAAGAAAAGAAATACATCAACCATGTGTAGTTAGGCAGAAACAATGGCTGTGTTTGAAAAGAGAAATCAAGATACTACCTGTTAGAATTGTGTGTTTAAAAAATGTTTTATGAAATTGAGTCAAAGGCTAAGAATTAGTGTATGGTTTTGCAGATTTGGTCCGTGGTTCTGGTGTTTGAGTGTCAGATGTCTTAGACACACAGACATCAAGAATCAGCATATGAATCTCAACAATGGTGACATCCTTCATGCCGCAATGCATGCTGGGAGTCAGGAGTTGTATACTATGGTGGCTCCCAGCATGCATTGTGGCATGAAGGATGTCACCATTGTTGAGATTCATATGCTGATTCCTGATGTCTGTGTGTCTAAAGATTTTTTCTTTCTTTTAAATTGCACTTTAAAAGTCAAGATTCAGAATGTCTGATCTGTAGCAAGAAAGTATTTTTGCCAAATATGCTCTTTTGCTCAAGAAAACAATTAGTAAATAATTTTGCTTTACCGCGATGAAAACTATATCACTCCATCATTTTGTTTCTGTTTTTCTTTGCAACAAATGACATGTTTTGGTAAACACTGTCACAAAGACCAGAAACTCATACGAAAAAGCAAGAGTCAAACTGCCAACTAAAGGAACCTCTGACCACCAAAATGGTGACCAAACATTTTCAATAAAACATCAACATCTAAACCTCTGTTAATTCTCAAAAAGAACTTCTGCTGAGATCTTGAAAGATTGATTGTCTTCTTTTATCTTCAGTTGATTTCAGGCTGTGTAGCTTTAAGTCAGTTGTAGTTGTGTTTCATTTTCTGAGAGTGCAAGCATGATGTTGAACCAACATCACATTGTAACCCTGATTCAATGCCATTACCATTGATTTTTTGTTGAAATTTTAACATTGATTCAACATTAATTGCGGGTGCAAAAGTGACATTGATTCAATGCGGTTAACATTGACAAATTAACATTGATTCCACATTATTTCGATCATTGATGCTATTTGGGGAATCATTCAAAATTCTACAAAATCAGATGTTACCGAAACAGCCTGATGAATTCTTTACGCAATGTACTGCTCCCCCAATCCGACAGAGCAGCTGTTGAATGAATCAACTTATGATTCACTCAACTGAACTCTAAGTTCCATTTAAATGAATTTCTTGTTAGTTCTATTTCTATATATGTGGAACATGAAAAAGTTTGTGTTGGTGCGAACATTCAGTACGAGGTACTTCAATCTTAGTTCACCCAAAAATGAAAATTCTGTCATCATTTACTCACCTTCATGTTGTTCCAAACCCCTAAGGCTTTTGTTCATCTTCAGAACACAAATGAAGATATTTTTAATAAAGTCTCAGTGATTTTATTCACATATAAACATTAATCTACTCACACATCAGTTGTGGTAAACGGAAGCTCAAACGTGCTTGCTTAACGTGCGAGAACCAATGAGGTTCATTCTCGTGTATTACGGAGCATGTTTGAGCTTCCGCAAGAAGCAATGATGTTTGTTCTCACTGTTTTGGATATTGATATTGCTATTTACCTGTTTCAAAGAAATATTAATTTGCTTGCTTTTAAGATAATGCCATATATGCCTAAACATAGAAATTCTTAAATGCTATATGAGTGGAAGGTACCTAAAAAACTTAGTTGCATAGATGGTATATGGTATAAACAATTGTATTTGACTTGCTTTGTTTATGAAGTTGTGAAAAACAGAAACAGGTGTAAAATATGTGTGGGAGAAAATCGAGTTCAATGAACTCAATGTTTGTAACCAACAACAAAAGTTGGTGGGGGAAATGAATTTGGTAATCCCCAAAAAAGCAGTATAAAAAGACTGAGGAGTGAAGCACAGCTCAGATGCTGCCTGCATTAAGTGTGAAGGACATCTGATACTCTATCGACGGACACTTAACAGCATCTCCAATATTGCTGATTAGAGTTTGACTTTAGAGCTTTTAGTTTAGCTGATTTTAAGTTTTATTTTACTTTGCATTAACTGTTTTGTATTGTAACTAATACAGTAAGTGATTTCATTGTTACTATTGCCTTCCGTGAGACTTAGAACTACAAAACTGAGCTTCGATAAAGAACATCCACAAGAGAGTCTTCTACGTCATTCCTAAAGAGCTTCAACCTGCGGGCGGGTGAGTACTTTATGATTTAGGCTAGATTTGACTAACCTTACCCTACGTGACTAATCATAGGGTTAAAGGTGTAAGACAAAAAGGTCACACCGAAGAACATTACGCATCAAGCGTGTACGGTTGAGCTTCTGGTTATGTTCGCTGATCAATATTTATATGTGAATAAAAGCATAAATTAAATCTGTTTATCATATAAAGCGATCGTGTCTCTTCAGAAAATCTGGACTAACTCAAGTAGTTTTTGAGATCTCTTTATGAACGTTTTGAAGCGTCAAAGCGGTAGCTGCGTCGCTGTCAACTGAGGGACAGAAATCACTCAGATTTTATTAAAAAACATCGTCATTTGTGTTCCGAAGATGAACGAAAGTGTTATGGGATTGGAACAACATGATGACATTTTCATTTTTGGGTGAACTAACCCTGTAATAAATATTCTCTTTATTGAGACATGTTCTTTAAAAGCCCTTTTTAAATTTCCACCCTCATGCAGGAAGGGAACATAACAAAATACAAAATAAGCAAAAGTCAAATAATCAAAATCAAATCAAAATAATCAACTCCAAATGATATAACCAATTAACTCAACATAATGAGATCAATTAAATTAAAATTAGCAATCTGTTACAAATACACAAAAATACAAAATTAACTAAATCACATACATTACTTCCAAATCGATTCACCACTAATCATAATGATAATAATAATTGTAATAAACCCTCATGTGGTGCAGAGGAATCCAATGTCTAACCTTGATTTCGTTCTTCTGAACTTTTACTGAATCTTTCAGTGAACTGTTTAACAACTGTTCAGCAGCAGAGCCAAACGCACTAACACTCAAGACACTCCCCACACCATTCATCCCGTTACATCTCAGCAGAGGAGGGTTAAACAACAAACAGCATTACCAGCTTCACTTATTATAACCAGATTATTTGCACAAAGGTTCTTATTAAGAATTAACAGATGTATATGGATGATTTATTGAAGGTAATAAAGTTTGATGTCACCATCATGGTGAACAGTGTTTGCTTTAGTTGGGCTCTTGACCTTGACTTTTAATGTTAGTGTTTTTTTGGTTGTTGTCATTCAGTGTTTATAAAACAACTGTTATGGTGAATGATCTATTGGTTCTGTACTGATGATGATTTCATCAAACATCCATAGGTTTCATCCCAAAGTTTATGACTGATCAAAAGTATGGCTTATCGTTAAACATTGTTTTATAAACATTGAAACTAAAGCTTAGATCACATACATTTTTAAAAAAAAATATTTGTCAAAAACACTTTTTGAGCTGGAATAGGTCTAGACACAGAGACATCAAGAATCAGCGTATAAATCTCAACAATGGTGACGTTCATGCTGCAATGCATGCTGGGAGCCATCATAGTTTAACTCATCCATGGCAGCATTGCAGCATGAAGCATGTCACTGTTGTTGAGATTTACAAGCTGATTCTTGATGTCTCTGTGTCTAGACATGTACCAATTCAAAATGTTTTTTGCCAAATATGCTTAAAAAAACTGGTTTATAAAAGGGTTCATTTCTTGAGGCTTCACTTAATACCACCTGGTGGTCAAAGAATGTAAAACAATCAGATAGGTTATTACAGATGATCTGATGTGATCTGTGATACACTGTGTTTTGCACCAGTTAAGGCTTAGAAATAACAATGAAGAAAAAATCAGTTTCCCCATAGACTAATCTGTTTATATGAATATAATGTGTATTTACAATGATTGTATAACATAACTGTGTAATAAATGTATTGGTTTGAAATGAATGGGGCTATCAAATGTGTGTAGCCTAAATCAATTTTTTGGTCATAATAGGCAGGAGGGGCGATATTATTATTCTAAAACCACACATACAGTAATTCACATTTTTTTACAGAAAATTTACTGTATTTTTTATAAAATATTTTTTTCTGTTTTCTTAAATTACGAACAAATGTATGTAAAATTACAAAAATAATCAGTAATTAAATGGTAACAAAGTTAAATAATAAAACGGTCAAATGAATGGAAGCCAAAAAACCCTGTAGAATTAAAGTAAAATATCCTAATTTAAATAAACCAAAAAACACTGTTAGAAATTCATATTTTACAGTGTTTTGTTAACAACAATTCAGGATATACCTGTAAAACAGCAGTGCTTTTTCTGTAAGAGTGTTTGCACTTTATTTAAATTAGGATATTTCACATTTAAGCAGGGCTGAGCCTGGTTAGTACCTGGATGGGAGACCTCCTGGGAAAACTAGGTTGCTGCTGGAAGAGGTGTTAGTGAGGCCAGCAGGGGGTGCTCACCCTGTGGTCTGTGTGGGTCCTAACACCCAAGTATAGTGATGGGGACGCTATACTGTCAAAAAGCACCGTCCTTTGGATGAGAAGTTAAACTGAAGTCCTGACTCTCTGTGGTCGTTAATAATCCCTGGATGTCCTTTGAAAAGAGTAGGGGTGTAACCCCGACATCCTGGCCACATTTACCCATTGGCCTCTGTCCATCATGGCCTCCTAATCATCCCCATATATATACTGATTGGCCTCATCACTCTGTCTCCTCTCCACCAACAAGCTGGTGTGTGGTGGGTGTTCTGGCGCAATATGGCTGCCGTCGCATCATCCAGGTGGATGCTGCACATCGGTGGTGGTTGAGGAGATTCCCCCTTCCATATGTAAAGCGCTTTGAGTACCCAGAAAAGCACTATATAAGTATAAGGAATTATTATTATTATTATTATTTATTTTGCAGACTTTGTTTGGCAGCAGTTTTTTTTTCTTTATGTTTCGCAGTGAAGGTGTTTTATTATAATAATTTAGGGAATACCTGTAAAATAACTGTTTTTCTGTAGAAAAATTTTAATGAAAATTTCTGTTCAAGTTTTTTACACTTTATTTAAATTAGAATATTTTACTTTAATTTTAAGATTTTTGTTTGGCAGCCGTAGCTGACAGTCATTTTACAGTGTATATATGCACTGGGCACCCACCGGCAGAAACATAAAGACAATAAAAGTTCAAAGACAATATTATAAAGATGGAGGCACGCTTGTTTCTCTGACGCATAAGGTCTATATTATATGAAAAGCGGCAATTCCCTATTATTCATTATAGCTATTGTAATGTATTTACAAATATATTATTCTGAATATTTTCAAATATAGCCTACTGTTATATCATTTAATATATTGATCATTCATATAGGCCTATAGAAAACATATTTTCTTTCCGTAAGCGTAAGCTGGGCGTATACGGTATGATTTTAGCTCGCAGGCGATTATTTACTCTCGGGAGAAATCTCGTGGAAATGGTCGCGGCTCGCATCGTTACGATAATTTTTAAACATGTTTGAAATTAATATTAATTTTAATATAATAATAAGATTAATATTATTACAGCCCATATGGCTGTCTGCACACAGTTACCTGGGGTGTGAAGTTCCTGGGATCATATTTCGATATGGATTTCGTTTTAGAATGATTTTATCTAGCCCTCCATATTCTCGATTTTTTAGGAACTTCCGAATTTATATGACACCGCTAAAATGTTTTGTGGGCGCACACAGGTAAGCTACCTGGGGTGTGAAGTTAGGATCATATTTCCATATCAACACATCACAAAATTTTATAATGCTGGATTTCGTTTAAGAAAGATTTAATCTAGCCTTCTACATTCTCGTTTTTTGAGAACTTGTAAAATAATAAAGTAATGATACCTCGAATGTGCTTTGACTGCACAAACAGTTGCTTGTTATGCCATTTTATTACTTTATTAGAATTTGCAACAGATTAAAGATATATTGGCTTCATCGCTTAACTTATTGACTAAAATATCTAAAGCGAGCACGTAGACTAGATAAATCAATTCTCCACTGAAATCCATATGGAAATCCATAATCATATGGAAATATAATCCCCGCCCCTCAAGCAAATGTTGAACAAAATATTATAAAAAGCGAGCACGTACCCACAGAAAGCCACGTTCTCGTGATCTTGCGCAACGTTCCCTAAAAGTTCTGTAAATGTGACGAAAATTCCGAACCTTTACAGAACATTAGGGACATTCTTCCTGAAGGTCCACATCGTGACCGTCTCGGAACGTACTGGGAACGTTACTAGACGACGTCCTTAACACCAGTGGGGACGTTCTGAGAATGTTCTGGGAACGTAAAATTTCTAGCGGGGTAACCTGTAACCTGGTAACGTTCCCAGAACGTTCAGAGACGGTCTGTATTTTCTCATGGTATGGCATTGTAAAGTTTCCCTCTTTTAATACTAAAATGGTGCATGAAAAACACAAAAATTTATTATACAACAATTTATTATAAAATACAGTAACTCTCAATAACAGTAACACATTCAATCTGCTTATATGTAATGAAGACTGCAGTTAAGGTCATTATCAGTCTGTCACTGCAGGAGAAGTCTTTCTTCTTTTTCCCCGGAGTCCAGTTAGCAGGACGTCCTGCTGCATCTGTAAAATGAGGGGAAACCATAACTGAACATATGTTATTGGGTCATTTTGCGCTGTGCTGAAAAAAAAAAAAGATAAAATTGTTGTTAAAACAATGTTTTCTGGTTGCACTTTATTTCAAGCGTGGGTATCTGCAGGTCGGAGTAATGGGCGAAAGGGAGGGGGCGTTTGAACGGTCTGTTAGAGTGTGGGGTAGGGTTAGGAGTGTACTTACAGTGTACTTACCTATGAAAGTACTCAGTAATATAAACTAACTACATGGGTTAAGTTTAGGTTTATGTGGAAGAATGATAAAAAGGCTGCCAAATAAAAATACCATTAAACTACTCTTTAGTTCCATGAAATTGACCTCAAATCAAAGTACTGAGACTTGAATTGAATTGAGCTCACCTCCTACATAGAAGCTCTGTGACACGTCTATAGTCACTCCACCATTTGCCTGCAAAAACACAACGGTGTCTTGAAGGTGCAATAAGTGATTTCTGAGAAACGCTGCTGAAAGTGGATTGGAACGAGCACCAAAACACACTTGTAGCCAATCACCAGTAAGGGGGCGGAGCTATCAAGGGGTGTGATCCTTTTGGGTAGGGGCATGTTTGTTTTGGTTATTTTAAATATCAACATTACTGTACCTTTAATATACACAGGCTACTGTAACCAAACTTGCTGCTTGTTGTATGTAAGTAAAGCAAATGATACAACTTTATAATGCAATTCCTCTAATAGACAACTACAGATAACCACAATAGAGATTCACCTTCTCACACAGATGTTCCCACAAATACAAGGGGCTGTGGAAACAAACACCTGAAAAACACAATGTATTACCATTCGTAAATAAATAAGTCAAGAGAAATACATCTACTACACTAAACTTTCAAACTTGCATTCAAAACTTTCATTCAAAAAGTTAGTAAGGTAATAAATTAATACTTTATGCATTAAATTGATCAAATTGACTGTAAAGACATTTATAATATTACAACAACAACAAACAAAAAAATTCTATTCCAAATAAATGCTGTTTTTTTTTTTTTAACTGCTTTTGAACCCTGAAAAAAAAAATCTATCACAGTTTCCACAAAAATATTAAGCAGCACAACTGTTTTCAACATTGATAATAATTAGTAAGAAAAGTTTCTTGAGCAGCAAATCCACATATTAGAATGATTTCTGAAGGATCATGTGATCATCATTATGAACAAACAAAATGAAAAAAATAGCATTTATGGGCATGCTCCTAGGGTGTGCTCCTTATGGGCCATAGTCATAGCCACAAACATATTCACACAATAGTTACTGGTTTATCTACAGATAAAGGTGAGTGTGTGTATATTACATATATATCCACAATTGGGATGGGATGTAAAGTTTAAATTGTTTATATCAGATTTTTGTATATTATACAAAATAATTATTTTTGTATTTTTCTAAATATATGCAACTTATTTTTTTTTTCTCTTCTCATTTTCTGTCTTTGTGTAGGACTGAAAACCAATCGGTATCATTTTTCTGCATGCACAAGCTCTGGTTGAACAAACACAGTGTTCAGACCCTGTACATCTGATTGTTAGTTAAGAGTGATTGATTTGAATTCTCTTACTAAACATAACTAGTCCACCATGGCACGTGAACAGGACTACTGCACTCTCATGTCTGGGCTGCAGGAGCTTGATTTCCAAGCGGAAGCAGTGCCCAGCGATCTCGTACTAATAGGTGAACATGCCTTTCCACTTGCCATGAATCCAAGAGGTCAGGTGCTGATGGCTGCATCTCATTACGGTCAGGGACGTATAGTGGTGTTGGGGCATGAGGAATACCTAACACGCTTTCCTGGCCTCATAAAGAATGCCGTAATGTGGCTCATGCAATGTACTGGTGATTCCGGCATTGTAGGGATCAAGGGGAGTTTACGTTCAGTGGCTGACAACTTGAACTGCTCCCCTATCAAGACAGAGCTAGGAGACTTTCGGGATGGATTAGCTATATATATCACAGATGCTTACAGTGTCGAGACCTGTGCAAAGGATCTGATTGCTTTCCTCAAAGCTGGAGGTGGTTTGATCATTGCTGGCCAAGCCTGGAGTTGGTCTTATGACCATCCACAAGAAAACACTATAAGGAACTTCCCAGGAAACAAGGTGTGCAGTGTTGCAGGAATTTATTTCTCTAAACACCCAAGAGAAGTTGGCAAATTTCCTGTTCCAAGAAATATCCCTTCTAATTGGCTTGCTTTATCGTAAGTTCAGAATACAATTTTTGCTTTTTACCCATTCTTTAACAAACCATGCGTTTCACCATCTGTCTTGTCTTTTTTTCAGAATAGGCAAAGACTTCAAAGATGATCTAGAGTTCCTGCTACAAGGTGTGTCCGAGTTTGACACCAAAGGTAGGGATATAGCATCTGAGGTGATGGTGCACGGACCATTAGCATTTCCCATTGCGGTCACTCCGGCTGGAAAAGCATTCATTGCTGGTGCCTATTATGGACAAGGTCGAGTAATTCTGGTATCCCATGAATGGTACCTGAGCCGGGACTCTCTGTCCACATTCATGATCAATGCAATCAAGTGGCTTGATGAGGGTCAGACGGGTGCTATTGGGATCCTACCCAAACTCAAAGCAGCCCACGCAGTACTGAGCAAATCAGGTTTAGATTGCCAGATGACTGGCTTCAGAGAAGATCTAAGCGTCTACGTCTGCACTTCTTACAGTGATGCCCAGTGTGCAGAGATCCAAGAATTTGTTGCTGAAGGCGGAGGTCTTCTGATTGGGGGTCATGCCTGGTATTGGGCCCAGACCCACCCTGGCTGCAATGTGTTGACCGAATGCCCAGGAAATCACATTCTTAACAAGATGGGATTGAGCCTCTTAGGCAACACCTTGGGTGGAGGGTTATATAAGGCCCCAGAAATAGAGCATTGGTGTAGAGAGGGGTACTACTTTCGTAGCATGCTGCAGCGCTTTGTCGAACATGTAAGGCAGGGGCAAGAACTGACTGATCATGAACAGGGCTGCTTGAAGCAGCTGGGCTGCGACTGTGCAAATTACCTTCGTATGTGTTCTTATGACAGTGCCGCCTACACTTCAGTGCTAGCACTTCTTACTGACATAGTGAAGGAGGTAGGAGTTCCACAGGTGTCCAGTAATTGTCCTGTTAAGAGTGCCAAAGACCGCCTGATGCTCCACATTGCGACTGAGGTATACAAAGTGTCACCCAATCCTGATGCCCTTCTTCCATACATCATCAAGGACAGACCCGACTTGCCCACTGTGTCTAATGCAAGAGTTCGGATCAGTGCAAACACTGAGGGTATGAAAGGTTTCTTGCCAAATGCAGAAGGAAAATGTTATTCCTTGTTTAAGTTTTACAATTTCTGAGCACTGTAAAATTACTTGTTTCAGCTCATAAAGAATGGATAAGCACAGGCTTATATCTTTCTCCTGGTATGAAGACGTTCATAACAATACCTCCAGAGATTGTTGGAAAAAATTGGCAGGTAATCAATAAAGTCGATATACAGACTTCAATACTAAGTCCGTACTGAAATTTTAAAAATGTTACGCTTTGAGCGCTGTTGAGCGGATTCGTAAACACCTCTGATTGGCCATTGTGTTCACGGGCTCAACATATATGTCTGTGATTAGCTACAATGATCAACGCACGGCTATGCACAGGTAGACGCCTGCTTTAAAATGCTTTGTGTGTATCTGTGTAAGTGCTCAGTGAAGAGTGACACTGATGACTATTTACAAAAAAATTTTGAAGCGTTGATCATTGTAGCCAGTCAGAGACATATCTGATGAGCGTGTGAACACGGTGGCCAATCAGAGGTGTTTACGAATCCACTCAACAGCGCTCAAAGCGTAACATTTTTAAAATTTCAGTACAGACTTGGTACCGAAGTCGGCACTTTTGACAACACTAATATACATTGCATGTCACTCTAGATACAAATTTATTGCTCATAGGGCTTGGAGAGCATGTTTTTAACATGAGAATGTACTCTATATAGGTGCAGCTTGGTTGCCAGACAGATAACATTGATAGAGCAAACATCCTGAAACGTGCTCCTGTGGTCCATGAGCGATTCCACTTGGACAAAGAAATGGTCCAGGTCAGGAATCTGTGGGGAGGGCTCATCTACCTAATTGCACCTCCTCAGAGCAAAGTGGATCGGGTGGAAATTGTCGTGCAGGTCTCAGTACAGGCTCCATACTTCAAATCTGGTAAGAATTCTGAATAATGTTCAGTGAGCATCACAGTAAGGTTTCTATTCAGAACATTTAAAGGTGTGTGGTAAAACTTGTTTTGTCCCTCAGGAGAGACAAGTGTAGCTGACTGGGTGAGCAGGATCCGTTCGGCACCTGCCCCCTGGGCAGAACTTGAGTTTGAGAATATCATCATCACATTAGAATCCCAGTTTATAAGGAATCTGGACCGACCTGATGAGGTGGCTAAACTTTGGGATGCCATAATGAGAAGCATAGCTGACCTGGCAGCAAAGCCTGCCAAGTTTCCCCGCAAGGAGCGGTTTGTTGCAGATGTTCAGATCTCTAGCGGTCAGTGGTACTATTGCTGGGATAAAAAAACGTTAATCATCACAATTACAACAGAATCATGGCATTATTATTAATTATATTCACACAATCCTAATGATAACACTGTTCCTTCTATTCCCCCCTCAGGTTTCATGCATTCTGGATATCCCATCATGATGCATTCCAAGTCTGCCCCAGAACTAATAAACATAGAGGAAGCCTATAAAAGTGGTCTTTGGGGACAAATTCATGAGTTGGGTCATAACCAGCAGCGTGGAGTTTGGGAGTTCCCTCCACACACCACTGAGTGCACCTGCAACCTGTGGTCAGTGTACATACATGAGGAAGTGCTGCGAATGAATAGAGCTAATGCTCATCCCGACATGATTCCAGAAAACCGCCAGGCTCGTACCAAGAGGTATTGCAATGGTGGTAAGGATTTAAATAGCTGGAGGGTGTGGACGGCACTTGAGACTTACATGCAGGTAAACAGACTGTGAATATTGTTTTAGCAGATTGTTTAAAGGTGCAGGTGATCTGGGAAATGCTAACATTAGCCTGTTAGCATTGAAATTTTAAAGCAAGAATGGATTATTTGTGAGCCTTGGAAGTAATGATTTACTCTTTTTTTCAGTTAATTTTTAATAAGAAATTTGTAATTTAAAACACAAAACAATAAAATCATAAAAAAAAATTAAATATAAAAATGTTATTTTATGTAATTATTATAAAAATATAATTATATAAATATAAAAAATATATTTATACCTATTTTTGTGTAGTCTTCCATCATCTCTCTAACCTTTTTTTTCTTTTTTTTTTTTCAAGCTTCAGGAAAAATTTGGCTGGGATGCTTTTAAGAAAGTTTTTGCCGTCTACCATGATATGAGTGGAGTGCCAAATGATAATGCAGGCAAGATGAATCTGTATGCTGAGACCTTCTCCAAGGTGGTCAACCTGAATTTGTGTCCCTTCTTCAAAGCGTGGGGTTGGCCCATCCAGCCCAGCACAGAAGAGAAGATCTCTCATCTCCCTGAGTGGAGTGACCATCCTATGGTCCAGTACGCATAAGAACGTCTCAGATAGCTTTTAAAATTTGTAATTGAGGGGTAAGATTAAGTATAAAAATTATATATGCTTATCTGGAGTTTCATGGACATTATTGTATTCATGAGCAATTGATTCATACCAATGTGAGGCACAAACTTAGAAATATAATTTTAAAAAATATGAATATTCTTGCTTTTAATAAAATGTGGCTATAGGGTAAGTGGGTTAAGGTTAAGTACAGTATAACCTGAACATGCATGTTAAAAACACAACATATACATAAAAACTAAAAAGTAAACCTTGGCCTGGTCCAGTTTAGTGCTGAAGGGGAAAATATATTTAGTAGTTTTTGTTTACATGTCACTTATATGCCCCAGTGGTCTTTTGACTTTATACTGTCTGTTATAGAGGCCTTTCATGGTGTTTGCTTTCACACTGTTCCTAGATTTTCATTTCGAAAAACAAGAAGAAAAATGTTTTGTACAAGTTTAAATGTGTTGCAGCAAAGAATGATGACTACTGACGACAATGTAGCAGTCGCCTCAATGCTGTATTGTTTTGTATGATAACATGTTCTGCCACATATATTTGGAATCATGCAACTGTCAAATTAAAGTGATCCTGGGACACTCCTGGGTGAAGTGTGAAAAAATATCACATACATTTAACAATATAACCAATGTCTCTCTGCATACATATAATAAACTCACATAAAGTGATACATACTATAGCTAATCTCAACTGCTTGATTGTTTATATCATTATTAAATGTGTAAACTATAACATCGCTCAGCTCTAAACTAAATCTGGACAATTAGGCATCAAAGTACTATAAACATTAATATCAGGAATTACCATAATGCTGCTTACAATGCGTATTGTAAATAAAACACTATACACATACAATTGACTTGACTTTTGATGCAAAAATATGTAAGACAAAAATTTCTGCAAGCTCTGAGACCTCTAAAATGAAAAAGTATTCAAATCATAACAATGCTTTCTTTTCAAGATACAAACATTTTTGATATATAAGTGTTTCATTTCTGCCAAGGAATATCAATATGAGATGTGTCACAAAATGAAAATTTACAGAGTTTCAGTAACAGTACTAGCTACATTAAACTGCTATACTTAATGTTGAATATAATGTATAATAATGCAATTGGGCAATATGTGTGATAATGCCAAATGTCTGATTTTTACCAGTAAAAAGGGCTTACATTATATGCATAGTAGCTACAATTCAGTATTTTCAGGTTCAGAATCATGAATATTTTTATTCTGGTGTCACCATTGTTTTACTGCTTTAATAAGTTCTCTCTTAGGTTTCAGCTATCCTAATTTTAATTTCATGTTAAAATTCAGTTTTATTGTTCAGTGACACACCCAATTTAGACCGTCAGCCCTCTAGGGAGCAATGTTGCATTCCTCTCATCTCTGCCTTTACACTGATGCATCTTCATCTATTCATCAACCCAGCAAACACGGCCACTTCCAGCCAATGATTCATCAGTACATATCAGCTGATCTGCTGGTCCACCTAGTATAAATCCAACAATGTGTTTATCTTTCTTTCAATCTGTCCTTTGGAATACATATAACTTTGTCAAATTGTTAGTAAGCTATACCTTCAGCTAAACTCTCTCCATATTTAAAAAAAAAAAAAAAAAAATACAATGAATTAATATGCAGCTGGCTTCAGAAATGCTTTCCATCAAGAAGACTATGTTTCTATTTGTAATTACTGGTAACTGTTCAGAGGAAAAATACAAGAAACCAGTCAAAGGATGTGAAATTTTAGATGGAAACTTTATTACAATTATATAAAAAAATAGGTTAAAAGTATTTTACAGACATACATTTTCAGTAAAACGTCTTTGTGGACTTCTGCTGATAGACAGCATCTGGTAGACACATTTACAGCATCTATCTCTTCTGTAGACTTTCTGAGTTTACTAAAAGTAATAAAAAATACTGATAAATGAATCACTTTCTTCACAATGTTTATGGCTTATTTTATGTTTTAGATTCGTCACTTTTTATAGTGAATATTGTAATCAATTATTTATTTATTTTAAAATTGAGTTTAAAATTACACAAGTTAGAAAAGTTCTTATGTAAGTTCAGGTCCTGTAATTGATCATTGTGGGAAACTGTAATTGAGAATAACAGACCCACAAAAAGATAAAAACAAGAAATTGGTGTGAAGTCACAGATTGCTGTGTGTCTCTGTGTCTTCAGTCTCTGTAGCTCCTTATTCACCATCAGCTGATCCTGAGGAAACTGGACTGACGTCTAAATACTGAGAGTCCTACAATAAAACACACAGACAGTCACATATGAGTATGAGATATTACTGCTGTCACATCACATCAGGAGATCATTTCAGAAAAAACACAGCCAGAGATATTAGTATTTCATTTTAGTCAGAGATATGAATAGAAAAAAAAAATCTGCTGATAGATTAATAACAGTAACCAATAAACAACTGTCTCTTAAAAAAAGAAAACTTAAGAAAACTCCAAACACAGTGAACAATTTTAGAGATGTCCAGTCATTCCTAATGACCAAGTATTTAGGAGATCACGGATTTCTATACTTTTTTAAACTACAAGTCAATCTATTGAACCATTTACACAGATTTTGATCTATGAGACCTAATAGGATTTCTTATCCTGTGTCCCTTCTGGTAGACAACATTCGTATTATGGCCTTCATCACTCATTCCAATTGATATTATGGCTGCTCATTTATAAACTGCTAGTAGTGAGAAAAAGAAATGAATGGCAAAACTGTACAAATACAATTTTCAGCACCTTCAGTGCTTGACCTCTATAATTATTCCAACTTTATTGACTCTATTGACTTGCTTCCTGTTCCTGTAGGCATGTCTTCATTCCCATTGGCCAGAGATGTTGTGCTGTCTCAGCTGCGTTCCAATCCAATTTTTTTTGCCCTTCCCTCGCTAACTTTGACTTTGATGTATGTCCTTACTTACATTGCACAAGTGCACACTACTGGCGGAAAACTTGAAATAAGTTGAATTGGAAAGTCCTAAGCCCTTGATCACTTGGAATCTGCTGGTGTTTATTTATTATTTACATTTTTCCCCTAATTAATTTGTTTGATGCATCATACTATATGCCATATATGCCATTTGGTTGGGCTGTTGTAGAAAATACATAAAATTACCCAATTAAAATAGTAAAACAATATACTTTATTGTTCATCTTAAGGTAGTAAAAAAAAAAAAAAAAAATGTGGTTAAATCTCAAAATAATAAACAAGTCTCAAAATAATATAATAAATAATATATAAATATATCCTACACTAGAGTTATGTCGGAAAGAGTTAAATTAAGAACATCTGCTGACATCACAATCGTGTTGCCCTGTGATTTATGGAGCTATCTGGTGTACATATGAGTAGACTCACTTCCTCAGTCAAAATCGAGGGGTCGAGGGTCTGTTAGATATTGGTTATTGTTCAGCAGTGTATTTGATTTCTTATTAAAAGCAAACTGATTTCAAATTAAAAGCAAGAGATGAGATTAAAAAAAAAGTCAGATAAAAAGTGGTATTACACCCAACATTTCTGTCCCCCTCACTTCTGAAGTGATGGCTACACCCCTGCACAAACCCTGCCACATTTCAGTGAGGATGTGGATGTGTGTCACACCAGACGCTCCAGACGTCCAGGCTGAGCACTAAACAGTGTGGTTCGGATCGAGGCGTCTCATAGTGCTTGATCGCAGGCTGATTCTCCGATCTCCTGCAGCCCTGACGAGGATCACAACATTGTTTATTTGTGGCTGGTCAATAGCAACACGTCATAATAAGTCACCTGATCCCTTACTCTGTGGTCGCATTTCAGGCACATCCACACAGCTGGACTTTCTCTGTCAATTTCATCCTCTAAGATCTGGTTTTCAACAGGTTTGTCCGGCTCACAGAGCTCCAATGCTCATTCAGACTGGCTTTCTTCAGTAAGCTGCGCTCTATTTCTTTACGGGTGTGAGTGCAGGAAACCCCTTACAAAGCAACAGGAGAATCATGTGAGGTTTCATGAATAAAATCACTGGAAGCGTTTCATTGTTCAGGGCAGCTGTCATACATGTACCCGGTGTCTCAAATCTACTGCTGTCTACTCCAGGACTTCTGTCTTTCCCCTTCTTTTTATCCAGTTTGGTTTATATAGGAGCACCTGAGTGGGGTTTGAAAACATGTATATTATCAGCACATCAGTCATAATAGTATATCAGTAGTAAATTATTAGCTGACAACAGCACATGCATGAGCTAATGTAACCGCTGAATGTTTTGGAAACACAGTTAAAGCAGCCAGAAAAAATCTAATGTTAAAATGTCAAGAATCAAGAGCCCATCTAAAGCAAACGCTCCATAATTCAATTCAAACTTTATTATTTTCTATAAAACACCCACGTAGAAGGCGACGTTCTCGTGACCTTGAGCAACTTTCCCTAAAAGTTCTCTAAATGTGATGAAAATGAACCTTTACAGAACATTAGGGATGTTCCTAAAAAGTCCTTTTTTGGTAATGAAAGTGCTGCAGTTCAAGGTTCCTTATATGACTTTAGGGGGACTTTCCATTTTGTTTAATTTTATGGTCACATAAGAAAGCTACAAAGAGGATATTTGCGACATTAACTGAACGTTCCCACGCAGTCCTCTGTTGGTCATTTAATAACGTTCCAGATATGAGTTTAGGGCGCGCAAGAACGTTACAAAGAGGACATTTGGGAAGTTATCAGAATGTCTTATAGTAATAATCCCCCAAACATTAAATTGACCATTAAAACAGACATGTTGATCTGCTTTAGCAAAGCAAAAATGTTTCACTCAAACATTTGCAATTTCTGATAAAGAAGCATCTCAACAAAAGTCCAGGATCAAGAGCTCAACTAAATAAGCATACGCTGATCTCCATGATGGTGACCTCAAAAGAAACATTTTCAATAAGATATCAACATCTAAACCTCTGTTAATTCTCAATAAGAACTTCTGTAGATGTGTAACAGAAATAAAATCAATCTGGTTAATAATAAGTGAAGCTGGTAATGCTGTTTGTGGAGCTGTTTAATCAGATCTTCAGAGATTTAATGTTTTCTTTAATGTTTTCAACTTCAGTTGATTTCATCTAAGGCTGTGGCTGAAGTCAGTTGTAGTTCTTGTGTTTCTCTTTTCTTCAGCGATTCTACTTGTTAACAGCACATGTTCATCATTAAAGCTTAATCATCCCTTAATTAATCACTTAATTATATCATTAACTGTTAGTGCTGGAGCTAAACTCTGCAGGAATGTGGATCTTGAGGTCCGGATTTGAGGACCACTGGTGTATAGTAATACTTGTAAATAAGTATAAATGGGGCTATAATTCATTATAAGCATGGTCTTCATAGAAAGTGTTACCGATATTTTTAATAAAGTCTGAGTGATTTTATTCACGTATATACATTAATCTACTCACACATCTGTTGTGGTAAAGGGAAGCTCAAACGTACTTGCTTAATGTGCGAGAACCAATGAGGTTCATTCTTGTGTATTACGGAGCATGTTTGAGCTTCCGCAAAAGAAGCAATGATGTTTGTTCTCACGCATCAAGCGTGTACGGTTGAGCTTCTGGTTATGTTCACTGATCAATATTTATATGTGAATAAAAGCATAAATTAAATCTGTTTATCATATAAAGCAATCGTGTCTCTTCAGAAAATCTGGACTAACTCTAGTTTTTGAGATCTCTTTATGAACTTTTTGAAGCGTCAAAGCGGTAGCTGCGTAGCTGTCAACGGAGGGACAGAAATCACTCAGATTTTATTAAAAAACATCATCATTTGTGTTCCGAAGATGAACGAAAGTGTTATGGGATTGGAACAACATGAGCGTGAGTAAATGATGACATTTTCATTTTGGGGTGAACTAACCCTGTAATAAATATTCTCTTTATTGAGACGTGTTCTTTAAAACCCCTTTTTAAATTTCCACCCTCATGCAGGAAGGGAACATAATAAAATACAAAATAAGCAAAAGTCAAATAATCAAAATCAATAAGGCAAATCAAATCAAAATAATCAACTCCAAATGATACAAGCAATTAACTCAACATAACGAGATCAATTAAATTAAAACTAGCAATATGTTACAAACACACAAAATAAACTAAATCACATACATTATTTCCAAATTGATTCCACACCAATAATAATAGCAACAAACCCTCAAGTGGTGCTGAGAAATCCAATGTCTAATCTTGATTTTGTTTTTCTGAACTTTTAGTGATTCTTTCAGTCAACTGTTTAAACACAGAGACATCAAGAATCAGCGTATAAATCTCAACAATGGTGACATTCATGCTGCAATGCATGCTGGGAGCCATCATAGTTAACTCATCCATGGCAGCATTCATTGCAGCAAGAAGCATGTCACTGTTGTTGAGATTTATCTGCTGATTCTTGATGTCTCTGTGTCTAGACATGTACCGATTCAAAATGTATTTTGCCAAATATACTTAACCCCTTAACTGTCACGGTCCCACT
Source organism: Ctenopharyngodon idella (assembly GCF_019924925.1). Classification (NCBI taxonomy): domain Eukaryota; kingdom Metazoa; phylum Chordata; class Actinopteri; order Cypriniformes; family Xenocyprididae; genus Ctenopharyngodon; species Ctenopharyngodon idella. Next base: position 19,895,533 of record NC_067234.1, read on the forward strand.
GGCCGGACACCTCCCAACCATCACACCCATGTAGGCCCCACATGGTTTAGCCCACTATGCAGTGTGAACACTACAGGTTGTTAAACGTAACACTGAATTGGTGTTGGAGTTAATGAGCTAATTAGGTGATAACGAGCAGAATCACAGAAGGACAGAGGAACAACAAGAACTATGACTTCAACCACAGCCTTAGATGAAATCAACTGAAGATAAAAGACATTAAATCTCTCAAGATCTGATTAAACAACTCCACAAACAGCATTACCAGCTTCACTTATTAGTATGTACACCGATAACAGGGACAACACAACGGTCCGCAAGTGGCACAGGCCTAAAACATTTTGCCTTTTCTGCAGGCACAATTTATAAAACACATTTGTTACAAAAAAAAAAAAAAAAACTCTGATCAAATTTGGTTGCTCATTGTTGATGATTTTATCATCATGAAGTGTTTTTATTCAATGACCTCTGAATGTTGTATTTCTTCCATGTTGTTGTAATCCCATGATAATGCATAAAATCCTGTCCTGCTTTGATATTTTGAAAGTTTTATCATGGCGCAGAAATTACTCAGACTATTCTGCATATGAACCTCAACAATGGTGACAAAATTTTCAGATAAACAGATTGACTCTAAGCATCACAAAACAAGCTACTAAAGTCACAAAAAAGATTTTTGTTTATTGTCACCATTGTTGAGGTTCATACGCTGATTCATGATGTCTGTGTGAGTCTAAAAAAAACACTGCTCAAAACTCTATCTGTATAATAAAACTTAAAAAAAAACAAAAAAACAAATCTAACCGTTAATTAATGCAAAATTAACAGTTAATACATTCAGAGTTTAGTTTCTGGAGAAAATCAGTAAACCAGGATACTCCATGAGGATTGCACCATCACACTTTGTCACTTTAGTGATATACCATCACTAAAGAACTGAATTTTTCTTGCATTTTTTGTTATAACAAGCATGTTTTGGAAACACAGTTAAATCAGCCAGAAAAAATCTGATGTTAAAATATCAAGAATCAAGAGCCCATCTAAAGCAAACGCTCCATAACGGTGAATTCAAACTTTATTATTTTCTACAAAACACCCACGTAGAAGGCGACGTTCTCGTGACCTTGAGCAACTTTCCCTAAAAGTTCTCTAAAGGTGATGAAAATGAACCTTTACAGAACATTAGGGATGTTCCTAAAATGTCCTCTTTTGGTAATGAAAGTGCTGCAGTTCAAGGTTCCTTATATGACTTTAGGGGGACTTTCCATTTTGGTTAATTTTATGGTCACATAAGAAAGCTACAAAGAGGATATTTGGGACATTAACTGAACGTTCCCACGCAGTCCTCTGTTGGTCATTTAATAACGTTCCCGATATGAGTTTAGGGCGCGCAAGAACGTCACAAAGAGGACATTTGGAAAATTATCAGAATGTCCTATAGTAATAGTCCCCCAAACCTTAAATTGACCACTAAAACAGACATATTGATCTGCTTTAACAAAGCAAAAATGTTCTACTCAAACATTTGCAATTTCTGATAAAGAAGCATCTCAACAAAAGTCCAGGATCAAGAGCTCAACTAAATAAGCAAACACTGATCTCCATGATGGTGACCTCAAAAGAAACATTTTCAATAAGATATCAACATCTAAACCTCTGTTAATTCTCAATAAGAACTTCTGTAGATGTGTAACAGAAATAAAATCAATCTGGTTAATAATAAGTGAAGCTGGTAATGCTGTTTGTGGAGCTGTTTAATCAGATCTTCAGAGATTTAATGTTTTCTTTAATGTTTTCAACTTCAGTTGATTTCATCTAAGGCTGTGGCTAAAGTCAGTTGTAGTTCTTGTGTTTCTCTTTTCTTCAGCGATTCTACTTGTTAACAGCACATGTTCATCATTAAAGCTTAATCATCCCTTAATTAATCACTTAATTATATCATTAACTGTTAGTGCTGGAGCTAAACTCTGCAGGAATGTGGATCTTGAGGTCTGGATTTGAGGACCACTGGTGTATAGTAATACTTGTAAATAAGTATAAATGGGGCTATAATTCATTATAAGCATGGTCTTCATAGAAAGTGTTACCGATATTTTTAATAAAGTCTGAGTGATTTTATTCACGTATATACATTAATCTACTCACACATCTGCTGTGGTAAAGGGAAGCTCAAACGTGCTTGCTTAATGTGCGAGAACCAATGAGGTTCATTCTTGTGTATTACGGAGCATGTTTGAGCTTCCGCAAAAGAAGCAATGATATTTGTTCTCACGCATCAAGCGTGTACGGTTGAGCTTCTGGTTATGTTCGCTGATCAATATTTATATGTGAATAAAAGCATAAATTAAATCTGTTTATCATATAAAGCGATCGTGTCTCTTCAGAAAATCTGGACTAACTCTAGTTTTTGAGATCTCTTTATGAACGTTTTGAAGCGTCAAAGCGGTAGCTGCGTAGCTGTCAACGGAGGGACAGAAATCACTCAGATTTTATTAAAAAACATCATCATTTGTCTTCCAAAGATGAACGAAAGTGTTATGGGATTGGAACAACATGAGCGTGAGTAAATGATGACATTTTCATTTTGAGGTGAACTAACCCTGTAATAAATATTCTCTTTATTGAGACATGTTCTTTAAAACCCCTTTTTAAATTTCCACCCTCATGCAGGAAGGGAACATAATAAAATACAAAATAAGCAAAAGTCAAATAATCAAAATCAATAAGGCAAATCAAATCAAAATAATCAACTCCAAATGATACAAGCAATTAACTCAGCATAACGAGATCAATTAAATTAAAACTAGCAATCTGTTACAAATACACAAAAATACAAAATAAACTAAATCACATACATTATTTCCAAACCGATTCCCCACCAATAATAATAGTAATAAACCCTCAAGTGGTGCTGAAAAAAAACAATTTCTAATCTTGATTTTGTTTTTCTGAACTTTTAGTGAACCTTTCAGTTAACTGTTTCAACACAGAGACATCAAGAATCAGCGTATAAATCTCAACAATGGTGACATTCATGCTGCAATGCATGCTGGGAGCCATCATAGTTAACTCATCCATGGCAGCATTCATTGCAGCAAGAAGCATGTCACTGTTGTTGAGATTTATCTGCTGATTCTTGATGTCTCTGTGTCTAGACATGTACCAATTCAAAATGTATTTTGCCAAATATACTTAACCCCTTAACTGTCACGGTCCCACTGGCCGGACACCTCCCAACCATCACACCCATGTAGGCCCCACATGGTTTAGCCCACTATGCAGTGTGAACACTACAGGTTGTTAAACGTAACACTGAATTGGTGTTGGAGTTAATGAGCTAATTAGGTGATAACGAGCAGAATCACAGAAGGACAGAGGAACAACAAGAACTATGACTTCAACCACAGCCTTAGATGAAATCAACTGAAGATAAAAGACATTAAATCTCTCAAGATCTGATTAAACAACTCCACAAACAGCATTACCAGCTTCACTTATTAGTATGTACACCGATAACAGGGACAACACAACGGTCCGCAAGTTGCACAGACCTAAAACATTTTGCCTTTTCTGCAGGCACGATTTATAAAACACATCTGTTACAAAAAAAAAAAAATTGTGAGAAAAAAAACTCTGATCAAATTTGGTTGCTCACTGTTGATGATTTTATCATCATGAAGTGTTCTCATTCAATGATCTCTGAATGTTGTATTTTTTCCATGTTGTTGTAGTCTCATGATAATGCATAAAATCCTGTCCTGCTTTGATATTTTGAAAGTTTTAGCATTGTGCAGAAATTACTCAGACTATTCTGCATATGAACCTCAACAATGGTGACAAAATTTTCAGATAAACAGATTGACTCTAAGCATCACAAAACAAGCTACTAAAGTCACAAAAAAGATTTTTGTTTATTGTCACCATTGTTGAGGTTCATACGCTGATTCATGATGTCTGTGTGAGTCTAAAAAGCACTGCTCAAAACTCTATCTGTGTAATAAAACTTAAAAAAAATAAAATAAAATAAAAAAATCTAACCATTAATTAATGCAAAACTAACAGTTAATACACTCAGAGTTTAGTTTCTGGAGAAAATCAGTAAACCAGGATACTCCATGAGGATTGCACCATCACACTTTGTCACTTTAGTGATATACCATCACTAAAGAACTGAATTTTTCTTGCATTTTTTGTTATAACAAGCATGTTTTGGAAACACAGTTAAATCAGCCAGAAAAAATCTGATGTTAAAATATCAAGAATCAAGAGCCCATCTAAAGCAAACGCTCCATAACGGTGAATTCAAACTTTATTATTTTCTACAAAACACCCACGTAGAAGGCGACGTTCTTGTGACCTTGAGCAACTTTCCCTAAAAGTTCTCTAAAGGTGACGAAAATGAACCTTTACAGAACATTAGGGATGTTCCTAAAACATCCTCTTTTGGTAATGAAAGTGCTGCAGTTCAAGGTTCCTTATATGACTCATTATGTTGAATTAATTGCTTGTATCATTTGGAGTTGATTATTTTGATTTGATTTGCCTTATTGATTTTGATTATTTGACTTTTGCTTATTTTGTATTTTGTTATGTTCCCTTCCTGCATGAGGGTGGAAATTTAAAAAGGGGTTTTAAAGAACACGTCTCAATAAAGAGAATATTTATTACAGGGTTAGTTCACCCCAAAATGAAAATGTCATCATTTACTCACGCTCATGTTGTTCCAATCCCATAACACTTTCGTTCATCTTCGGAACACAAATGATGATGTTTTTTAATAAAATCTGAGTGATTTCTGTCCCTCAGTTGACAGCTACGCAGCTACCGCTTTGACGCTTCAAAAAGTTCATAAAGAGATCTCAAAAACTAGAGTTAGTCCAGATTTTCTGAAGAGACACGATCGCTTTATATGATAAACAGATTTAATTTATGCTTTTATTCACATATAAATATTGATCAGCGAACATAACCAGAAGCTCAACCGTACACGCTTGATGCGTGAGAACCAACATCATTGTTTCTTTTGCGGAAGCTCAAACATGCTCCGTAATACACAAGAATGAACCTCATTGGTTCTCGCACGTTAACGTTTGAGCTTCCCTTTACCACAGCAGATGTGTGAGTAGATTAATGTATATACGTGAATAAAATCACTCAGACTTTATTAAAAATATCGGTAACACTTTCTATGAAGACCATGCTTATAATGAATTATAGCCCCATTTATACTTATTTACAAGTATTACTATACACCAGTGGTCCTCAAATCCGGACCTCAAGATCCACATTCCTGCAGAGTTTAGCTCCAGCACTAACAGTTAATGATATAATTAAGTGATTAATTAAGGGATGATTAAGCTTTAATGATGAACATGTGCTGTTAACAAGTAGAATCGCTGAAGAAAAGAGAAACACAAGAACTACAACTGACTTCAGCCACAGCCTTAGATGAAATCAACAAGTTGAAAACATTAAAGAAAACATTAAATCTCTGAAGATCTGATTAAACAGCTCCACAAACAGCATTACCAGCTTCACTTATTATTAACCAGATTGATTTTATTTCTGTTACACATCTACAGAAGTTCTTATTGAGAATTAACAGAGGTTTAGATGTTGATATCTTATTGAAAATGTTTCTTTTGAGGTCACCATCATGGAGATCAGCGTATGCTTATTTAGTTGAGCTGTTGACCCTTGACTTTTGTTGAGATGCTTCTTTATCAGAAATTGCAAATGTATGAGTAAAACATTTCTGCCTTGTTAAAGCAGATCAACATGTCTGTTTTAAAAGTCAAATAACTATATTAAAATGGTTTAAACAGCTGCTTTTTCTGTAGGTTTGCTTACTTTTGGATTTGAAACATTATTTGAGAAGAAAATCAAACTCAGCCGATGTGATAAAAACCCATTCCCAGTACATTCAGAGATGGTCACGATGTGGAGTTCTTTTAAGGTTTGGGGGACGTTATTTGGTGGACCTTCAGGGAACATTCAGGACATTCTGGGAAGGTTTAGGGGACTATTACTATAGAACATTCTGATAACTTCCCAAATGTCCTCTTTGTAACGTTCTCGGGCGACCATTAACAACTGTTCAGCAGCAGAGCCAAACACACTAACACTCAAGACACTCCCCACACCATTCACATCATCCCGTTACATCTCAGCAGAGGAGGATTAAACAACAAACAGCATTACCAGCTTCACTTATTATAACCAGATTATTTGCACAAAGGTTATTATTGAGAATTAACAGATGCATATGGATGATTTATTGAAGGTAATAAAGTTTGATGTCACCATCATGGTTTTGAGCTGGTATAGATCTAGACACAGAGACATCAAGAATCAGCGTATAAATCTCAACAACGGTGACGTTCATGCTGCAATGCATGCTGGGAGCCATCATAGTTTAACTCATCCATTGCAGCATGAAGCATGTCACTGTTGTTGAGATTTACAAGCTGATTCTTGATGTCTCTGTGTCTAGACATGTACCAATTCAAAATGTATTTTGCCAAATATACTTTAAAAAAAAGTGGTTTATAAAAGGGTTCATTTCTTGAGGCTTCACTTAATGAACCAGTCAGGCACAAGCGAGGCTTCGGACGTCATCAATGACGTCATTGGTCTAAAGCTATACAAGCGTCCATACGCGCGATTTCTCGACACACGCTCCGAAGCCTCGGCACAGAACGTAACATCACTACTTCAAAGGTTTTCTGGTATGTGTGATTTTTTGGGGGGGTTACCATTGCGCTGAAGATTAGAGCCTGTGGTTAGGTTGACCATTGACCAAACTTCACTTTTAACACTATGATAAAGCATTTATAATGTAAATAATTAAAAAATGTTAGTAATGGAGTACGTTATATGTTTCTTTACGTGTGCTTATTTTGTATGATTAAATATCTGCAATATATTACACGTGCCGCACTATATTTGATCATAGGCTGTATAAATCTATATAGCCTATTATGAAGTGTATTACTGAATATAAAATTACATACACTATGATATATTAGTAAATATATTGTCACATATTTTTAAATAGCCAAATGTTAGGCTATATGAAAAGCGGCAATTCCCTATTATTCAGTATAGCTATTGTAATGTATTTACAAATATATTATTCTGAATATTTTCAAATATAGCCTACTGTTCTATAATTTAATATATTGATCATTCATATAGGCCTCTTTCAATATCAGAAAGCACGGCTCTTCCACTAAACTTTTGAAGAATTTTTGTTGTGCAGCCGTTTAAGTGGAGCGCAGTTTCTGTGATCCATGGTAGTAATTTACAGTGTAAAACACTTTGTATGAATACTAATTGTTAACCCCAAGTAAATAGTGTGAAACGTGAATCAAGATAACCTAGGATTCCATTTACTTGGGGTTAACAATCATCCGGTAAACTATTTAAAGTTTGAAAAGCCCTCATGTTTGTTTTTCATTCTAAAGAAAAGAGAAGTTCATACATTTTTAAAAACTTTTAACTTTCCCTTCTTTTTCTTACCATTAACATGGAGATCCCAGTCAACAGAGCCGGCCAACTGTTGTGGAACATTCTAAAACAATAGAATATTACGTTATTCCTGGAAAAGATGTGACAGATTTAACAACACACCATCTGTATAAGTAACTTATGTCTTTATGAAAGCCTTATAAAACTAAACTGGTTTTTGATCAGCTTCCATTGTCCTGGGGTGATTCTGCTTGTCAATGGGAACGCAGGGGCACCGCGATGCGACCACAAAGGGCACTTTCACTTTCGCAATCAAAAGGGCAGGGGCTTTACAAAACAATAGGGACATTCCTAAAACGTCCTGTTTTGGTAATGAAAGTGCTACAGTTTAAGGTTCCTTATATATCTTTAGGGGTACGTTCTTTTTTGGTTATTTTATTTTCACATAAGAACGTTATAAAGACATTTGGGACGTTAACAGAACGTACCAACACGGTCCTCTGTTGGTCATTTAATAACGTTCCCGATATGACTTTAGGGGGACATTCTGTTTTGGTTATTTTATGTTCGCGCGAGAACGTTACAAAGAGGACATTTGGGAAGTTAACCGAACGTAGTAATAGTCCCCTAAACATTCCCAGAACGTCCTGAATGTTCCCTGAAGGTCCACCAAATAACGTCCCCAAACCCTTTAAAAGAACTCCACATCATGACCGTCTCTGAATGTTCTGGGAACGTTACCAAGTGACATCCTTGACACAAAATATCCTAAAGGATTCCAGAAAGAAAATTGTACAGGATTCTAATTAGAATTTCTATCAGAATTATAATTTCTTGGATTTGGTTCATATTCTGTTCATTTTCTTTGCATCATCTTGTTTACTGAGACAATGTACACTGTAAAAAAAAAAAAAAAAACCTTCAAAAGGGTGAAATGCATGGCATTAAAAACATAATTAAAAAAAAAAAACATAAAAAAAAAAAAAGATCAATGACTGGCAAAAGCGGCTACCAAACAAAAATTGTAAAATTGAAGTAAAATATCCTAATTTATATTCCTTTATTATTGTTCATTTTGATTTCATGGTGACCACAGTAAAGACATATACCCTGTTGTTATGCTTTGCTTGTTCCAGACTCGCAGTGAAGCTGAAACACCTGCAGGGGACTCCAGCGTTTTGACTGACATCTACATATCTGTGGAGAAAATCATTGATGGTGCCATTTCAGTTGAAAGACAAAGACAAATAAGCATCTGCAAATAGAGGTAGGCACCTTTTTCTAGACTCGGGGTCAGGGTTAGTGTTGTCCACCACTACGCTCTGGCCTTCCTTCAGAGAGCGTTCACAGGCTGACACACAATGCTGCCAGGAGCCAAGCATGTCCTAGAGTTTATGTCCATTATACACATGTAGAACCTTCAAATCTTCTAAACCAGAAATGCTCAATCCTGCTCTTGGAGATCTACTTGTCTGTGGGTTCTCTGTTGTGTTAGCTATGTCACTCAACTCACCCTGTTCACATATGCATAGCCTTTTGGAATGACATGTGTCTGGAAGAACGTGGATTTGCCTGCTGCAAAAAATAAAAACACAGGGGTTCCCACTGCTACAATGACTTCCTGTTTGGTAGATGTGAGGGAGGTGTCATGCAGGAGGATCATAAAGACGCATTTTAGAGTCTAATTTCCTCTGGACAATGATACAAAAACACAAAAAAACATTATTACAGATGCTTAGTACAGTAATGTCCAAATGTTTGGGGTCAGTGAGAGTTTTTTTTTTTTTAAATGCTTTTAAAAGCAGTCTCTCATGCTCACCAAGACTGCATTTATTTGATCAAAAATACTGTAAAAACAGTAATATTGTTAAATGTTATTACAATTTAAAATAACTGTTTTTTATTTAAATATATTTTGAAATGTAATTTATTTATTTTATTTATTTTATTTGAATTTTCAGCATCATTACTCCAGTCTTCAGTGTCACATGATCCTTCAGAAATCATTCTAATATGCTTATTTGCTGTTCAAGACGCATTTCTTCTTCTTATTATTTTTAGTGTTGAAAACAGTTGTGCTGCTTAAAACTTTTGTGGAAACCATAACATGTTTTTCAGGATTTTTCATTTTCATTTTCAGCGAAAACTCAAGATCTTTGCAATTTAACGTTGCAAAGGCCTTTAGATTAGACTGACCAAATATGATGTTGATCTGATTAAAGCTCTAGGAGGAGTTCGTTAAAGTACAATGTGTGGAAATGGCAAAAATTGCACAAATTTTGCAGAGAAAATTCTAAATATCTGCTGTTACATGTGTGTACAGAATTTCATACCTGTACATGAAACATAGCGCAAGGGGCACTTCATTGAAATTTTGTAGGTGGCGCTATCGAGCCATTTTGCCACACCTAATTCTGAAACCCATAACAGACGTAAATTTTCACCACTTCTGATCCGTGTGCAAAGTTTCATGAGTTTTTGTGCATGTTTAGGCCCTCAAAAAGCAATTAATTTGTCAGAAGCGTAAGAATAATAAAGCTACAAGCAGCGATGAAAGGGCCCTCGCACCCGGGCTTACCGCCACCTGGTGGCCTTAGGAAAACTGAACAGTGGGTGATATTCATTTAAGCGGATAAATAGAGGAGAAATATGGCAAAATCATTTTGATGCACCACAGTTCCTGCTGCCAGCAGGTGGCGCTTTGACTATTATGAAACATAGCCAAGTAGATGTCTTCAGGCCAGGACTGTTATCAAACATGTGAATTTTGGAGTAGATCAAACATTATATGTCTGAGTTACAACAGCTTCCTCTTTCATGGCGAAACATCAGACTTTTTTAGGCCGCCACGGACACGTCCTTCAACGAAAAATCAAGACCTTAGCAAGTTAACGTTGTTAAGGCTTCAAGATTAGACTGACCAAATATGATTTTGATCTGGTTAAATCTCTACGAGGAGTTAATCACAGTGTAAAACATGACATTTCCTGTTGCCAGCAGGTGGTGCTATGACTGTAACTGAATATTGTCATGTAGATGCCTTCAGGCCAGGACTCTTATCAAACACGTGAAATTTGGGGCAGATCGGACACTGCATGCCTGAGTTACAACAACTTCCTGTTTCATGGCGAAACATCGAACTTTGTCAGGCTGCCACGGACACGCCCTTCAGCGAAAACTCAAGATCTTTGCAATTTAACGTTGCAAAGGCCTTTAGATTAGACTGACCAAATATGATGTTGATCTGATTAAAGCTCTAGGAGGAGTTTGTTAAAGTACAACGTTTGGAAATGGCAAAAAAGCCAAAATTTTGCAGAGAAAATTCAAAATATTTCACTTCCTGTTGGGTTTTCAGATTTTGCACCCAGGGACTTTTTTGTAGGTATTGTGCTGTTATATGTGTCTATCGAATTTCATACCTGTACGTGAAACGTAGCACGACAGGCACTTAATTGAAACTTTGTAGGTGGCGCTATCGAGCCATTTTTGCCACACCTAATTCAGAAACCCATATCTGACGTAAATTTTCACCACTTCTGACGCGTGCAAAGTTTCATGAGTTTTCAAGTATGTTTAGGCCCTGATTCATTTCGGAGAAGAAAAATAATAGACTGAGCAATTACAATAGGGTCCTCACACTGTCGGTGCTCTGGCCCTAATAACCATACATGAATACACTGCAGAAAATTTCTAAGGGAAACAAAAACATCCGAAAAGTTTACAGGGTCAAACTCTGGCAAACTGAACTAAGCAGGTTTCCAGCCCAAGAAGTATTCCTCTGGGGTGTCAAACTGAAGAGCAATGTTGAGGGCAAACTGAGGGCACAAGAGATAAGAAGAAGAAGAAAAAACCCTGTAAAGCTGTGTTTTGCCAAAAGCCCATACCATTGTACAGTTTCCCTTTTTTGTTATACTAAAATGGAGCATGAAAAGCACAACAATTACACATTATTTGCATCAACAATTCATTATAAAATACAGTAACTCTTAATAACAGTAACACATTCAATCTGCTTATGTGTAATGAAGACTGCAGTTAACGTCATTATCAGTCTGTCACTGCAGGAGAAGTCTTTCTTCTTTTTCCCCGGAGCCCAGTTAGCAGGACGTCCTGCTGCATCTGTAAAATGAGGGGAAACATTACTGAGCATATGTTATTGGGTCATTTTGGGCTGTGCTGAAAATGAAAAAAAAAAAAAAAAAAAAAAGAAGATAAAATTGTTGCACTATATTTCAAGTGTGGGTATTTGCAGGTCGGAGTAATGGGCGAAAGGGAGGGTAGGGTTGGGGGGGGGGGGGGGGGGGGGGTACTTACAGTGTACTTACTTATAAAAGTACCCAGTAATATAAGTTAACTACATAAAAAAGGCTTCCAAATAAAAATACCATTAAACTACTCTTTAGTTCAATGAAATTGGCCTCAAATCAAAGTACTGAGACTTGAATTGAATTGAGCTCACCTCCTACATAGAAGCTCTGTGACACGTCTATAGTCACTCCACCATTTGCCTGCAAAAACACAACGGTGTCTTGAAGGTGCAGTAAGTCATTTCTGAGAAACGCTGCTGAAAGTGGATTGGAACGAGCACCAAAACACACTTGTAGCCAATCACCAGTAAGGGGGCGGAGCTATCAAGGGGTGTGATCCTTTTGGGTAGGGGCATGTTTGTTTTGGTTATTTTAAATATCAACATTACTGTACCTTTAATATACACAGGCTACTGTAACCAAACTTGCTGCTTGTTGTATGTAAGTAAAGCAAATGATACAACTTTATAATGCAATTCCTCTAATAGACAACTACAAATAACCACAATAGTGATTCACCTTCTCACACAGATGTTCCCACAAATACAAGGGGCTGTGGAAACAAAAACCTGAAAAACACAATGTATTACCATTCGTAAATAAATAAGTTAAGGGAAATACATCTACTACACTAAACTTTCAAACTTGCATTCAAAACTTCCATTCAAATAGTTCGGGGTCAGTAAGGTAATAAATTAATACTTTTATTCAGCAAGGATGCATTAAATTGATCAAATTGACTGTAAAGACATTTATAATATTACAAAAAAAAAAAAAATTCTATTCCAAATAAATGCTGTTTTTTTTTTTTAACTTTGCTTTTGAACCCTGAAAAAAAAAAAAAAAAAAAATCTATCACAGTTTCTACAAAAATATTAAGCAGCACAACTGTTTTCAACATTGATAATAATTAGTGAGAAAAGTTTCTTGAGCAGCAAATCCACATATTAGAATGATTTCTGAAGGATCATGTGATCATCATTATGAACAAACAAAATTAAAAAAAGGAGTATTTATGGGCATGCTGGGTGTGCTCCTTATGGGCCATAGTCATAGCCACAAACATATTCACCCAGTAATTACACAGAGCTAATAAGGAAAGTCATTTGAGCTGGTTTATCTACAGATAAAGGTGAGTGTGTGCATATTACATATATAGCCACAATTGGGATGGGATGTAAAGTTTAAATTGTTTATATCATATTTTTATATAGTATATTATACAATATAATTTTTTTTAACAAAATTTTTGTATTTTTCTAAATATATACAACTTGTTTTTTTTTTCTCTTCTCATTTTCTGTCTTTGTGTAGGACTGAAAACCAATCGGTGTCATTTTTCTGCATGCACAAGCTCTGGTTGAACAAACCCAGTGTTCAGACCCTGTACATCTGATTGTTAGTTAAGAGTGATTGATTTGAATTCACTTACTAAACATAACTAGTTCACCATGGCACGTCAACAGGACTACTGCACTCTCATGTCTGGGCTGCAGGAGCTTGATTTCCAAGCGGAAGCAGTGCCCAGCGATCTCGTACTAATAGGTGAACATGCCTTTCCACTTGCCATGAATCCAAGAGGTCAGGTGCTGATGGCTGCATCTCATTACGGTCAGGGACGTATAGTGGTGTTGGGGCATGAGGAATACCTAACACGCTTTCCTGGCCTCATAAAGAATGCCATAATATGGCTCATGCCACGTACCGGTGATTCCGGCATTGTAGGGATCAAGGGGAGTTTACGTTCAGTGGCTGACAACTTGAACTGCTCCCCTATCAAGACAGAGCTAGGAGACTTTCGGGATGGATTAGCTATATATATCACAGATGCTTACAGAGTCGAGACCTGTGCAAAGGATCTGATTGCTTTCCTCAAAGCTGGAGGTGGTTTGATCATTGCTGGCCAAGCCTGGAGTTGGTCTTATGACCATCCACAAGAAAACACTATAAGGAACTTCCCAGGAAACAAGGTGTGCAGTGTTGCAGGAATTTATTTCTCTAAACACCCAAGAGAAGTTGGCAAATTTCCTGTTCCAAGAAATATCCCTTCTAATTGGCTTGCTGTATCGTAAGTTCAGCATACATTTTTGCTTTTTACCCATTCTTTAACAAACCATGCGTTTCACCGTCTGTCTTGTCTTTTTTCAGAATAGGCAAAGACTTCAAAGATGATCTTGAGTTCCTGCTACAAGGTGTGTCCGAGTTTGACACCAAAGGAGAGGCTATAGCATCTGAGGTGATGGTGCACGGACCATTAGCATTTCCCATTGCGGTCACTCCGGCTGGAAAAGCATTTATTGCTGGTGCATATTATGGACAAGGTCGAGTAATTCTGGTATCCCATGAAAGCTACCTGAGCCGGGACTCTCTGTCCACATTCATGATCAATGCTATCAAGTGGCTTGATGAGGGTCGGACGGGTGTTATTGGGATCCTACCCAGCCTCAAAGCAGCCCACACGGTACTGAGCAAATCAGGTTTAGATTGCCAGTTGACTGGCTTCAGAGAAGATCTAAGTGTCTACGTCTGCACTTCTTACAGTGATGCCCAGTGTGCAGAGATCCAAGAATTTGTTGCTGAAGGCGGAGGTCTTCTGATTGGGGGTCATGCCTGGTATTGGGCCCAGACCCACCCTGGCTGCAATGTGTTGACCGAATGCCCAGGAAATCACATTCTTAACAAGATGGGATTGAGCCTCTTAGGCAACACCTTGGGTGGAGGATTATATAAGGCACCAGAAATAGAGCATAGGTGTAGAGAGGGGTACCACTTTCGTAGCATGCTGCAGCGATTTGTCGAACATGTAAGGCAGGGGCAAAAACTGACTGATCATGAACAGGGCTGCTTGAAGCAGCTGGGCTGCGACTGTGCAAATTACCTTTGTATGTGTTCTCATGACAGTGCCGCCTACACTTCAGTGCTAGCACTTCTTACTGACATAGTGAAGGAGGTAGGTGTTCCACAGGTGTGCAGTAATTGTCCTGTTGAGAGTGCCAAAGACCACCTGATGCTCCACATTGGGACTGAGGTATACAAAGTGTCGCCTAATCCTGATGCCCTTCTTCCATACATCATCAAGGACAGACCCGACTTGCCCACTGTGTCTAATGCAAGAGTTCGGATCAGTGCAAACACTGCGGGTATGAAAGGTTTCTTGCCAAATGCAAAAGGAAAATGTTATTCCTTGTTTAAGTTTTACAATTTCTGAGCACTATAAAATTACTTGTTTCAGCTTGTGAAGAATGGATAAGCACAGGCTTATATCTTTCTCCTGGTATGAAGACATTCATAACAATACCTCCAGAGATTGTTGGGAAAAATTATCAGGTAATCAATAGTCTATATACATTACATGTTTCCAATAAAGGAATAGTGTTGTTTGTAATATACTTGTCATTCTAGAAACAAATTTATTGCTCATAGGGCTTGGAGAGCATGTTATTAACATGAAGAGATACTCTATATAGGTGCAGCTTGGTTGCCAGACAGATAACATTGGTGGAGCAAATGTCCTGAAACGGGCTCCTGTGGTCCATGAGCGATTCCCCTTAAACAAAGAAATGGTCCAGGTCAGGAATCTGTGGGGAGGGCTCATCTACCTAATTGCACCTCCCCAGAGCAAAGTGGATGGGGTGGAAATTGTCGTGCAGGTCTCAGTACAGGCTCCATACTTCAAATCTGGTAAGAATTCTGAATTAATGTTCAGTGAGCATCACAGTAAGGTTTCTATTCAGAACATTTAAAGGTATGTGGTAAAACTTGTTTTGTCCCTCAGGAGAGACAAGTGTAGCTGACTGGGTGAGCAGGATCCGTTCGGCACCTGCCCCCTGGGCAGAACTTGAGTTTGAGAATATCATCATCACATTAGAATCCCAGTTTATAAGGAATCTGGACCGCCCTGATGAGGTGGCTAAACTTTGGGATGCCATAATGAGAAGCATAGCTGACCTGGCAGCAAAGCCTGCCAAGTTTCCCCGCAAGGAGCGGTTTGTTGCGGATGTTCAAATCTCTTGCGGTCAGTGGTACTATTGCTGAGATAAAGAACCATCACAATTACAGAATCATGGCATTATTATTAATTATATTCACACAATCCTAATGATAACACTGTTCCTCCTGTTACCCCCTCAGGTTTCATGCATTCTGGATATCCCATCATGATGCACTCCATCTCTGCCCCAGAACTAATAAACATAGAGGAAGCCTATAAAAGTGGTCTTTGGGGACAAATTCATGAGTTGGGTCATAACCAGCAGCGTGGAGTTTGGGAGTTCCCTCCACACACCACTGAGTGCACCTGCAACCTGTGGTCAGTGTACATACATGAGGAAGTGCTGCGATTGAATAGAGCTAATGCTCATCCCAACATGACTCTAGAAAACCGCCAGGCTCGTACCAAGATGTATTGCAATGGCGGTAAGGATTTAAATAGCTGGAGTGTGTGGACAGCACTCGAGACTTACATGCAGGTAAACAGACTGCGAATATTGTTTTAGCAGATTGTTTAAAGGTGCAGGTGATCTGGGAAATGCTAACATTAGCCTGCTAGCATTGAAATTTTAAAGCAAGAATGGATTATTTGTGAGCCTTGGAAGTAATGATTTACTCTTTTTTTCAGTTAATTTTTTAAAAAGAAATTTGTAATTTAAAAAACAAAAAAATAAAATCATGTGAAATAAATATAAAAATGTTATTTTATGTAATTATTATAAAAATATAATTATATAAATATAAAAAAATATATTTATACCTATTTTTGTGTGATCTCACATCATCTCTCTAACCTTTTTTTTCTTTTCTTTTTTTTCAAGCTTCAGGAAAAATTTGGCTGGGATGCTTTTAAGAAAGTTTTTGCCATCTACCATGATATGAGTGGAGTGCCAAATGATAATGCAGGCAAGATGAATCTGTATGCTGAGACCTTCTCCAAGGTGGTCAACCTGAATTTGTGCCCCTTCTTCAAAGCGTGGGGTTGGCCCATCCAGCCCAACACAGAAGAGAAGATCTCTCATCTCCCTGAGTGGAGTGACCATCCTATGGTCCAGTACGCATAAGAACGTCTCAGATAGCTTTTAAAATTTGCAGTGCCGGTTTTATTGTAATTGAGGGGCAAGATTAAGTATAAAATTATATATGCTTATCTGGAGTTTCATGGACATTATTGTTTTCATGAAAAATTGATCCATATCAGTGTGAGGCAAAAAAAAAAAAAAAAAATCTTGTTTTAATAAAATGTGGCTATAGGGTAAGTGGGTTAAGATTAAGTACAGTATAACCTGAACGTGCATGTTAAAAACACAACATATACATAAAAACTAAAAAGTAAACCTTGGCCTGGTCCAGTTTAGTGCTTTAGTAGTTTTTGTTTACATGTCACTTATATGCCCCAGTGGTCTTTTGACTTTATACTGTCTGTGATAGAGGCCTTTCATGGTGTTTGCTTTCACACTGTTCCTAGATTTTCATTTCGAAACACAAGAAGAAAAATGTTTTGTACAAGTTTAAATGTGTTGCAGCAAAGAATGATGACTACTGACGACAATGTAGCAGTCGCCTCAATGCTGTATTGTTTTGTATGATAACATGTTCTGCCACATATATTTGGAATCATGCAACTGTCAAATTAAAGTGATCCTGGGACACTCCTGGGTGAAGTGTGAAAAAATATCACATACATTTAACAATATAACCAATGTCTCTCTGCATACATATAATAAACTCACATAAAGTGATATATACTATAGCTAATCTCAACTGCTTGATTGTTTATATCATTATTAAATGTGTAAACTATAACATCGCTCAGCTCTAAACTAAATCTGCACAATTAGGCATCAAAGTACTATAAACATTAATATCAGGAATTACCATAATGCTGCTTACAATGCATATTGTAAATAAAACACTATACACATACAATTGACTTGACTTTTGATGCAAAAATATGTAAGACAAAAATTTCTGCAAGCTCTGAGACCTCTAAAATGAAAAAGTATTCAAATCATAACAATGCTTTCTTTTCAAGATACAAACATTTTTGATATATAAGTGTTTCATTTCTGCCAAGGAATATCAATATGAGATGTGTCACAAAAATGAAAATTTACAGAGTTTCAGTAACAGTACTAGCTACATTAAACTGCTATACTTAATGTTGAATATAATGTATAATAATGCAATTGGGCAATATGTGTGATAATGCCAAATGTCTGATTGTTACCAGTAAAAAGGGCTTACATTATATGCATAGTAGCTACAATTCAGTATTTTCAGGTTCAGAATCATGAATATTTTTATTCTGGTGTCACCATTGTTTTACTGCTTTAATAAGTTCTCTCTTAGGTTTCAGCTATCCTAATTTTAATTTCATGTTAAAATTCAGTTTTATTGTTCAGTGACACACCCAATCAAATCTTGAAATATTGTAAATTCTTTATTGAGCTGTATGTACAACAAAGTTATTGAACATTGTTAATGTTTTGGAAATAAATCTGAATTGAATTTCAGTTTCATTTTTAATTTTGTTCCAAATATTGTGATACGTATCGTATCGTGAACCCAGTATCACGATATTTATCGAATCGTGAGCTGAATGTATCGTCACACCCCTAGTAAAAAGCCATCAGCCACATGAAAATTAAATGCCACTGCAAAAACAAATGTGCAATTGGCTGTTCATTTGCTATCTTTTTGATATTAGTGAACACCTATACTTCTAATAAGGCATGTCATTTTCAGCATATCAAATCTGCTCAGTTACTTGCACTGCATAGGGAGAACCATCCCAAATATCATATTTACAGCACTTATTGAACATGCCAAAATTTATCCTTGCAAAACTGCTAACAGAGTTAAAATATTTGCAAAATAAAGAACATAAACACGTTATTACTGCAATTATTAGTGCTTGCAATGATCATTTTATGGTCTGATATCATTCTCATCAAAATCTTATGTATTATTATATAGATAACCTTTTATAGCCTACTTTTGTTACAGTATTCCTGTGATTCTACACATACAATTCATCATTGCTGTTAAACATTTTGAACAACTGAAAGTCACACAGACATCAAGAATTGGCATTTGAATCACAACATTGGTGACAATCAAAAGCTTCATGCTGATTGGGTACCAGCATAGTACTAAAATCATCCATGACTCCCATCATGCATTGAATAAATTATGCAGCTGAATTGCCTGGTTATTTTCTTAATCAAAACACTGTTATTTTACAGTTATTTCCTGAATTATTATGATCAGTTACCTTCCCTTTAAAAAAAATCATAAAAAAAAAAAAAAAAAAAAAAAAAAGGTCAATGACTGGCAGCAGCGGCTGCCAAACAAAAACCATTCAATTAAAGTAAAATATTCTAATTTAAATAAAGTGCAAAAAACTTAATTTTTAAAGTGCAAAAAACATAAATTTTCTTTAAATGTTAAAAACACTGTTATTTTACAGGTATTTCCTGATTTGATTCAAATGACTGGCAACAACAACTTAAACACTAACAGATCTCTCAAGATCTCAGCACTTATTACAGTCCAGACTTTATTTCTTTTATACAAAGATTTAGATGTTGATGTCTTATTTAAAAAAAAAAAGTTTGATGTCACCATTATGGAGGTCAGCGCTTGCTTTAGTTGGACTCTGGACCCTTGACTTTTTCATGTTTGTTTTTCTCTGATTAACTGTGTGTTTTTAATGCATTTTTGTTATGGGCAAAACTCTAGTCAGGTGTTTTTGCCTGCTGGTTAATAATTCTCATGAAGTGGTTTGATGCCCTGAAATCACATAGTGTTAAATTTCTGAGAATATGATTTTTATGGCTTACTGTAACTTTGTGACAGAGTAGAGTCACAGTATTAGTCATATTTTAAGTCATTATGTCAGAATTTTTTTTTTTTTTTTTTTTTTGGAGCCCAGAGATATCAATAATCAACATATGAATCTCAACAATGATGACAATCTACAAAGCTTTTTCATGACTTTAGTAGCTTTTTTTGTGACCTTCAGGATTTTTTTTTTTATTGTCACCATTGTTGAGATTCATACGCTGATTCTTGATGTCTGTGTGAATCTGCTGACACTGACAAAACTTTTTCTGTGTAATGATGTAATAAAATTGTTTATAGTATTAAGGAGAAATGAAGCTTATGGGCAGCTATCTAAATATAATAACCCCATGATATTGAGTAATAAACAAACTAATAAGCAAATGATTTGAGCAGATATTGCTTGAGTTAGTAAAAGAAGGTTTTGATATATGAAGAGCTAATCATATTGTAGAATGCTTTGCCATGCTCCTATCCTATATAAACTGTTGTATTTTTGCTGGTGGGATTCTCCGGCCGTGATTAAAGCACATTCTAAGGCATAGTCTGGAGTCTGTCTGGTTATTGCTGTGCAGCAAGTTAGGGAACACTAAAGACCTTATTCCCAAGTGATAGTGTTCAAAAGGGTCAAGAGGTTGACCGACTTGAAGCCAGTTGTCGACTAGTAGAAGCAGTGCTAGAGTATAAATATTTTTGAGTGTCGCCAGTAGACGCTCGGGTGTCAACTAGGAGACATATAAACTTAAGTCAGGTGTGTAGGGGAAAATCTACCACAGTATCAAACTGCCAAAGTCATTTCAGTAACGAGGCTTCATTACTTCAAAACTGTTTCGAAATTTATCGCTGGGGGCGATGATCTCTGTGAACCCATGAATCATGCAGATTCACTAAGATCACCCACCAGCGGTGAAATATTGAACAATTGTCTATGGTTTTTACCTGATCTCTGATCAGTTTTATACATTTGTAGACATTTTAATCAGACATTTGTATTATTATAAGGAATGATAGTAGTTAATAGTCTCTTATTGGCCTGTTTAGCTGAGACATCCATAGAATAAACAAAACAAGCCCTGAAAATTGATAAAAGAACACATTATACAGACACTTGATATTTAATGGTATTAGACGATTAGTTAATTGCATTTGATAGACTTGCCTGTATCTGTACTTAAACATTTAAGTTAATTCAATGAAAAGACCACATTAGGTCAACTCAATTAAATTGAGTTGTCAATTTCCCCATTTCTCAATTGAACTGAGGGAATCACTTTCCTCATATAATTTGAGTAGTCTCAATTTATTAGGGTTTACAGTGTATGTTTTCAATAAAACATTTGCAATGGGTTTGTAAAAGATGTTTTTATGCATGCTTGGCCTGAGTTTTTGTTGCATACACTGTTTTGACCAGCAGGCATTACCAGCGTGTGGAATCATTTTGAATCATTTTGCAAAGCAGTTGGCTCAATAGATTCAAAGCTTTGAAAAGCTTAGTTTGTTCTATCACTAGGTGGCACTCCGCCCAAGCTACACTGCATCCAAAAAATCCAAAAATAAACTAAATCTGCACAATAAGGCATCAAAGTACTATAAACATTAACATCAGGAATTTCAATAATTCTGCTTACAATGCGTATTGTAAATAAAACACTATACACATTCAACTGACTTGACTTTTGATGCAAACATGTAAGCCAAAAACTTCTGCAAGCTGAGACCTCTAAAATGAAAAAGGATTCAAATCATAATAATGCTTTCTTTTCAAGATACAAACATTTCTGATAAGTGTTTCATTTCTGCCAAGCAATATCAATATGAGATGTGTAACACATACAAGTTTACAGAGTTTCAGTAACAGTACTAGCTACATTAAACTACTATATTAAATGTTGAATATAATGTATAATAATTAGGCAATATTTGTGGGTCCTGATAATCCCAAATGTCTGATTATTACTTACATTATTTATATGCATAGTAGCTACAATTCTGAATTTCAAGTTCAGAATCATGAATATTTTTTTATTCTGGTGTCACCATTGTTTTACTGCTTTAATAAGTTCTCTCTTAGGTTTCAGCTATCCTAATTTTAATTTCAAGTTAAAATTCAGACACTGATGAACACCTGCTGTTAACAAGCAGACTCACAAGGAAAGAGAAACAACAAGAACAGAAAAAGATTCAATCAACTGAAGATAAAAGAAGACATTAAATCTCTCAAGATCTGATTAAACAACTCCACAAACAGCATTACCAGCTTCACTTATTACTAACCAGACTGACTTTATTTCTGTCAGACATCTACAGAACTTCTTATTGAGAATTAACAGAGGTTTAGATGTTGTTTTATTGTTTCGTTTGACATTACCATGATGGAGGTCAGTGTTTGCTTTAGTTGTGCTCTTGACCCTCATTGGCTGCTGTAACTGTAGTTTTAAATCATATTTGCTATATCAAAAACATATGGTATGGTGGAATAAGCTCAGCTTGCTGCTGTTCACTCACTTGTAGCTGTGAAACACCATGTCACTGACAGGAACATGCTTGGTGGCAGAAGGAACCATCTCACGAAACTAAAGACAGCTAAAAACAGTGACATCAGTGACTGACTGTGCATTTCTGAGCTTCAATTCTGAAGAATTTCATATTTAAAGTCACTATGAAAAGGAAGTTGTGATAGTCTTTTTTTCCCAATGGTAGCGTATATCTGAGTGAAAGGGCTTCTCAAATGAGAAAAAATTTAGGGCGGGACTTGATTTTGTCCATGGGGAATTGATTGGATGGTTGTGGTTTGCTATTGGTCGATCTCATGTGAGTGACAGGTTGTCCCGCCCTCATGCAAGTAAACACATCATCAGAGAAGTGAATTTTCACATTAATTAAAAAATAATAATAATGATGTGCATGGATAAATCCTTTATAATAAATACAGCAAAAAATAAGTATTGTTAATTTTGATTTCATGGTGACCACAATAAAGACATATACCGTGTTGTAATGCTTTGCTTGTTCCAGACTCGCAGTGAAGTTGAAACACCTGCAGGGGACTCCAGCGTTTTGACTGACATCTACATATCTGTGGAGAAAATCATTGATGGTGCCATTTCAGTTGAAAGACAAAGATAAATAAGCATCTGCTTTGGAAATAGAGGTAGGCACCTTTTTCTAGACTCGGGGTCAGGGTTAGTGTTGTCCACCACTATTCTGATCTACTTGTCTGTGGGTTCTCTGTTGTGTTAACTATGTCACTCAACTCACCCTGTTCACATATGCATAGCCTTTTGGAATGATGTGTGTCTGGAAGAACGTGGATTTGCCTGCTGCAAAAAATAATAACACAGGGGTTATATAATAAAAACTGATCACCGGGCAGGAGTAAGAAGAAAAAAACAAACACTGAAACAGGCTCACATCCAGGGAATCCCACTGCTACAATGACTTCCTGTTTGGTAGACGTGAGGGAGGTGTCATGCAGGAGGATCGTAAAGATGCATTTTAGAGTCTAATTTCCTCTGGACAATGATACAAAAACACAAAATATTATTACAGATGCTTAGTACAGTGATGTCCAAATGTTTGGGGTCAGTAAGAGGTTTTTTTTTTAATGTTTTTAAAAGCAGTCTCTTCTGCTCACCAAGACTGCATTTATTTGATCAAAAATACTGTAAAAACAGTAATATTGTTAAATGTTATTACAATTTAAAATAACTGTTTTTAATTTAAATATATTTTGAAATGTAATTTATTTCTGTGATGCAAAGATTTCAACATCATTATTTCAGTCTTCAGTCACATGATCCTTCAGAAATCATTCCAATTTGCTGTTCAAGAAGCGTTTCTTATTATTATCAAAGTTGAAAACAGTTATGCTGCTTAATACTTTTGTGGAAACCATAACACATTTTTTCAGGATTCTATGATGAATAGGAAGTAAAAAAAAAAAATAATAAAAAAAAAACAGCATTTATTTGAAATACATTTTTGTAACATTATAAATGTATTCAGTGCAATTTAATCAATCTTTACTGAATAATAAAAAAAATCTTACTGACCCAAAGCTTTTGAATGGTACTAACTAAGGTACAAAACATAAATAACCGTACATGAATACACAAGCAAATGTGTAAGTGAAACAAGAAGTATTCCTCTGGGGTGTAAAACTGAAGACCAGTGTTAAGGACAAACTGAGGGCACAACAGAAGAAGAAGAAGAAGAAGAAGAAGAAGAAGAAGAAGAAGAAGAAGAAGAAGAAGAAGAAGAAGAAGAAGAAGAAGAAGAAAAGTTGTGTTTTACCAAAAGCTCATACCATTGTAAAGTTTCCCTTTTTTGTTATACTAAAATGGAGCATGAAAAGCACAACAATGCCCCCTTGTGGCCAGAGTAAGCTATTACACATGATTTGCATCAACAATTCATTATAAAATACATTAACTCTTAATAACAGTAACAAATTCAATCTGCTTATGTGTAATAAAGACTGCAGTTAAGGTCATTATCAGTCTGTCACTGCAGGAGAAGTCTTTCTTCTTTTTCCCCGGAGCCCAGTTAGCAGGACGTCCTGCTGCATCTGTAAAATGAGGGGAAACATTACTGAGCATATGTTATTGGGTCATTTTGGGCTGTGCTGAAAATAAAAGAAAATGATAAAATTGTTGTTAAAACAATGTTTTCTGGTTGTACTTTATTTCAAGTGTGGGTATCTGCAGGTCGGAGTAATGGGTGAAAGGGAGGGGGCATTCGAACGGTCTGTTAGAGTGTGGGGTAGGGTTAGGATTGTACTTACAGTGTACTTACCTATGAAAGTACCCAGTAATATAAACTAACTACATGGGTTATGTGGAACCACATGTTTATGTGGAAGAATAATAAAAAGGCTTCCAAATAAAAATACCATTAAACTACTCTTTAGTTCAATGAAATTGGCCTCAAATCAAAGTACTGAGACTTGAATTGAATTGAGCTCACCTCCTACATAGAAGCTCTGTGACACGTCTATAGTCACTCCACCATTTGCCTGCAAAAGCACAATGGTGTCTTAAAGGTGCAACAAGCGATTTCTGAGAAACGCTGCTGAAAGTGGATTGGACCGAGCACCAAAACACACTTGTAGCCAATCATCAGTAAGGGGGCGGAGCTTTCAAGGGGTGTGATCCTTTTGGGTAGGGGCATGTTTGTTTTGGTTATTTTAAATATCAACATTACTGCACCTTTTATATACACAGGCTACTGTAACCAAACTTGCTGCTTGTTGTATGTAAGTAAAGCAAATGATACAACTTTATAATGCAATTCCTCTAATAGACAACTACAGATAACCACAATAGTGATTCACCTTCTCACACAGATGTTCCCACAAATACAAGGGGCTGTGGAAACAAACATCTGAAAAACACAATGTATTACCATTCATAAATAAATAAGTTAAGAGAAATACATCTACTACACTAAACTTTCAAACTTGCATTCAAAGCTTTCATTCAAATAGTTCGGGGTCAGTAAGGTAATAAATTAATACTTTTATTCAGCAAGGATGCATTAAATTGATCAAATTGACTGTAAAGACATTTATAATATTACAACAACAACAAACAAAAAAATTCTATTCCAAATAAATGCTGTTTTTTTTTTTTTACTTTGCTTTTGAACCCTGAAAAAAAAGAAAAAATCTATCACAGTTTCCACAAAAATATTAAGCAGCACAACTGTTTTCAACATTGATAATAATTAGTAAGAAAAGTTTCTTGAGCAGCAAATCCACATATTAGAATGATTTCTGAAGGATCATGTGATCATCATTAGATGAACAAACAAAATTAAAAAAAGGAGTATTTATGGGCATGCTGGGTGTGCTCCTTATGGGCCATAGTCATAGCCACAAACATATTCACCCAGTAATTACACAGAGCTAATAAGGAAAGTCATTTGAGCTGGTTTATCTACAGATAAAGGTGAGTGTGTGCATATTACATATATAGCCACAATTGGGATGGGATGTAAAGTTTAAATTGTTTATATCATATTTTTATATAGTATATTATACAATATAATTTTTTTTAACAAAATTTTTGTATTTTTCTAAATATGTGCAACTTGTTTTTGTTTTTTTCTCTCTTCTCATTTTCTGTCTTTGTGTAGGACTGAAAACCAATCGGTATCATTTTTCTGCATGCACAAGCTCTGGTTGAACAAACCCAGTGTTCAGACCCTGTACATCTGATTGTTAGTTAAGAGTGATTGATTTGAATTCACTTACTAAACAGAACTAGTCCACCATGGCACGTGAACAGGACTACTGCACTCTCATGTCTGGGCTGCAGGAGCTTGATTTCCAAGGGAATGCAGTGCCCAGCGATCTCGTACTAATAGGTGAACATGCCTTTCCACTTGCCATGAATCCACGAGGTCAGGTGCTGATGGCTGCATCTCATTACGGTCAGGGACGTATAGTGGTGTTGGGGCATGAGGAATACCTAACACGCTTTCCTGGCCTCATAAAGAATGCCATAATGTGGCTCATGCAATGTACCGGTGATGTTGGCATTGTAGGGATCAAGGGAAGTTTACATTCAGTAGCTGACAACTTGAACTGCTCCCCTATCAAGACAGAGCTAGGAGACTTTCGGGATGGATTAGCTATATATATCACAGATGCTTACAGTGTCGAGACCTGTGCAAAGGATCTGATTGCTTTCCTCAAAGCTGGAGGTGGTTTGATCATTGCTCGCCAAGCCTGGAGTTGGTCTTATGACCATCCACAAGAAAACACTATAAGGAACTTCCCAAGAAACAAGGTGTGCAGTGTTGCAGGAATTTATTTCTCTAAACACCCAAGAGAAGTTGGCAAATTTCCTGTTCCAAGAAATATCCCTTCTAATTGGCTTGCTGTATCGTAAGTTCAGAATACAATTTTTGCTTTTTACCCATTCTTTAACAAACCATGCGTTTTCACCATCTGTCTTGTCTTTTTTCAGAATAGGCAAAGACTTCAAAGATGATCTAGGGTTCCTGCTACAAGGTGTGTCCGAGTTTGACACCAAAGGTAGGGATATAGCATCTGAGGTGATGGTGCACGGACCATTAGCATTTCCCATTGCGGTCACTCCAGCTGGAAAAGCATTCATTGCTGGTGCCTATTATGGACAAGGTCGAGTAATTCTGGTATCCCATGAATGGTACCTGAGCCGGGACTCTCTGTCCACACTCATGATCAATGCTATCAAGTGGCTTGATGAGGGTCGGACGGGTGCTATTGGGATCCTACCCAAACTCAAAGCAGCCCACGCAGTACTGAGCAAATCAGGTTTAGATTGCCAGTTGACTGGCTTTAGAGAAGATCTAAGCGTCTACGTCTGCTCTTCTTACAGTGATGCCCAGTGTGCAGAGATCCAAGAATTTGTTGCTGAAGGCGGAGGTCTTCATGCCTGGCATTGGGCCCAGACCCACCCTGGCTGCAATGTGTTGACCGAATGCCCAGGAAATCACATTCTTAACAAGATGGGATTGAGCCTCTTAGGCAACACCTTGGGTGGAGGGTTATATAAGGCCCCAGAAATAGAGCATTGGTGTAGAGAGGGGTACCACTTTCGTAGCACGCTGCAGCGCTTTGTCGAACATGTAAGGCAGGGGCAAAAACTGACTGATCATGAACAGGGCTGCTTGAAGCAGCTGGGTAGGTGTTCCACAGGTGTGCAGTAATTGTCCTGTTGAGAGTGCCAAAGACCACCTGATGCTCCACATTGGGACTGAGGTATACAAAGTGTCACCCAATCCTGATGCCCTTCTTCCATACATCATCAAGGACAGACCCGACTTGCCCACTGTGTCTAATGCAAGAGTTCGGATCAGTGCAAACACTGCGGGTATGAAAGGTTTCTTGCCAAATGCAGAAGGAAAATGTTATTCCTTGTTTAAGTTTTACAATTTCTGAGCACTGTAAAATTACTTGTTTCAGCTTGTGAAGAATGGATAAGCACAGGCTTATATCTTTCTCCTGGTATGAAGACGTTCATAACAATACCTCCAAAGATTGTTGGAAAAAATTGGCAGGTAATCAATAAAGTCGATACTTCAATACTAAGTCTGTACTGAAATTTTAAAAATGTTACTCTTTGAGCGCTGTTGAGCGGATTCGTAAACACCTCTGATTGGCCATTGTGTTCACGCGTTCAACATTTATGTCTGTGATTAGCTACAATGATCAACGCACGGCTATGCACAGGTAGACGCCTGCTTTAAAACTCTTCGTGTGTATCTGTGTAAGTGTTCAGTGAAGAGTGACACTGATGACTATTTACAAAATTTTTTTGAAGCGTTGATCGTTGTAGCCAGTCAGAGACATATCTCATGAGCGTGTGAACATGGTGGCCAATTAGAGGTGTTTACGAATCCACTCAACAGCGCTCAAAGCGTAACATTTTTAAAATTTCAGTACAGACTTGGTACCGAAGTCGGCACTTTTGACAACACTAATATACATTGCATGTCATTCTAGAAACAAATTTATTGCTCATAGGGCTTGGAGAGCATGTTTTTAACATGAGAATGTACTCTATATAGGTGCAGCTTGGTTGCTAGACAGATAACACTGGTAGAGCAAACATCCTGAAACGGGCTCCTGTGGTCCATGAGCGATTCCACTTGGACAAAGAAATGGTCCAGGTCGGGAATCTGTGGGGAGGGCTCATCTACCTAATTGCACCTCCCCAGAGCAAAGTGGACGGGGTGGAAATTGTCGTGCAGGTCTCAGTACAGGCTCCATACTTCAAATCTGGTAAGAATTCTGAATTAATGTTCAGTGAGCATCACAGTAAGGTTTCTATTCAGAACATTTAAAGGTATGTGGTAAAACTTGTTTTGTCCCTCAGGAGAGACAAGTGTAGCTGACTGGGTGAGCAGGATCCGTTCTGCACCTGCCCCCTGGGCAGAACTTGAGTTTGAGAATATCATCATCACATTAGAATCCCAGTTTATAAGGAATCTGGACCGCCCTGATGAGGTGGCTAAACTTTGGGATGCCATAATGAGAAGCATAGCTGACCTGGCAGCCAAGCCTGCCAAGTTTCCCCACAAGGAGCGGTTTGTTGCGGATGTTCAGATCTCTAGCGGTCAGTGGTACTATTGCTGAGATAAAGAACCGTTAACCATCACAATTACAACAGAATCATGGCATTATTATTAATTATATTCACACAATCCTAACGATAATCCTCCTGTTACCCCCTCAGGTTTCATGCATTCTGGATATCCCATCATGATGCACTCCAAGTCTGCCCCAGAACTAATAAACATAGAGGAAGCCTATAAAAGTGGTCTTTGGGGACAAATTCATGAGTTGGGTCATAACCAGCAGCGTGGAGTTTGGGAGTTCCCTCCACACACCACTGAGTGCACCTGCAACCTGTGGTCAGTGTACATACATGAGGAAGTGCTGCGAATGAATAGAGCTAATGCTCATCCCGACATGATTCCAGAAAACCGCCAGGCTCGTACCAAGAGGTATTGCAATGGTGGTAAGGATTTAAATAGCTGGAGCGTGTGGACGGCACTTGAGACTTACATGCAGGTAAACAGACTGCGAATATTGTTTTAGCAGATTGTTTAAAGGTGCAGGTGATCTGGGAAATGTTAACATTAGCCTGCTAGCATTGAAATTTTAAAGCAAGAATGGATTATTTGTGAGCCTTGGAAGTAATGATTTACTCTTTTTTCAGTTAATTTTTAATAAGAAATTTGTCATTTAAAACAATAAAATCATGAAAAAATAAATATAAAAATGTTATTTTATGTAATTATTATAAAAATATCATTATATAAATATAAAAAATATATTTATACCTATTTTTGTGTGATGTTACATCATCTCTCTAACCTTTTTTTTTTTTTCTTTTCTTTTTTTTCAAGCTTCAGGAAAAATTTGGCTGGGATGCTTTTAAGAAAGTTTTTGCCGTCTACCATGATATGAGTGGAGTGCCAAATGACAATGCAGGCAAGATGAATCTGTATGCTGAGACCTTCTCCAAGGTGGTCAACCTGAATTTGTGCCCCTTCTTCAAAGCGTGGGGTTGGCCCATCCAGCCCAACACAGAAGAGAAGATCTCTCATCTCCCTGAGTGGAGTGACCATCCTATGGTCCAGTACGCATAAGAACGTCTCAGATAGCTTTTAAAGTTTGTAATTGAGGGGTAAGATTAAGTATAAAAGATTATATATGCTTATCTGGAGTTTCATGGACATTATTGTATTCATGAGCAATTGATTCATACCAATGTGAGGCACATACTTAGAAATATAATTTTGAAAAATCTGAATATTCTTGCTTTTAATAAAATGTGGCTATAGGGTAAGTGGGTTAAGGTTAAGTACAGTATAACCTGAACATGCATGTTAAAAACACAACATACACATAAAAACTAAAAAGTAAACCTTGGCCTGGTCCAGTTTAGTGCTGAAGGGGAAAATATATTTAGTAGTTTTTGTTTACATGTCACTTATATGCCCCAGTGGTCTTTTGACTTTATACTGTTTGTGATAGAGGCCTTTCATGGTGTTTGCTTTCACACTGTTCCTAGATTTTCATTTCGAAAAACAAGAAGAAAAATGTTTTGTACAAGTTTAAATGTGTTGCAGCAAAGAATGATGACTACTGACGACAATGTAGCAGTCGCCTCAATGCTGTATTGTTTTGTATGATAACATGTTCTGCCACATATATTTGGAATCATGCAACTGTCAAATTAAAGTGATCCTGGGACACTCCTGGGTGAAGTGTGAAAAAATATCACATACATTTAACAATATAACCAATGTCTCTCTGCATACATATAATAAACTCACATAAAGTGATATATACTATAGCTAATCTCAACTGCTTGATTGTTTATATCATTATTAAATGTAAACTATAACATCGCTCAGCTCTAAACTAAATCTGCACAATTAGGCATCAAAGTACTATAAACATTAATATCAGGAATTACCATAATGCTGCTTACAATGCGTATTGTAAGTAAAACAGTATATACATACAACTGACTTGACTTTTGATGCAAAAATATGTAAGACAAAAATTTCTGCAAGCTGAGACCTCTAAAATGAAAAAGGATTCAAATCATAACAATGCTTTCTTTTCAAGATACAAACATTTTTGATATATAAGTGTTTCATTTCTGCCAAGGAATATCAATATGAGATGTGTCACAAAAATGAAAATTTACAGAGCTTCAGTAACAGTACTAGCTACATTAAACTGCTATACTTAATGTTGAATATAATGTATAATAATGCAGTTGGGCAATATTTGTGATAATGCCAAATGTCTGATTTTTTCCGGTAAAAAGGGCTTACATTATATGCATAGTAGCTACAATTCAG
The DNA here is from genome assembly GCF_019924925.1 of Ctenopharyngodon idella. Taxonomy (NCBI): domain Eukaryota; kingdom Metazoa; phylum Chordata; class Actinopteri; order Cypriniformes; family Xenocyprididae; genus Ctenopharyngodon; species Ctenopharyngodon idella. Next base: position 19,926,516 of record NC_067234.1, read on the forward strand.
TATTTTCAGGTTCAGAATCATGAATATTTTTATTCTGGTGTCACCATTGTTTTACTGCTTTAATAAGTTCTCTCTTAGGTTTCAGCTATCCTAATTTTAATTCCGTGTTAAAATTCAGTTTTATTGTTCAGTGACACACCCAATCAAATCTTGAAATATTGTAAATTCTTTATTAAGTTGTATGTACAATATATCAGGTGTCTAATGACTATATTGGCCAGACTCTGATCACGGATTCTCTTCTTGAAGTATTCCTCCTTCTGTGTCCCTGTCCCAAAAGGCACCCTAAACACTTACGGCCTTCCTATGAGTCCGCACTTTTGTGACGTAACGTCGCTTTGACTGTCGGGAAGAAGTCTGCCGTGGAGCTCGCACCAGTGCGGGCTCAGCAAAAGTGCGCATCGAGGGCGCATATTGGCCACAAAGGGGGCGCTCGTGAGCAGCCTTCTGAAGCCTAAAATTGACAAATGGGACACCCTATGGTCTCGTGGACTTAACAGACACACGCACGCGGCAGCCATTGTAAGTCCACAAGCCCGAAAGTGCATAGATGTGTGCCATTTGGAACAGGGCCTGTGGCTTATTGAAGCCTCGTACCTCTGTCACACGATGGACACACTCAGAGGGGACGAGATCAGCTGCTGCTGGTCTGGAGGTGATCCAGATGAGAGCAGAGGGAAGCAGATTCCCCGCAATGAGGTTCATCAGCACCACGTCCACTGATTTCTTTTTGTTAGCATTTCGTAGAGTCTCATTCCTTTTAAAATGTAAGGGAAGACGACACTCGTCCAGACCATCAAAGATGAACAACACTTTATATTTGTTACTGGATATTTCCTTTTTTTTTTTTTTTTTTTTTTGTTTCAGGGAAAAAGACATGAAGAAGATCTGAAAGACTGAGTGTTTTGTCCTTCATCAAATTGAGCTCTCTGAAAGGAAGTGGAAATATGAGCAGGACGTCCTGATTCTCTTTCCCTTCAGCCCAGTCCAGGATGAACTTCTGCACAGAGACTGTTTTTCCAATGCCAGCGACTCCCTTTGTCAGCACAGTTCTGATGGGTTTGTCTTGTCCAGGTAAAGGTCTAAAGATGTCATTGCATTGGATCGGTGTGTCCTCTGTTGCTGCTCTCCTGGATTGTGTCTCAATCTGTCTCACCTCATGCTCATTACTGATCTCTCCACTCTCACTCTCTGTGTAGATCTCATTCAGGAGTGTTGGGTTTCCCTGCTTTGCTGTTCCTTCATACATGTTGACATAAAAACTACATTTAACTAAGCACTCATAGTCTCTGTGAGCAACACAATATATGTTAAAATATCAGATAAAGATAAAAAAAACTATAAACAATGTATAAGAATAATTATTCATTATCAGAATACTGTTCTGCCATACTATGATCATATTTTAATAGAAATGTTCTACCTGAGATCAGTCTGTGTATCCCCAGATAGCATCAATGATCGAAATAACGTTGAATCAATGTTAATGTGTCAACGTTAACTGCATTGAATCAATGTCACTTTTGCACCCGCAATTAATGTTGAATCAATGTTAAAATTTCAACAAAAAATCAATGGTAATGGCATTGAATCAGGGTTACAATGTGATGTTGGTTCAACATCATGCTTACACTCTCAGAAAATGAAACACAACTACAACTGACTTAAAGCTACACAGCCTGAAATCAACTGAAGATAAAAGAAGACAATCAATCTCTCAAGATCTCAGCAGAAATTCTTTTTGAGAATTAACAGAGGTTTAGATGTTGGTTTTATTGAAAATGTTTGGTCACCATTTTGGTGGTCAGTGGTTCCTTTAGTTGGCAGTTTGACTCTTGCCTTTTTGTGTGAGTTTGTGGTCTTTATAACAGCACAGCTGTTTCTTTCAACAAAAAAACAGCTGAAGTTTATGTCAGTGTGTTTCTGATGTATTGTTATAAAAATATCAAACTTCGCGTTAATACAATTATGATACTGTCATATGCTTTGTCAGCACATAAGTTCTTGGGATCATATTTTCGTATTAACACATCAGAAAATGTTGTAATGGTGTATTTCATAAGAGAGTTAATTTTGCTAACCCTCCATATTCTCTGTTTTTTAAGAAGTTGTGAGTTAATGTGAATTTTTCCATATCAACACACCAGAAAATGTAATGCTCGGTTTTGTTTGAGAATGATTTTATCTAGTTTTCTACGTGCTAGCTTTAGATAATCACTGATTCTTGAGAAGTGGGGCAAAACAGGGTGCGAAATTGAAAAATAATAAATAAAACCTTATACTCAGACAAATTAAACTACATTTATGTATCTTATGTACTAAGCTACTGAGCTATGCTTTGATACAACCTCCCAACTTTTCTCTTTTTTATCAAAATTTGCTTTGTTTATGATGACTACAGTATGCCATCACTTGAACCACACAAAGAGGTCTCTTTCTCTTTGGTTTTTGACTGAGATTCAGCTATTGCAACAACAAAAAATCCATTAAACAAATGCCACCATAATGCTTCAGTGCTAAAAATGAACAACTATTTCTGCTCAGGCTTATACATGAAAACATAGCATACAATCCTCAACAGTGGTGACAATAATTATTCATACTGCAGTGCATGATGGGAGTTTTGTCCTATGGTAATACCCAGCATGCATTGCAGTGTGAAGCATTTTTCTTTTTTTTTTATCACCATTGTTGAGATTCATATGCTGATTCTTGATGTCTGTGTGTGTCTAAGTGATGCTGTAGTTAATTTTTTTATGCAGTGCATGGTTTTAAATTTGCTCAATGTATCTATTTGCTGCGACTCTTTCTTTTCATGCTATAGTTTCACAAGATTGGTAAAGCAGAACCAAAGTATACAAATGAAAATATATGATCAGTTGCTTTGGATGCCATCAGGCAATCTCACAATGACTACATATAAAAGCAGCTAATATCTGCTCACTGTAAAGCACTGACTTCTCTACTTTACGACAGCATATGCACTGTTAGAAAAATCTCACATAGAAAGTCAAGTGTCAAGAGCCCAACTTAATCAAACGCTGTTCTCCATGATGGTGGCGTCTTTTTTCTTTTCTTTTCTTGATCAATAAACTTCTGTTAACTCTCAATTCTGTAGATGTTTGAAAATAAAGTCAATCTGGTTAGATATAATATATGAAGAATATATGAAGCTGGTAATGCTGTTTCTGGAGTTGTTTAATCAGATCTACAGAGATTTAATGATTTTTATCTAAAAATGAGTTGATTTCATCTAAGGCTGTGACTGAAGTCAGTTGTAGCTCTTGTGTTTCTCTTTTCTTCAGTGATTCTGCTTGTTAACAGCAGGTGTTTATCATTATTGCTCAATCATCACTTAATTAATTGCTTAATTATCTCATTAACTTTAACTCTGCTTCAGTGTTATTTTAACACTATTTAGAGAGGGACCAAATGTACTCTGAGTAGAGTTGATCTCACTCCGGGGATTTTGCTGTGTAGTGTGTAAGCAATTTGAAAAAACTGTAATTTGATACGCTACTCTACATAAGAAGAACAGACATGCCAACTAGTTACTAACCCGATGCAGGCACATAGCTGAAGTGGACTGATATTGTCTTGGTCTAGAGCGAGGTTACGTAAGGTGTGTTTACCTAACGTGAAAATAAACAGGGCAGACAAAAATCTGCCCCAATGGCTCTCCATGAGAGCGTGCTGCAGTTCCATTTTTCACCACAGATTTACTTGGGAAATTTGTGGGGCACTGTAAAGCTAGGGAGAGCTCAGGGTCTGCCGCCCCGCTTAGTATCATGAATACATGCCTGCCGAATCCATATGCTTCATTTTAATATATCCTGCTCACTTTATGACTTAAAATAGTATATATGTATATGTATATTTACAATATTTTGATAATTTCAATGTTTTTTGCAGCTCTATTTATGATCATACAATCAAGACTGCAAATATTACAGTTTACAGTTGAGCTTGTATTTTAAAGCAGTAGAAAGCACATCATTTTCCCGCTTTTATCCTTGTCACAGCAACAGGGACAAGGTAAAAAAGCAAACAAAATAATAGAGGTAAAAAGTGAATTTTGTAATTGTTTTCAAGTCTCTTGTTGAGTTTTTACGCAATACACACATATTTAACCTGTGATGGTGGAGAGAGAGACTGAAGGGTGCATTTCCTGTTTTCTGTGTGCTCTTTTGAACCCATATCAGTGCATTGCCACAGTAGGATATCTGCTCCAAATAAACTATTTAAGAGTTAGCCAACATTTTTCAAATGCACAAACCTTGTGAGCAAATTTGGTATATTACAGATTTACACACATTTTCAAAACTTGAAATCAAGATACTACCCATTAGAATTGTGTGTTGTGTTTTTAAAAAATGTTTTATGAAATTGAGTCGAAGGCCAAGAATTAGTGTATGGTATAGTGTAAGGAACCTCTGACCACCAAAATGGTGACCAAACATTTTCAATAAAACATCAACATCTAAACCTCTGTTAATTCTCAAAAAGAACTTCTGCTGAGATCTTGAGAGATTGATTGTCTTCTTTTATCTTCAGTTGATTTCAGGCTGTGTAGCTTTAAGTCAGTTGTATTTGTGTTTCATTTTCTGAGAGTGCAAGCATGATGTTGAACCAACATCACATTGTAACCCTGATTCAATGCCATTACCATTGATTTTTTTGTTGAAATTTTAACATTGATTCAACATTAATTGCGGGTGCAAAAGTGACATTGATTCAATGCAGTTAACGTTGACACATTAACATTGATTCCACATTATTTCGATCATTGATGCTATTTGGGGAATCATTCAAAATTCTACAAAATCAGATGTTACCGAAACAGCCTGATGAATTCTTTATGCAATGAACTGCTCACCCAATCCGACAGAGCAGCTGTTGAATGAATCAACTTATGATTCACTCAACTGAACTCCAAGTTCCATGTAAATGAATTTCTTGTTAGTCCTATTTCTATATATGTGGAACATGAAAAAGTTTGTGTTGGTGCGAACATTCAGTACGAGGTACTTCAATCTTAGTTCACCCAAAAATGAAAATTCTGTCATCATTTACTCACCTTCATGTTGTTCCAAACCCCTAAGGCTTTTGTTCATCTTTAGAACACAAATGAAGATATTTTTAATAAAGTCTCAGTGATTTTATTCACATATAAACATTAATCTACTCACACATCAGTTGTGGTAAACGGAAGCTCAAACGTGCTTGCTTAACGTGCGAGAACCAATGAGGTTCATTCTCGTGTATTACGGAGCATGTTTGAGCTTCCGCAAGAAGCAATGATGTTTGTTCTCACTGTTTTGGATATTGATATTGCTATTTACCTGTTTCAAAGAAATATTAATTTGCTTGCTTTTAAAATAATGCCATATATGCCTAAACAGAAATTCTTAAATGCTATATGAGTGGAAGGTACCTAAAAAAATTAGTTGCATAGATGTATGGTATAAACAATTGTATTTGACTTGCTTTGTTTATGAAGTTGTGAAAAACAGAAACAGGTGTAAAATATGTGTGGGAGAAAATTGAGTTAAATGAACTCAGTGTTTGTAACCAACAACAAAAGTTGGTGGGGGAAATGAATTTGGTAATCCCCAAAAAAGCAGTATAAAAAGACTGAGGAGTGAAGCACAGCTCAGATGCTGCCTGCATTAAGTGTGAAGGACATCTGATACTCTATCGACGGACACTTAACAGCATCTCCAATATTGCTGATTAGAGTTTGACTTTAGAGCTTTTAGTTTAGCCGATTTTAAGTTTTATTTTACTTTGCATTAACTGTTTTGTATTGTAACTAATACAGTAAGTGATTTCATTGTTACTATTGCCTTCCGTGAGACTACAAAACTACAAAACTACAAAACTGAGCCTCGATAAAGAACATCCACAAGAGAGTCTTCTACGTCATTCCTAAAGAGCTTCAACCTGCGGGCGGGTGAGTGCTTTATGATTTAGGCTAGATTTGACTAACCTTACCCTACCTGACTAATCATACGGTTAAAGGTGTAAGACAAAAAGGTCACACCGAAGAACATTACGCATCAAGCGTGTACGGTTGAGCTTCTGGTTATGTTCGCTGATCAATATTTATATGTGAATAAAAGCATAAATTAAATCTGTTTATCATATAAAGCGATCGTGTCTCTTCAGAAAATCTGGACTAACTCAAGTAGTTTTTGAGATCTCTTTATGAACGTTTTGAAGCATCAAAGCGGTAGCTGCGTCGCTGTCAACTGAGGGACAGAAATCACTCAGATTTTATTAAAAAACATCGTCATTTGTGTTCCGAAGATGAACGAAAGTGTTATGGGATTGGAACAACATGAGGGTGAGTAAATGATGACATATATTCTCTTTATTGAGACATGTTCTTTAAAACCCCTTTTTAAATTTCCACCCTCATGCAGGAAGGGAACATATCAAAATAAAAAAATGAGCAAAAGTCAAATAATCAAAATCAATAAGGCAAATCAAATTAAAATAATCAACTCCAAATGATATAACCAATTAACTCAACATAATTAAATTAAAACAAACAATCTGTTACAAATACACAAAATTACAAAATTAACTAAATCACATACATTACTTCCAAATCGATTCACCACTAATAATAATGATAATAATAATTGTAATAAACCCTCATGTGGTGCAGAGGAATCCAATGTCTAACCTTGATTTTGTTCTTCTGAACTTTTACTGAATCTTTCAGTGAACTGTTTAACAACTGTTCAGCAGCAGAGCCAAACACACAAACACTCGAAATCCCACACCATTCACATCATCCCGTTATATCTCAGCAGAGGAGGGTTAAACAACAAACAGCATTACCAGCTTCACTTATTATAACCAGATTATTTGCACAAAGGTTCTTATTAAGAATTAACAGATGTGTATGGATGGTTTATTGAAGGTAATAAAGTTTGATGTCACCATCATGGTGAACAGTGTTTGCTTTAGTTGGGCTCTTGACCTTGACCTTTAACGTCAGAGTTTTTTTGGTTGTTGTCATTCAGTGTTTATAAAACAGCTGTTATGGTGAATGATCTATTGGTTCTGTACTGACGATAATATCATTAAGTATCCATAGGTTTCATCCCTGATCAAATCAGGGATGAAAGTTCAGTTTATGACTGATCAAAAGTATAGCTCATCAATGATGAGCTATACTTTTGATCAGTATATATATATATATATGAGATGTAAGCTTTGGGTTCAGTGTTTGTAAAACAATGTTTAGTATATGTATATGTATATATATATATATATATATGTGCATATATATATATATATATATATATATATATATATATATTTATTTATTTATTTACACATTAACAAATACTTGTCAAAAACACTTTTTGAGCTGGAATAGGTCTAGACACAGAGACATCAAGAATCAGCGTATAAATCTCAACAATGGTGACGTTCATGCTGCAATGCATGCTGGGAGCCATCATAGTTTAACTCATCCATGGCAGCATTGCAGCATGAAGCATGTCACTGTTGTTGAGATTTACAAGCTGATTCTTGATGTCTCTGTGACATATACCAATTCAAAACGTTTTTTTTTTTTTTTTTTTTTTTTTTTTTTTTTTTTTTTGCCAAATATTCTTTAAAAAAGTGGTTTATAAAAGGGTTCATTTCTTGAGGCTTCCCTTAATACCACCTGGTGGTCAAAGAATGTAAAACAATCAGATAGGTTATTACAGATGATCTGATGTGATCTGTGATACACTGTGTTTTGCACCAGTTAAGGCTTAGAAATAACAATGAAGAAAAAATCAGTTTCCCCATAGACTAATCTGTTTATATGAATATATGAAAATAATGTGTATTTACAATGATTGTATAACATAACTGTGTAATAAATGTATTGGTTTGAAATGAATGGGGCTATCAAATGTGTGTAGCCTAAATCAATTTTTTGGTCATAATAGGCAGGAGGGGCGATATTATTATTCTAAAACCACACATACAGTAATTCACTTTTTTTTTTTTACAGAAAATTTACTGTATTTTTTATAAAGTATTTTTTTCTGTTTTCTTAAATTACAAGCAAATGTATGTAAAATTACAAAAATAATCAGTAATTAAACGGTAACAAAACAGTTAAATGATAAAACGGTCAAATGAATGGAAGCCAAAAAACCCTGTAGAATTAAAGTAAAATATCCTAATTTAAATAAACCAAAAAAAAAACACTGTTATTTTAAAGGTATTTCCTGAATTATTACGATCAGATACCTTCACTTTAAAAAAATAATTAAAAATGACTGGCAACAGCGGCTGCCAAACAAAAGCCATAAAATTAAAGTAAAATATTCTAATTTAAATAAAGTGCAAAAAACTTTAACAAAAATGTTCTTTAAATGTTAAAAAATACTTTTATTTTACACGTATTTCCTGATTTGATTCAAATGACTGGCAACAACAGAACATGAAACACTAACAGATCTCTCAAGATCTCAGCACTTATTACAGTTTAGACTTTATTTCTTTTATACAAAGGTTCTTATTGAGAATTAACAAAGATTTAGATGTTGATGTTTTATTGAGAAAAAAAGTTTGAAGTCACCGTTATGGAGGTCAGCGTTTGCTTTAGTTGGGCTCTTGACCCTTGACTTTTTCCATGTTAGTGTGTTTCTGGCTGTTTTAACTGTGTTTCTAATGCATGTTTGTTATAACAAAAAGTGAAGGAAAAATTTTGATCAAGTGATATAGTTATCACGAAATGCCCTGTTACAGATGTAACCTTGTGATATTGTGGAATCATATTATGATAACCTGGTATTCTGATTTTTAAGTCTTTATGCAAAAATGTTTTCAGCTTTTTTTTCTTTTTTTTTTGGAGCACAGAGACATCAATAATCAACATATGAATCTCAACAATGGTGACAATTATCAAAGCTTTTTTGTGACTTTAGTAGCTTGTTTTGTGACGTTCAGAGTTGATCTGATTTTTCTTTTCTTTTTTTTTGGTCACCATTGTTGAGATTCATACGCTGATTCTTGCTGTCTGTGTGAGTCTGCATGACCTTGATGCAACTTTTTCTGAGTAATGATCTAATGAAATTGTTTATGGTATTATGGTTCTACAGTAGTGTTGGCATGTTAGATTACAACTAATATTAAACAATTCAGTCAGAGATCAGTCTCTATTATCAGTGAATCAAACCATTTTATTATGACTACATTATCTGATCTGAGCTTTTCTTGCATTTTTTGGGTCAAGAGCCCAACTAAAGCAAGCACTGACCACCAGAATAGTGATTTCAAACTTTAATAAAACATCAACATCTAAGTCTCTGTTAATTCTCAATAAGAACTTTAGTATGAAATAAAGTCTGGATTGTAATAAGTGAAGATGCTGAGATCTTGAGAGATCTGTTAGTGTTTCATGTTCTGTTGGGATTTAAAGGGTTTCTGTTTTGTGGGTCACCATTGTGCTGGAGAGTAGAGCCTGTGCTTCAGTTCAGGATGAGCCAGAAAACATGGGTGTTGTGTTGCATGTTGCTTTGTTTCAGAGACAGTAACATATAGCTACATTAATTCAATCATGTGTGCTGTTTCTGGTTGAATGCAAGAAATTCATATTTTGCAGTGTTTTGTTAATAACAATTCAGGATATACCTGTAAAACAGCAGTGCTTTTTCTGTAAGAGTGTTTGTACTTTCTTTAAATTAGGATATTTTAAGTTTAAGCAGGGCTGAGCCTGGTTAGTACCTGGATGGGAGACCTCCTGGGAAAACTAGGTTGCTGCTGGAAGAGGTGTTAGTGAGGCCAGCAGGGGGTGCTCACCCTGTGGTCTGTGTGGGTCCTAACACCCAAGTATAGTGATGGGGACGCTATACTGTCAAAAAGTACCGTCCTTCGGATGAGAAGTTAAACCGAAGTCATGACTCTCTGTGGTCATTAAAAATCCCTGGATGTCCTTCAAAAAGAGTAGGGGTGTAACCCTGACATCCTGTCCATCATGGCCTCCTAATCATCCCCATATATATACTGATTGGCCTCATCACTCTGTCTCCTCTCCACCAACAAGCTGGTGTGTGGTGGGTGTTCTGGCACAACATGGCTGCCGTCGCATCATCCAGGTGGATGCTGCACATCGGTGGTGGTTGAGGAGATTCCCCCTTCCATATGTAAAGCGCTTTGAGTACCCAGAAAAGCGCTATATAAATATAAGGAATTATTATTATTATTATTATTTATTTTGCAGACTTTGTTTGGCAGCAGTTTTTTTTCTTTAAGATTACGTTTCGCAGTGAAGGTGTTTTTATTATAATAATTTAGGGAATACCTGTAAAATAACTGTTTTTCTGTAGAAAAATTTCAATGAAAATTTCTGTTAAGGTTTTTTACACTTTATTTAAATTAGAATATTTTACTTTAATTTTAAGGTTTTTGTTTGGCAGCCGTAGCTGACAGTCATTTTACAGTGTATATATGCACTGGGCACCCACCGGCAGAAACATAAAGACAATAAAAGTTCAAAGACAATATTATAAAGATGGAGGCACGCTTGTTTCTCTGACGCATAAGGTCTATACTATATGAAAAGCGGCAATTCCCTATTATTCATTATAGCTATTGTAATGTATTTACAAAAATATATTATTCTGAATATTTTCAAATATAGCCTACTGTTATATCATTTAATATACTGATCATTCATATAGGCCTATAGGAAATATATTTTCTTTCCGTAAGCGTAAGCTGGGCGTATACGGTATGATTTTAGCTCGCAGGCGATTGTTTACTCTCGGGAGAAATCGCGTGGAAATGGTCGCGGCTCGCATTGTTACGATAATTTTTAAACATGTTTGAAAAATTCGGCCCGATTTTGACCAGTGCATAGGCTGTCCTCTATTGCCAAATCATACGCAAATGTCACATACGGTTCTAGATTAATATTATAACAGCCCATATGGCTGTCTGCACACAGTTACCTGGGGTGTGAAGTTCCTGGGATCATATTTCGATATGGATTTCGTTTTAGAATGATTTTATCTAGCCCTCCATATTCTCGATTTTTTTAGGAACTTCCGAATTTATATGACACCGCCAAAATGTTTTGTGGGCGCACACATGTAGGCTACCTGGGGTGTGAAGTTAGGATCATATTTCCATATCAACACATCACAAAATTTTATAATGCTGGATTTCGTTTAAGAAAGATTTAATCTAGCCTTCTACATTCTCGTTTTTTGAGAACTTGTAAAATAATAAAGTAATGATACCTCGAATGTGCTTTGACTGCACAAACAGTTGCTTGTTATGCCATTTTATTACTTTATTAGAATTTGCAACAGATTAAAGATATATTGGCTTCATCGCTTAACTTATTGACTAAAATATCTAAAGCGAGCACGTAGACTAGATAAATCAATTCTCCACTGAAATCCAGCAATACAACAGTTTCTGATGTGTTGATATGGAAATATAATCCCCGTCCCTCAAGCAAATGTAGAACAAAATATTATAAAAAGCGAGCACGTACCCACAGAAAGCCACGTTCTCGTGATCTTGCGCAACGTTCCCTAAAAGTTCTGTAAATTTGACGAAAATTCCGAACCTTTACAGAACATTAGGGACATTCTTCCTGAAGGTCCACATCGTGACCGTCTCGGAACGTAGTGGGAACGTTACTAGACGACGTCCTTAATACCAGTGGGGACGTTCTGAGAATGTTCTGGGAACGTAAAATTTCTAGCGGGGTAACCTGTAACCTGGTAACGTTCCCAGAACGTTCAGAGACGGTCTGTATTTTCTCATGGTATGGCATTGTAAAGTTTCCCTCTTTTAATACTAAAATGGTGCATGAAAAACACAAAAATTTATTATACAACAATTTATTATAAAATACAGTAACTCTCAATAACAGTAACAAATTCAATCTGCTTATGTGTAATGAAGACTGCAGTTAAGGTCATTATCAGTCTGTCACTGCAGGAGAAGTCTTTTTCCCCGGAGCCCAGTTAGCAGGACGTCCTGCTGCATCTGTAAAATGAGGGGAAACCATAACTGAGCATATGTTATTGGGTCATTTTAAGCTGTGCTGAAAAAAAAAAAAAAAAAAAAAAAAAAGATAAAATTGTTGTTAAAACAATGTTTTCTGGTTGCACTTTATTTCAAGCGTGGGTATCTGCAGGTCGGAGTAATGGGTGAAAGGGAGGGGGCGTTTGAACGGTCTGTTAGAGTGTGGGGTAGGGTTAGGATTGTACTTACAGTGTACTTACCTATGAAAGTACCCAGTAATATAAACTAACTACATGGGTTAAGTTTAGGTTTATGTGGAAGAATAATAATAAGGCTGCCAAATAAAAATACCATTAAACTACTCTTTAGTTCCATGAAATTGACCTCAAATCAAAGTACTGAGACTTGAATTGAATTGAGCTCACTTCCTACATAGAAGCTCTGTGACACGTCTATAGTCACTCCACCATTTGCCTGCAAAAACACAACGGTGTCTTGAAGGTGCAGTAAGTCATTTCTGAGAAACGCTGCTGAAAGTGGATTGGAACGAGCACCAAAACACACTTGTAGCCAATCACCAGTAAGGGGGCGGAGCTATCAAGGGGTGTGATCCTTTTGGGTAGGATCATGTTTGTTTTGGTTATTTTAAATATCAACATTACTGCACCTTTTATATACACAGGCTACTGTAACCAAACTTGCTGCTTGTTGTATGTAAGTAAAGCAAATGATACAACTTTATAATGCAATTCCTCTAATAGACAACTACAAATAACCACAATAGTGATTCACCTTCTCACACAGATGTTCCCACAAATACAAGGGGCTGTGGAAACAAACACCTGAAAAACACAATGTATTACCATTCGTAAATAAATAAGTTAAGAGAAATACATCTACTACACTAAACTTTCAAACTTGCATTCAAAACTTTCATTCAAAAAGTTATTAAGGTAATAAATTAATACTTTATGCATTAAATTGATCAAATTGACTGTAAAGACATTTAAAATGTTACAAAAAAAATTTTATTCCAAATAAATCCTGTTTTTTTTTTAAACTTTGCGTTTGAACCCTGGGAAAAAAAAAAAAATCACAGTTTCCACAAAATTTCCACAAAAATATTAAGCAGCACAACTGTTTTCAACATTGATAATAATTAGTAAGAAAAGTTTCTTGAGCAGCAAATCCACATATTAGAATGATTTCTGAAGGATCATGTGATCATCATTAGATGAACAAACAAAATGAAAAAAAATGGTATTTATGGGCATGCTGGGTGTGCTCCTTATGGGCCATAGTCATAGCCACAAACATATTCACACAATAGTTACTGGTTTATCTACAGATAAAGGTGAGTGTGTGTATATTACATATATATATATCCACAATTGGGATAGGATGTAAAGTTTAAATTGTTTATATCAGATTTTTGTATATTATACAATATAATTATTTTTGTATTTTTCTAAATATATGCAACTTGTTTTTTTTTTTCTCTTCTCATTTTCTGTCTTTGTGTAGGACTGAAAACCAATCGGTGTCATTTTTCTGCATGCACAAGCTCTGGTTGAACAAACCCAGTGTTCAGACCCTGTACATCTGATTGTTAGTTAAGAGTGATTGATTTGAATTCTCTTACTAAACATAACTAGTCCACCATGGCACGTGAACAGGACTACTGCACTCTCATGTCTGGGCTGCAGGAGCTTGATTTCCAAGGGGAAGCAGTGCCCAGCGATCTCGTACTAATAGGTGAACATGCCTTTCCACTTGCCATGAATCCAAGAGGTCAGGTGCTGATGGCTGCATCTCATTACGGTCAGGGACGTATAGTGGTGTTGGGGCATGATGAATACCTAACACGCTTTCCTGGCCTCATAAAGAATGCCATAATGTGGCTCATGCAATGTACCGGTGATGCTGGCATTGTAGGGATCAAGGGGAGTTTACGTTCAGTGGCTGACAACTTGAACTGCTCCCCTATCAAGACAGAGCTAGGAGACTTTCGGGATGGATTAGCTATATATATCACAGATGCTTACAGTGTCGAGACCTGTGCAAAGGATCTGATTGCTTTCATCAAAGCTGGAGGTGGTTTGATCATTGCTGGCCAAGCCTGGAGTTGGTCTAATGACCATCCACAAGAAAACACTATAAGGAACTTCCCAGGAAACAAGGTGTGCAGCGTTGCAGGAATTTATTTCTCTAAACACCCAGGAGAAGTTGGCAAATTTCCTGTTCCAAGAAATATCCCTTCTAATTGGCTTGCTGTATCGTAAGTTCAGAATACAATTTTTGCTTTTTACCCATTCTTTAACAAACCATGCGTTTCACCATCTGTCTTGTCTTTTTTCAGAATAGGCAAAGACTTCAAAGATGATCTAGAGTTCCTGCTACAAGGTGTGTCCGAGTTTGACACCCAAGGAGAGGCTATAGCATCTGAGGTGATGGTGCACGGACCATTAGCATTTCCCATTGCGGTCACTCCGGCTGGAAAAGCATTTATTGCTGGTGCCTATTATGGACAAGGTCGAGTAATTCTGGTATCCCATGAAAGCTACCTGGGCCAGGACTCTCTGTCCGCATTCATGATCAATGCTATCAAGTGGCTTGATGAGGGTCGGACGGGTGTTATTGGGATCCTACCCAGCCTCAAAGCAGCCCACACGGTACTGAGCAAATCAGGTTTAGATTGCCAGTTGACTGGCTTCAGAGAAGATCTAAGCGTCTACGTCTCCACTTCCTATAGTGATGCCCAGTGTGCAGAGATCCAAGAATTTGTTGCTGAAGGCGGAGGTCTTCTGATTGGGGGTCATGCCTGGTATTGGGCCCACACCCACCCTGGCTGCAATGTGATGTCCGAATGCCCAGGAAATCACATTCTTAACAAGATGGGATTGAGCCTCTTAGGCAACACCTTGGGTGGAGGGTTATATAAGGCTCCAGAAATAGAGCATTGGTGTAGAGAGGGGTACCATTTTCGTAGCATGCTGCAGCGCTTTGTCGAACATGTAAGGCAGGGGCAAGAACTGACTGATCATGAACAGGGCTGCTTGAAGCAGCTGGGCTGCGACTGTGCAAATTACCTTCATATGTGTTCTTATGACAGTGCCGCCTACACTTCAGTGCTAGCACTTCTTACTGACACAGTGAAGGAGGTAGGTGTTCCACAGGTGTCCAGTAATTGTCCTGTTGAGAGTGCCAAAGACCGCCTGATGCTCCACATTGGGACTGAGGTATACAAAGTGTCGCCTAATCCTGATGCCCTTCTTCCATACATCATCAAGGACAGACCCGACTTGCCCACTGTGTCTAATGCAAGAGTTCGGATCAGTGCAAACACTGCGGGTATGAACGGTTTCTTGCCAAATGCAGAAGGAAAGTGTTATTCCTTGTTTAAGTTTTACAATTTCTGAGCACTATAAAATTACTTGTTTCAGCTTGTGAAGAATGGATAAGCACAGGCTTATATCTTTCTTCTGGTATGAAGACATTCATAACAATACCTCCAGAGATTGTTGGGAAAAATTGGCAGGTAATCAATAGTCTATATACATTACATGTTTCCAATAAAGGAATAGTGTTGTTTGTAATATACTTGTCATTCTAGAAACAAATTTATTGCTCATAGGGCTTGGAGAGCATGTTATTAACATGAAGAGATACTCTATATAGGTGCAGCTTGGTTGCCAGACAGATAACATTGGTGGAGCAAATGTCCTGAAACGTGCTCCTGTGGTCCATGAGCGATTCCCCTTAAACAAACAAATGGTCCAGGTCAGGAATCTGTGGGGAGGGCTCATCTACCTAATTGCACCTCCCCAGAGCAAAGTGGATGGGGTGGAAATTGTCGTGCAGGTCTCAGTACAGGCTCCATACTTCAAATCTGGTAAGAATTCTGAATTAATGTTCAGTGAGCATCACAGTAAGGTTTCTATTCAGAACATTTAAAGGTATGTGGTAAAACTTGTTTTGTCCCTCAGGAGAGACAAGTGTAGCTGACTGGGTGAGCAGGATCCGTTCGGCACCTGCCCCCTGGGCAGAACTTGAGTTTGAGAATATCATCATCACATTAGAATCCCAGTTTATAAGGAATCTGGACCGCCCTGATGAGGTGGCTAAACTTTGGGATGCCATAATGAGAAGCATAGCTGACCTGGCAGCAAAGCCTGCCAAGTTTCCCCGCAAGGAGCGGTTTGTTGCGGATGTTCAGATCTCTAGCGGTCAGTGGTACTATTGCTGGGATAAAGAACTGTTAACCATCACAATTATAACAGAATCATGCCATTATTATTAATTATATTCACACAATCCTAATGATAATCCTCCTGTTACCCCCTCAGGTTTCATGCATGCTGGATATCCCATCATGATGTACTCCATCTCTGCCCCAGAACTAATAAACATAGAGGAAGCCTATAAAAGTGGTCTTTGGGGACAAATTCATGAGTTGGGTCATAACCAGCAGCGTGGAGTTTGGGAGTTCCCTCCACACACCACTGAGTGCACCTGCAACCTGTGGTCAGTGTACATACATGAGGAAGTGCTGCGAATGAATAGAGCTATTGCTCATCCTGAACTGACTCTAGAAAACCGCCAGGCTCGTACCAAGATGTATTGCAATGGCAGTAAGGATTTAAATAGCTGGAGTATGTGGACAGCACTTGAGACTTACATGCAGGTAAACAGACTGTGAATATTGTTTTAGCAGATTGTTTGAAGGTGCAGGTGATCTGGGAAATGCATTAGCCTGCTAGCATTGAAATTTTAAAGCAAGAATGGATTATTTGTGAGCCTTGGAAGTAATGATTTACTCTTTTTTTCAGTTAATTTTTAAAAAGAAATTTGTAATTTAAAAAACAAAAAATAAAATCATGTGAAATAAATATAAAAATGTTATTTTATGTAATTATTATAAAAATATAATTATATAAATATAAAAAATATATTTATACCCATTTTTGTGTAGTCTTCCATCATCTCTCTTAACCTTTTTTTTTTTTCAAGCTTCAGGAAAAATTTGGCTGGGATGCTTTTAAGAAAGTTTTTGCCTTCTACCATGATATGAGTGGAGTGCCAAATGACAATGCAGGCAAGATGAATCTGTATGCTGAGACCTTCTCCAAGGTGGTCAACCTGAATTTGTGCCCCTTCTTCAAAGCGTGGGGTTGGCCCATCCAGCCCAGCACAGAAGAGAAGATCTCTCATCTCCCTGAGTGGAGTGACCATCGTATGGTCCAGTACGCATAAGAACGTCTCAGATAGCTTTTAAAATTTGCAGTGCCGGTTTTATTGTAATTGAGGGGCAAGATTAAGTATAAAATTATATATGCTTATCTGGAGTTTCATGGACTATTGTTTTCATGAGAAATTGATTCATATCAGTGTGAGGCAAAAAAAAAAAAAAAAAAAATCTTGTTTTAATAAAATGTGGCTATAGGGTAAGTGGGTTAAGGTTAAGTACAGTATAACCTGAACATGCATGTTAAAAACACAACATACACATAAAAACTAAAAAGTAAACCTTGGCCTGGTCCAATTTAGTGCTGAAGGGGAAAATATATTTTTAACAGTTTTTGTTTACATGTCACTTATATGCCCCAGTGGTCTTTTGACTTTATACTGTCTGTGATAGAGGCCTTTCATGGTGTTTGCTTTCACACTGTTCCTAGATTTTCATGTCGAAAAACAAGAAGAAAAATGTTTTGTACAAGTTTAAATGTGTTGCAGCAAAGAATGATGACTACTGACGACAATGTAGCAGTTGCCTCAATGCTGTATTGTTTTGTATGATAACATGTTCTGCCACATATATTTGGAATCATGCAACTGTCAAATTAAAGTGATCCTGGGACACTCCTGGGTGAAGTGTGAAAAAATATCACATACATTTAACAATATAACCAATGTCTCTCTGCATACATATAATACTCACATAAAGTGATATATACTATAGCTAATCTCAACTGCTTGATTGTATATCGTTATTAAGTGTAAACTATAACATCGCTCAGCTCTGTCGCCATTATGTCACCATTATGGAGGTCAGCTCTTGCTTTAGTTGGACTCTTGACCCTTTACTTCTTCATGTTAGTTTTTCTCTGATTGATTTAACGGTGTTTTTAATGCATGTTTGATTTAGCAAAAAAATGCACAAAAAACTGATCAGATGATTTTGACTGTTTGTTGATGATACAGTTATCATATATAGCCTGATTCACTAATATCACAGAGTGTCAAATTTCTGAGTATGTTAGCCGTTAGATTCATATGACTTGCTATAACCTTGTGGACTCATTAAAAGTCCTATTTTAAGCCGTTACGTCAGAAAATATTCTTTTTTTTTTTTTTTTTTGGGGAGCACAGAGACATCAATAATCAACATATGAATCTCAACAATGGTGACAATCAACAAAGCTTTTTTAGTAGCTTGTTTTGTGACCTTCAGTTTTTTTTATTGTCACCATTGTTGAGATTCATACGCTGATTCTTGATGTCTGTGTGAGTCTGCATGACATTGACAAAACATGTTCTGTGTAAGGATGTAATAAAATTGTTTGTAGTCTCATCGCATTGCAGTATTCATATTGTAGAATGCTTTACCATGCTCCTATCTTATATAAACTGTTGTGTTTTTGCTGGTGGGATTCTCTGTGATTGATATGAGATTCTCTGGCCGTGATTAAAGCACATTCTAAAGCATAATCTGGAGTCTGTCTGGTTATTGCTGCGCAGCAAGTTAGGGAACACTAAAGACCTTATTCCCAAGTGATAGTGTTCAAAAGGGTCAAGACGTTGACCGACCTGAAGCCAGTTGTCGACTAGTAGACGCAGTGCTAGAGTATAAATATTTTTGAGTGTCGCCAGTAGACGCTCAGGTGTCAACTAGGAGACGCCCCACATAAACTTAAGTCAGGTGTGTAGGGGAAAATCTACCACAGTATCAAACTGCCAAAGTCATTTCAGTAACGAGGCTTCATTACGTCAAAACTGTTTCGAAATTTACCGCTGGGGGCGATGATCTCTGTGAACCCATGAATCATGCAGATTCACTAAGATCACCCCCCAGAGGTGAAATATTGAACAATTGTCTATGGTTTTTTTTCCTGATCTCTGATCAGTTTTATACATTTGTAGACATTTTAATCAGACATTTGTATTATTATAAGGAATAATAGTAGTTAATAGTCTCTTATTGGCCTGTTTAGCTGAGACATCCATAGAATATTAATATTAAATGGTTAAGGTCAAAATTCTGTCATAATTTACTCACCCTCATGTTGTTCTAAATATGACTTTCTTCTGTTGAACATAAAAGAAATTTAAACAGAAAACATAAACATAAAAGTTACATAAAAGAACAAACATAAAAGTTAGTTTAAATACTAACCTTCTTCAAAACATCTACTTTTATGTTCAAAAAAAAAAAAAAAAAGAAACATACAGGTTTGGAATAACATGAGGGTGAGTAAATTATGACAGAATTTTGACCATAACCATTTAATATTTTCAGGATTATTGAAGTCATTTTACTGGGTCATGTATCACTCTGCAATTTCTACATGTGAACTAAAATGATTTCAAGTTGATCTATTTATTTTACAAGTAATCTTACTTCACTTTCTGAAAAATATAGGAAATAGGCAAAAGAGTAAAGAAGAACTCGGTTAAACTAAAATGACTCAAACATTCCTTATAGTCAAATGAAAAGAAATTCAAGTCCTCTTCATACTTTCACTTCTTCTGCCCTCATGCTGTCCAGAAGGAACCACGCAGAAGCTTCTGACTGCTGCTGCTTTCTGTCTTTTGGGACTGTCATCATGTTTGGAGTTGCTCTTCTGTTTCTCCTTGTTCTCGTTCTCTTCGTCCAGCATTTGCTCTGCAGGATTCTCCACTAAACTCTCTTCCTTCTTACATTCTGCAGAGTATGCAGGCAAATTTATGCTTTTTAAAGGCAAGACTGGCAAAACCACTATTGACATTTCAAAAGATAATCCACACGGCTGAACTTTCTCTGTCAGTTTCATCCTCTAAGATCTGGTTTTCAACAAGTTTGTCCAGCTCACAGTCTTGACACAAGCTCCAATGCTCATTCAGATCGGCTTCCTTCAGTAAGCTGTGCTCTATTCCTTTAAGGATCTGAATGCGGGAAACCCCTTACAAAGCAACAGGAGAATCATGTGAGGTTTCATGATTAAAATAACTGGAAGCGTTTCATTGTTCAGGGCAGCTGTCATACATGTACCCGGTGTCTCAAATCTACTGCTATCTGCTCCAGGACTTCTGTCTTTCCCCTTCTTTTTATCCATTTTGATTTATAGAGGAGCAACTGGGTGGTGTTTGAAAATGTGACATATATTATCAGCACATCAGTCATAATAGTATATTATAATAATTGTATTATAACACATAAACACTAATAATTGATTGATGTGATGACAGGAGGTCGTTTATGAGTGTCAGCAAATACAGCTCTCTGAGACAAAATTTTTTGAGAAAAGTAATTAAACGACATCAAATTAATGATTACATTATAAATACGTGATGAATGTTTCATGGTTTAAACTACTGAAAATGCAAATAAAGCACAATAACTGTTATTTTCAGTTTATGTCAAGTTACGAAGCCAACATAATCCTTTAAAACGCATCCATCCAAGCTCCCGTAATCAAATTATTTGTAGCGGAAAATGAACTGCATAAAATCATCAGTAACACTTAAGTATAGGGAACACATAAACTATTAACTATGACTTTTCCCTCAATAAACTCCTAATTTACAGCTTATTAATAGTTAGTAAGGTAGTTGTTAAAGGGATAGTTCACCCAAAAATGAAAATTCTGTTATTTATTACTCAACCTCATGCCGTTTTACACCCGTAAGACCTTCGTTAATCTTTGGAACACAAATTAAGATATTTTTGTTGAAATCCGATGGCTCAGTGAGGCCTGTATAGCCAGCAATGACATTTCCTCTCTCAAGATCCATTAATGTACTAAAAACATATTTAAATCAGTTCATGTGAGTACAGTGGTTCAATATTAATATTATAAAGCGACGAGAATATTTTTGTTGAGCCAAAAAACAAAATCACGACTTATATAGTGATGGCCGATTTCAAAACACTGCTTCATGAAGCTTCGGAGCGTTATGAATCAGCGTGTCGAATCATGATTCGGATCGCGTGTCAAACCGCCAAACTGCTGAAATCACGTGACTTTGGCGCTCCGAACCGCTGATTCAACATGAGTGGTAATGAGGTGATGGCTTCTGATGTGGATCAGGAGGGATGCTGGAAAATGTAGTGCGGAAGAAGGTGCCAGTTGCTTTGAGGATTTTTGGGTGACGCTCAATACCGCTGAAGTTCTTTTCAAAACCTGTTTAAATTAAGAAATGGAAGGACACACTTTTCTCGACATTCCCTGTCTAGACGGTATCTAGGGGAAGCCCATCAACTCAGGATGACACATATTTAAATAAAAATAAATATACATATACATACAAAGGATACATATGGCCTACTCCAATTTAAGACTAGATTTATTAAAAAAAAAAAAAAATCAATATTTTGTTTTACATTTTTTTCTCTTTTTTTAGAGATATTTTGGTGTTCTGTTGTGTGCCTGGTCAGACATTATTTTATTATATGTATATTTATAAAATTATTTCATTAATTTTGGTTCATTTGTTAGACCCTTTCATTCTGCTTTACTTCAACAAAACAATGCTTTTCGATGATTAAACACCACGTGGTCTGAACTGAAGCTGGAATGATTTGTTCCAAAATTTGGCCAAGATACAAAAAGAAAGTAAAAGCATAGTTTGTCAGAAGCCAAAGGTGTGTTCTATTAAATGTGGGGTCTTTATTAAATTAAATTAAATTAAACAGATAACAGTGGTTTGCATTTCAGGCACCTTCACTTTTTAAATGTCCTTAAATAAAATTAATATCTTCCATTGTGTTCTTGTGCATCACTTGTCAGTAAATTGCCAATTATTTGTCTTGAAACCGTATCATCTGTAAATAACACCCATTTTCTGTGATGGTAAATGAGGAACATCAGTCTTTTTAGGCACTGAATTTCTGACCATTAGAACAGGCTTTAGAATACATATAACTTTGTCAAATTGTTAATAAGCTGTTCCTTCGGCTAAACTCTCTATATTGAGAAAAAAAAAAAAACAATGAAATAATCTGCAGTTGGCTTCAGAAATGCTTTCCAAGAACAATACGTATACAAGAGACCAGTAAAAGGGTGTGAAGGTTTAGATGGAAACTTTAATACAATCATATTAAATAGGTTAAAAGAATTATACAAAAATACATTTTCAGTAAATAGTAATAGACAGCATCTGGTAGACACATTTACAGCATCTATCTCTTCTGTAGTCAGACTTTCTGATTTTACTGAAAGTAATACAATTTTTGTGTTAATAAAGCATTTATTAACACACTAAGTAGCTATTACTATATGTCTAAATAATAAGATGCATAAATGAATGTTTAAATAGTTCATTAATCATTTACTTACACTTCCTAAATGATCTTATGAATCACTGACAACTCCTAAATAACTGGTTTGTAAATAATGTAATACTTATTTTAAAAATGATAAATTGATCAGTAATAAAGTATGAAAATACAAATATTAAACACATTATAGATATGCTTATAAATCAAGAACAAAGCATTTATAGCTGTATTTATAAACTGCTTACTAATGTCTATTAATGCTTTATAAGTGATGAATTGACTATTTACTAATGCTTAACTAATGCATCATAGCGTGCAGTTATTATAAAGTGTTACCAAGTGTTTTGAGGTCATAACATAATTGTGCAAGAAGCCGTATGAAATAATATGACAATTAAAAGAGAGGAGCAGGTGAAGGAGAATTAATCATCATTTGCGCTGTGATTTAGTGTGTTTACTGAGCATTTATTTTACAAGTTGATTTTAGTTTTAGAATTTACATTAAATAACACGTCTTACTGAGGACAGAGACGTGTGAATATTAGAGAGATGATCTTACCACAGTTTCTCCAGTTTACAGTGAGGATCCTGTAGTACATCAGACAGCAGATTTACTGATTTTCCTATTTTATTCCCAGACAGACTCAGTTCTCTCAGGTGTGAGGGGTTTGATCTCAGAGCTGAAGCCAGAGCAGCACAACCTTCATCTGTGAAACCACAACATCTCAACCTGTAGAGAACAATGACACACTCTTCACTCTCTGTTCAAATCAGATCAGCAGTGCATTTCCGAAAAGCATCGTTAGCCAACTAACATTGCAAGTTCCGTCGTTACTAACATAGTTCAACGATTTGGTGTTTTCCGAAACCATTATTCAAACGAACATTCGCAAACTTGTGTGGTTGGAACGATAGCTCTCAAGCTGTGGTTAGAAGCATAGTTTTTTGTTTTTATGACGTGTGGACTTAATAAATCGTTATCTTGAGCAAAATAAGCAAGCTGACTACTATTTCAAATATATACAAATATCATTTAGATATTTTAGTTTGTCAAGAGATTTTAAGCACCGTTTTTGAAGAGCGCACATGTGTGTACGTGCTCTGGTAAGTAAGAACGAGTCTATGAACGAACCTGGAAATAAAGCAAAATAACTAAAGTAGTCCTCATTGTCATAGTCACCCAGCCAGCACAGCTTTGTGGGGCCAAGATGGGTGTCACCTGGGCTGTCTAACTGGGGCCCAGCTGGTTTTGTCCGCAGTTTCCATGTAGGCCCCACATGGGTTAGCCCAGATGAAATGAACACTGCTCCATGTGCACACTACAGGCTGTTAAATATAACACAGAAACATGGTGACATGCTTCATGCCGCAATGCATTGTGGGAGCCATGGGTGAGTTTTGTATGAGGCACCCAGAATGCATTGCAGTATGTCACCATTGCTGAGATTCATACGCTAATTCTTGATGTCTGTGTGTGAGTAAATCTTGCAGGTGTTTTAAAGTGTTTAGTAAACAATGTGTTTTTCAGATTTTCTAGTTTATTAATCTGCTCTGATTTATTAAATTGTTTTAATTTTAAGAGAAATCCAGCACAAAGTTAATAACACCCTGTTGATAAAAAGCTAATTCATTAGATCAATAAACTAAATCACTATATTAAGTCAATTATATTCTTATCATCAAGCAGCTGACAACACTGTCTTTTGCCTTTCTTGCCATTTCAAACAGCTATAACAACCAAAGAAAAAACTAACACTTACAAACTCAAGAGTAAAACTGCCTAACTAAAGCAAACACTGACCTCGATAATGGTGACATCAAACCAAACTTATTTTCAACAAATCATCAACATCTAAACCTCTGGTAATTCTCAATAACAACTTTTGTAGATGTATGACAGAAATAAAGTCAGTCTGGTTAGTAATAAGTGAAGCTGGTTCAGCTGTTTGTGGAGTTGTTTAATAAGATCTTGAGAGATTTAATGTCTTTTATCTTCAGTTGATTTCATTGAAGGCTGTGGCTGAAGTCGTAGTTCTTGTTGTTCCTCTGTCCTTCGGTGATTCTGCTCGTTATCAACCAAATTATCTCATTAACTCCAGGATGTTTCTGTGTTACATTTAACAGCCTGTAGTGTGCACACTGAGCAGTGTTCATTTCATCTGGGCTAACCCAAGTGGGGCCTCCGTGGAAACTGCAGACAAAACCGGCTAGGCCCTAGTTAGACAGCTGAGGTGACACCCAACTGGGCCCCACATAGCTGTGCTGGCAGGGCATCAGTCCAGTTATGGCATTCACACTACATTTCCCATCATCCCTCCTTCTACTCACCTGCACTCTGTCAACAATCACCCTGATCACCACCAGCTGTCACCCATCACCTGCACCAGTTATAAGGACTCTCCACACACACTCTCTTTGTTTAGTCTTGTCTATGACACACTGGATGTGCGTCTTACTTACTTTAAAGACTTCTTACTTGTTGTTTGTGTCTGATTCCAAGTCTCCTTTCTCCTTTGTCTCCACACTGTAAAAGATTGTCCTGTGAATTTACAGGTTATTATTGGCAAAAAAATTGCCAATACTTTACTGTTAATTTTACAGTTCATTACCGTAATCTACATTGCAGTATGTTGCTGTAAAAATACCATGCACTTGATTAAAATTCGTCAACTAATTTCATTTGCAGAAATTGACTGCCTTAAATTGTTTAAATTCATAAACTTATATTTATAACTATATGAGCATATTATTCACTTGAACTTACTTCATTTGAGCCCACTAAAAAAAAGAAATAACCAAATTCACAGAAATATCAAGTCAGCTTAAACCTCTTGCAAAAAACTGCTAGCTAATAACAGCACATATGCAATTACAACTAGCTAACAACTACACAGTCACTGCCTTTAAACAAAGCAACATGCGGCATTACATCAATGTTTCTGGATCATCACTGACTGAAGCACAGGCTCTACTCTTCTGCACAATGGTGACACAAAACTCAGACAACAGAAACCCTTTAAATCCCAACAAAACATTAAACATCATAAACATCAACACATTTCCCATTAATCTAAACAAAGCCATATAATCAGCATTGGTCAGATATTAAAATTGTTATCATGAATATACCTTTCATTGGTATACACAGAAACAAAAACGAGGATAAAACACATCCTTGAGGCACCTCTGTCTTTATAATAATTGTATCAGACAGATTATCTTTAAGCAAAACTCTCTGTGAAAAAAAGAAAAAAAAAAAAAAATCATCAATCCATCCCAAAAGGTTACTATTTTTTCCATGTCAACAAGGCACTGGAATAAAATATTAATCTTAATTGAATTAAAAGCTGAACTGAAGCTTTTGGCAGTTTAATGTGTTTAGTGTCCATATGCAATAATGTAATTTAATATTTATATTGTGTCCTCAGTTCCCCTTTCTATGTAGGCAAACTGACGGCTGTCCAGCTGTCCTTAAGGAAGTCACTTTGTATGATGAACAGATAAAATTATACAATAATATTAGCAGCAAAACTGTTGAAAAAGTCAGAAATTTGTTTCTGGATAATCATTTGAAATTAACTCTAAATATGGGCTGTATCTATATGAAGTCTATGCAGAGACTATATATAAAGTAAAGACGTGCTTGAAATGGTATATACATATCTTATTGAGAGTGTCCTGAGGTAAAGACAAATTTCCATGAAAATGAAACTGACATTAAAATATTTCATTCCATAATTCCTGTTCAGGTTCTTCAGTGAAATTATTTGCACAATCTTTGTCGCCCTCTGCTGGTAGACAAATTTACAGCATCTATCTCTTTTATAGTCAGACTCTTAGTAAAACTTGTAAGAACTTTTCCCAACGCTGTCTGTATTCCACAATAAATCTTTTGTCTATGGCTTGTTTTTTCACTTTGCTTTAATGTTCAGTGAGCATCACAGTAAGGTTTCTATTCAGAACATTTAAAGGTATATGGTAAAATTTGTTTTGTCCCTCAGGAGAGACAAGTGTAGCTGACTGGGTGAGCAGGATCCGTTCGGCACCTGCCCCCTGGGCAGAACTTGAGTTTGAGAATATCATCATCACATTAGAATCCCAGTTTATAAGGAATCTGGACCGCCCTGATGAGGTGGCTAAACTTTGGGATGCCATAATGAGAAGCATAGCTGACCTGGCAGCAAGGCCTGCCAAGTTGCCCCAAAAGGAGCGGTTTGTTGCAGATGTTCAGATCACTTACGCTCAGTGGTACTATTGCTGAGATAAAGAACCATCACTATTACAACAGAATTATGCCATTATTATTAATCATATTCTCACAATCCTGAAGATAACACCGTTCCTCCTGTTCCCCCCTCAGGTTTCATGCATGCTGGATATCCCATCATGATGCACTCCAACTCTGCCCCAACACTAATAAACAGGGAGCCAATTTGGGGAGCCATTCACGAGTTGGGTCATAACCAGCAGCGTGGAGTTTGGGAGTTCCCTCCACACACCTCTGAGTGCACCTGCAACCTGTGGTCAGTGTACGTACATGAGGAAGTGCAGGATGTAATAATGATAGAAAAACCTCATATGCCAAAAGACCAAGCAGAATTTGATTTCTCATGTCATGATCCCTTTAATGTAATTGAGAGGTAAGATGAAATATAAAAGATGATATATGCTTATCTGGAGTTTCATGGACATTATTGAATTCATGAGCAATTGATTCATATCAGTGTGATGCACAAACTTATAAATATGATTTAAAATTTTCTGAATATTCTTGTTTTTAATAAAATGTGGCTATAGGGTAAGTGGGCTAAGGTTAAGTACAGTATAACCTGAACATGCATGTTAAAAACACAACATATACATAAACGCTAAAAACTACTTGTATTTACTACAATTAAAAAAAAACGTCAGTAAGGCATGGCATTTTGTATTGGTGTATTTCCCTTTTTTATCCAAGACAATAAATCATATATATTATTTTTAAAGACACTTAATGGTGCATAATGTTGATGTGATTTAAAAATAGAGCTTTATAGCCTTATAGCTTTGCATTGGCCGCTGAACAGCTTATTCACTGGTGCATCAGAGTATTGCTGAAGGAAGTTGACCATCTCATCTAGGCTGCGTTCCACGACAACATTGAGCGCAGTGTTGAGGGCAGTCGCAGCACCGCTTAGGATGGGGCGGCCATTATGATCGACGCAGCAGTAAGCGTTCCAGATGTACTCTGGGATGTTCACCCTTTTGACATTGTTTTTGATGATCCATTTGTTAGAAGAAGGGATGGCACCAACCAGCACATAAGCCTGATGACATTTTTTATTAAACAAGCTGGTCAGTTTAGACTCATGTTTGTTCCAAGCGTTCTGGTTCAGCGTTGGGTTTTGAGGCACCACGTTGGTCAGGGTAAAGGTGGCATTACGACTTGGAACTAACAGGAAGCAGGTATGATAAAAGAGAGAGAAAAAAAATTAAAAAGAAATTCATTCACATTTGAGGTGATTTTAGGATGTTTTCCTCCAGGAAAACCATTTTCAATGTGTATAAGTGAAGTGCCGTGTAGCCTTGTATGGTGTCCCATACTCGAACCCGCGATCTTCAAGTTACAAGTCTGACTCTCTAACCATTAGGCCACACAACTTATATTTATGTATACTAAGTGTCCACAAGAGTAACTTTTAAGTTTGGTAATAAATGTAATAAGGATAAATGTTAAAGGATTAAGGTTTTTGAGAAAAACATTCCAGGATTTTTCTCCATATAGTGGATTTCAACAGGGTTCAGTGGGCTGAAGGTCCAAATTGCAGTTTAAATGCAGCTTCAAAGGGCTCTACATGATCCCAGCCGAGGAATAAGGGTCTTATCTAGTGAAACAATCTGTCATTTTCTAAAAAAAATTAAAATTTATATACTTTTTAACCACAAATGCTCGTCTTCCACTGCTCTGCGATGCTCCACGCTTGACGTAATCACGTTGGAAAGTTCACGCGTGACGTAGGCGAAAGTACCGACAAAGCGAACGTATAAAGACAAACGCCCTTTAAAAAAAAAGGTAAAACAGCAGTGTCGGACGATTTTGAAGTTGGAGGAGTTTTTGCCCTACCGTGGTACTTCTGCCTACATCACATGACCTTTCCAACGTGATTACATAATGCGTGGTGGATCGCAGAGCAGTGCAAGATGAGTATTTGTGGTTAAAAAGTATATACTTTGTTTTACGTTTTTTTTTAAGAAAATGACTGATTGTTTCACTAGATAAGACCCTTATTCCTCAGCTGGGATCATGTAGAGCCCTTTGAAGCTGCACTGAAACTGCAATTTGGACCTTCAACTCGTTGAACCCTGGTGAAGTCCACTATGGAGAAAAATCCTGGAATGTTTTCCTCAAAAACCTTAATTTCTTTTCGACTTATGTCAAAGAAAGACATAAACATCTTGGATGATATGGGCATTGTTAGCTATGGTAAATTATCAGGAAATTTTAATTCTGAAGTGAACTAATCCATTAACTGATCTATCTGAAACTGTGACCTCAGTCCCTAAAAAGGTCAACAGGAGGGAAGGCTAATTCTTCATCAGTGGTTATACCTGCATGATGTCCGTTGGGATTTAGGTGACCACGGTCAAATCCCGAGTTTGTGTAGTCTTCATTTAAAGCTTGTTTCTCTCCCAGATAGATGTCCGGGTTCTGCTGTGACAGCTTGTACCCATCTTCCATTTCACTGGACCATGTGGGATTCACCAACTAGTAAAACAATCGTTTTGATGGCTTAATCAAGAGACATCAATATTACAGTAATATACCAATTAAAAAGTTATTAATAATTCTTTTCAAATTAAATTGGAACTATGTCTTTTTTT
Source organism: Ctenopharyngodon idella (assembly GCF_019924925.1). Classification (NCBI taxonomy): domain Eukaryota; kingdom Metazoa; phylum Chordata; class Actinopteri; order Cypriniformes; family Xenocyprididae; genus Ctenopharyngodon; species Ctenopharyngodon idella. The sequence goes on from NC_067234.1 coordinate 19,955,854, forward strand.
TTTTTTTTTTTTTTTTTACTAAAGTAAATATTTCTCAGGATAATATTTTATTATAATATTTCTTTTTTTATTATTATTATTATTATTATTATTTTTTTTTTTTTTTTCTATTCTCAGCTCACTGAACTCAACCTTTTGTGACAACCTGCCCCAATAGTGAGATAAGTTGTCACAGTGAAACTTGCCATTAAACAGCAGCTTTTTATTGATTTTCAGCTAAATTTAAAGAGTAAAACAGAACTTAAACAATAACTAAAAAAGATAACATATTTTGGGCAACAAATAATTAATGCATTATAATATAGTTTTTTTTTTTTTTTTTTTTTTTTTTTTAATTAAAAATATATGTGATCTGCCATTTACGAAAACAAAGTAACCCAAGTTTAAATAGAAAAGTAGAAATAGAAAACAGAAAAATAAGGTTTTTTTGTATTCATTTGATTTTCTTGTTTTATTGAAGTGAGAAACAAACTGGATGCAGGAACCAAATGCAACAATAATCAACACTTTCTGAAAGCACAATAGATGAATAGATGTAACTCACCTGAGGCTCCACAAACCAGCGTGACTCTCTGCCTCCACCATTACTTGTCTGAAAGATGTATGCAGAATAGACAGCTGTGCGGTGGTATGTGTCGTACAGTGTGGCGAAGTGATATTTGTCTAGAAAGCGCTGACATAAACGAACAACATTCGGTTGGGAAGCTCCCAATTTTGGAACTTTTTCCTTGTAGAAGAACTTGACGCAGTCAGGTGAATCCCTGAAATTAGCCACCACATGTCCATCTGCTGGACGCAAGAACAGTCCAGTGAGGAAACAGAGAATGAGAGAAACCTCCATAATGCAACAGGCTAAATACAACTGACACGTCTTATAACAGAGCTCAGTCCTTTATAACTCCTCTGTTGTCACTCCCCATGACTGTTAGCATTACAGATAAGTAAGATTACATAGAAGATCCAAATTTAGCAACATTTGGAGTAGTTGATAACATAATTAAATTAGGGCTAAATTAAGCACATTAAAGGGATAGTTCACCCAAAAATTAATATTCTGTCATTTACTCAATCTCGTGTCGTTCCAAACCCGTAAGACTTTCACTCAAACGAAGGTATATTAATGCAGGGCACTTTTTTTTTTTTTTTTTTTTTTTACATAAAGTTTCATGATTTAAAAATAAAATATAAAATAAATATATATATATATAAATGGAAAAAATTGCAAAAATTATTTCAATATAATTTAGCCTCCTCCCAATTGAAAGTAGCCTACCCAATAAATTATGATTTTATATACAGGTGCATCTCAATAAATTAGAATATCATGAAAAAGTTTTTTTTCTTTTCTGTAATTTAATTCAAAAAGTAAAATATATTCTATATTTATTAGACATAAAGTAAAATATTTCCAGACTTTTTTGTTTTCATTTTGATGATTACAGCTTGCTGCTCATCAAAATAAAAAAATCAGCATCTCAAATTATTAGAATATTTCATTTCAAGTTCTATTAAATTACCATTCTCAGGGTATAAATACTGGGTTTAGGTCAGTAATCCCAACAGCAGTCATGGAGAAGTCTGCTGACTTGACAGCTGTCCAGAAGACGATCATCAAGACCCTCTACAATGAGGGTAAGCCACAGAGGGTCATTGCTGAAAGAGCTGGCTGTTCGGAAAAGAGTTGACTGGAAGGGAAAAGTGTGGTAGGAAAAGGTGTACAAGTGAAAGGAATGACCGCAGGCTTGAGAAGTTTGTCAGGCGAAGCCGATTTAAGAACTTAGGAGAGCTTCAAAAGGAGTGGACTGAAGCTGGAGTCAGTGCATCAAGAGCCACCGCACACAGACGTCTTCAGGAAATGGGCTACAACTGTCACATTCCACGTACCAAGCCACTTCTGAACCAAAGCGTCTTACCTGGGCTAAGGAGAAAAAGAACTGGACTGTTGCTCAGTGGTCCAAAGTCCTCTTTTAAGATGAAAGTAAATTTTGCATTTCATTTGGAAATCAAGGCCCAGAGTCTGGAGGAAGAGTGGAGAGGCACAGAAACCATGTTGCTTGAAGTCCAGTGTGAAGTTTCCACAGTCAGTGATGATTTGGGCTGCCATGTCATCTGCTGGTGTTGGTCCACTGTGTTTTCTGAAGTCCACAGTCAACGCAGCCATCTACCAGGAAATTTTAGAGAACTTCATGCTTCCTTCTGCTGACAAGCTTTATGGAGACGCTGATTTCATTTTCCAGCAGGATTTGGCACCTGCCCACACTGCCATAGGTACCAAAAGCTGGTTCAGTGACCATGGTGTTACTGTGCTTGACTGGCCATCAAACTCACCAGACCTGAACCCCATAGAGAATCTATAGGGTATTGTCAAGAGGAAGATGAGAGACACCACCCAGATAGCATCAATGATCGAAATAATGTTGAATCAATGTTAATGTGTCAACGTTAACTGCATTGTATCAATGTCACTTTTGCACCCGCAATTAATGTTGAATCAATGTTAAAATTTCAACAAAAAATCAATGGTAATGGCATTGAATCAGGGTTACAATGTGATGTTGGTTCAACATCATGCTTACACTCTCAGAAAATGAAACACAACTACAACTGACTTAAAGCTACACAGCCTGAAATCAACTGAAGATAAAAGAAGACAATCAGTCTCTCAAGATCTCAGCAGAAGTTCTTTCTGAGAATTAACAGAGGTTTAGATGTTGATGTTTTATTGAAAATGTTTGGTCACCATTTTTGTGGTCAGTGGTTCCTTTAGTTTGTGTGAGTTTGTGGTCTTTTTAACAGTGTTTACCAAAGCACATAGCTTTCATCGTCATAAAGCAGAACTGTTTGCTTATTGTTCTCCACTCCTAGTAAAAAGCCGTCAGCCACATGAAAATTAAATGCCACTGCAAAAAGCAATCAGCTGTTCATTTGCTATCTTTTTGATGTTAGTGAACACTTAAACTTCTAATAAGGCATGTCATTTTCAGCATATCAAATTTGCTCAGTTAGTTGCACTGCATAGGGAGAACTATCCCAAATATCATATTTACAGCACTTCTTGAACATGCCAAAATTTATCCTTGCAAAACTGCTAATAGAGTTAAAATATTTGCAACATAAAGTAGATTAGAATGACTCAAATATCCCTGACACAGACATCAGGTTTTGCAGCATGTACACTGTAAAAAATTGTTGTAAAAAAAAAAACGGCCAAATTTCAGCAGTAACATGTTGTTTTCCATTAAAACAGTGATATACCATAGAAAACAATGCATTCTGGGTAATATGTGACGTTTTCGAGAAAGTAGCCTACAGCAATATACCGTGAATTAACAGCGCTTAAATTCGACACTCTGAGGCTGTGTTCCAAATCACACCCTATACCCTCATTCCCTATTCTCTACATTAGTTCACTAATATAGTCCACTTGACAGAGTGAATGAAAACATGTGTGAATTCAGACACTGATGAACACCTGCTGTTAACAAGCAGAATCACTGAAGGAAAGAGAAACAAGAACAGAAAAAGTTTCAATCAACTGAAGATAAAAGAAGACATTAAATCTCTCAAGATCTGATTAAACAACTCCACAAACAGCATTATCAACTTCACTTATTACTAACCAGACTGACTTTATTTCTGTCGGATGTCTACAGAACTTCTTATTGAGAATTAACAGAGGTTTAGATGTTGTTTTATTGTTGAACTCCATGATGGAGGTCAGCATTTGCTTCAGTCGTGCTCTTGACCCTTGATTCATTAACGCTAGTTTTTCTTTGTAACCGAGGTTTTAAAACATATCTGTTATATCAAAATTGCAATTATTAGTGCTTGTAATCATCAGAGTCTAATCTACTACTATATAGATAATCTTTTATGACACATACAAGCCATTATTGCTTTTAAAGTCGCACAGACATCATGAATTGGCTTTTGAATCACAACAATGGTGACAATCAAAAGCTTCATGTTGCAATGCATGCTGGGTACCAGCATAGTACTAAAATCATCCATGACTCCCATCATGCATTGAATAAATTATGCAGCTGAATTGCCTGGTTATTTTCTTAATCAAAACACTGTTATTTTACAGTTATTTCCTGAATTATTATGATCAGTTACCTTCACTTTAAAAAAAAAAAAAAAAAAAGGTCAATGACTGGCAGCAGCGGCTGCCAAACAAAAACCATTCAATTAAAGTAAAATATCCTAATTTAAATAAAGTGCAAAAAACTTTAACATAAATTTTCTTTAAATGTTAAAAACACTGTTATTTTACAGGTATTTCCTGATTTGATTCAAATGACTGGCAACAACAGAACTTAAACACTAACATGTCTTATTTAAAAAAAAAAGTTTGATGTCACCATTATGGAGGTCAGCGCTTGCTTTAGTTGGACTCTGGACCCTTGGCTTTTTCATGTTAGTTTTTTTTCTGATTAAATGTGTGTTTCTAATGCATGCTTGTTATAGAAAAAAAAGGAAGGGGAAGCTCTGGTTAGATGTTTTTGGCTGTTGACAGTATAGTTCATCATGTCAGAAAATGTTTTTTTTTTTTTTTTGGGGAGCACAGAGACATCAATAATCAACATATGAATCTCAACAATGGTGACAATCAACAAAGCTTTTTCGTGACTTTAGTAGCTTGTTTTGTAACCTTCAGATTTTTTTTTTTTTTTTTTTTTTTTTTGTCACCATTGTTGAGATTCATACGCTGATTCTTGATGTCTGTGTGAATCTGCTGACACTGACAAAACATTTTCTGTGTAATGATGTAATAAAGTTCTTTATAGTATTAAGGAGAAATGAAACTTAAGGATCTAAATATAGTAACTCCTTGATATTGAGTAATCAACAAACTAGTAAGCAAATGATTTGAGCAGATATTACTTGACTTAGTAAAAGAAGGATTTGATATATGAAGAGTTAATCATATTGTACAATGCTTTGCCATGCTCCTATCCTATATAAACTGTTGTATTTTTGCTGGTGGGATTCTCTGTGATTGATATGAGATCCTCCGGCCATGATTAAAGCACTTTCTAAAGCATAATCTGGAGTCTGTCTGGTTATTGCTGCGCAGCAAGTTAGGGAACACTAAAGACCTTATTCCCAAGTGATAGTGTTCAAAAGGGTCAAGACGTTGACCGACTTGAAGCCAGTTGTCGACTAGTAGACGCAGTGCTAGAGTATAAATATTTTTGAGTGTCGCCAGTAGACGCTCGGGTGTCAACTAGGAGACGCCCCACATAAACTTAAGTCAGGTGTGTAGGGGAAAATCTACCACAGTATCAAACTGCCAAAGTCATTTCAGTAACGAGGCTTCATTACGTCAAAACTGTTTCGAAATGTTTGTGAAATTTATCGCTGGGGGCGATGATCTCTGTGAACCCATGAATCATGCAGATTCACTAAGATCACCTCCCAGAGGTGAAATATTGAACAATTGTCTATTGTTTTTACCTGATCTCTGATCAGTTTTATACATTTGTAGACATTTTAATCAGACATTTGTATTATTATAAGGAATGATAGTAGTTAATAGTCTCTTATTGGCCTGTTTAGCTGAGACATCCATAGAATAAACAAAACAAGCCCTGAAAATTGATAAAAGAACACGTTATACAGACACTTGATATTTAATGGTATTAGACGATTAGTTAATTGCATTTGATAGACTTGCCTGTATCTGTACTTAAACATTTAAGTTAATTCAATGAAAAGACCACATTAGGTCAACTCAATTAAATTGAGTTGTCAATTTCTCCATTACTCAATTGAACTGAGGGAATCACTTTCCTCATATAATTTGAGTAGTCTCAACTTATTAGGGTTTACAGTGTATGTTTTCAATAAAACATTTGCAATGGGTTTGTAAAAGATGTTTTTATGCATGTTTGGCCTGAGTTTTTGTTGCATACACTGTTTTGACCAGCAGGCATTACCAGCATGTGGAATCATTTTGAATCATTTTGCAAAGCAGTTGGCTCAATAGATTCAAAGCTTTGAAAAGCTTAGTTTGTTCTATCACTAGGTGGCACTCCGCCCAAGCTACACTGCATCCAAAAAATCCAAAAATAAACTAAATCTGCACAATTAGGCATCAAAGTACTATAAACATTAACATCAGGAATTTCCATAATTCTGCTTACAATGCGTATTGTAAATAAAACACTATACATATTCAACTGACTTGATTTTTGATGCAAACATGTAAGTCAAAAACTTCTGCAAGCTGAGACCTCTAAAATGAAAAAGGATTCAAATCATAACAATGCTTTCTTTTCAACATACAAACATTTTTGATATATAAGTGTTTCATTTCTGCCAAGCAATATCAATATGAGATGTGTAACACAAAAGTTTACAGAGTTTCAGTAACAGTACTAGCTACATTAAACTGCTATATTTAATGTTGAATATAATGTATAATAATGCAATTAGGCAATATTTGTTGGTCCTGATAATCCCAAATGTCTGATTTTTACTTACATTATTTATATGCATTGTAGCTACAATTCTGAATTTCAGGTTCAGAATCATGAATATTTTTATTCTGGTGTCACCATTGTTTTACTGCTTTAATAAGTTCTCTCTTAGGTTTCAGCTATCCTAATTTTAATTTCATGTTAAAATTCAGTTTTACTGTTCAGTGACACACCAAATCAAATCTTGAAATATTGTAAATTCTTTATTAAGTTGTATGTACAACAAAGTTTTGAAAATTGTTAATGTTTTGGAAATAAATCTGTTATTTGAATTTTAGTTTCATTTTTAATTCTGTTCCAAATATTGTGATACGTATCGTATTGTGAACCCAGTATCACGATACTTATTGAATCGTGAGCTGAATGCATCACACCCCTAGTAAAAAGCCATCAGCCACATGAAAATTAAATGCCACTGCAAAAACAAATGTGCAATTAGCTGTTCATTTGCTATCTTTTTGATATTAGTGAACACTTAAACTTCTAATAAGACATGTCATTATCAGCATATCAAATCTGCTCAGTTAGTTGTACTGCATAGGGAGAACCATCCCAAATATCATATTTACAGCACTTATTGAACATGCCAAAATTTATCCTTGCAAAACTGCTAATAGAGTTAAAACATTTGCAACATAAAGTAGATTAGAATGACTCAAATATGACACAGACATCAGGTTTTGTGGCAGCATGTACACTGTAAAAAATTGCTGTAAAAAAAAAAACGGCCAAATTTCGACAGTAACATGTTGTTTTCCATTAAAACAGTGATATACCATAGAAAACAATGCATTCTGGGTAATATGTGACGTTTTCGAGAAAGTAGCCTACAGCAATATACCGTGAATTAACAGCACTTAAATTCGACACTCTGAGGCTGTGTTCCAAATCACACCCTATACCCTCATTCCCTATTCTCTACATTAGTTCACTAATATAGTCCACTTGACAGAGTGAATGAAAACACGTGTTAATTCAGACACTGATGAACACCTGCTGCTAACAAGCAGAATCACTGAAGGAAAGAGAAACAACAAGAACAGAAAAAGATTCAATCAACTGAAGATAAAAGAAGACATTAAATCTCTCAAGATCTGATTAAACAACTCCACAAACAGCATTATCAGCTTCACTTATTACTAACCAGACTGACTTAATTTCTGTCAGACGTCTACAGAACTTCTTATTGAGAATTAACAGAGGTTTAGATGTTGTTTTATTGTTTCGTTTGACAATACCATGATGGAGGTCAGCGTTTGCTTTAGTTGTGCTCTTGACCCTTGATTAGTTAACACTAGTTTTTTTTTGGCTGTTGTAACCATGGTTTTAAAACATATTTGCTATATCAAAAAAAAAAAAAAAAAAGAATGCAAACATATGTTATTACTGCAATTATTAGTGCTTGCAATCACCATTTTATGGCCTGATATTGTTCTCATCAGAATCTTACCTATTATTACATAAATAATCTTTTATCCTTTTGTCCTACAGTACTCCTGTGATTCTACACCATCATTGCTGTTAAACATTTTGAACGACTGAAAGTCACACAGACATCAAGAATTGCCATTTGAATCACAACAATGGTGACAATCAAAAGCTTCATGCTGATTGGGTACCAGCATAGTACTAAAATCATCCATGATTCCCATTATGCATTGAATAAATTATGCAGCTGAATTGCCTGGTTATTTTCTTAATCAAAACAGTTATTTTACAGTTATTTCCTGAATTATTATGATCAGTTACCTTCACTTTAAGAGGTCAATGACTGGCAGCAGCGGCTACCAAACAAAAACCGTTAAATTAAAGTAAAATATCCTAATTTAAATAAAGTGCAAAAAACTTTAACATAAATTTTCTTTAAATGTTAAAAACACTGTTATTTTACAGGTATTTTCTGATTTGATTCAATCTGTCAACAACAGAACTTAACCACTAACAGATCTCTCAAGATCTCAGCACTTAGTACAGTCCAGACTTTATTTCTTTTATACAAAGATTTAGATGTTGATGTCTTATTTAAAAAAAAAAAAAGTTTGATGTCACCATTATGGAGGTCAGCGCTTGCTTTAGTTGGACTCTGGACCCTTGGCTTTTTCAAGTTTGTTAACTGTGTGTTTCTAATGCATGTTTGTAATAGCAAAGAGCATAGGAGGGTCTCTGATCAGATGATTTTGGCTGTTTGTTCATAATATAGTTATCATGAAGTGGTCTGATTCACTAATATCATATAGTGTCAAATTTTTGAGTATATTAGCTGTTAGAGTCATATGACTTACTATAACCTTGTGATAGTGTGGAGTCATATCTTAAGTCATTATGTCAGAAAATGTTTTTTTCACAATCAACAAAGTTTTTTTGTGACCTTCAGATTTTTTTTTTTATTGTCACCATTGTTGAGATTCATACGCTGATTCTTGATGTCTGTGTGAGTCTGTTTGACCATGACAAAACAAATTGTTCATAGTATCACAGCTCTACAGTAGCATTGGCATGCTAAATTAATATTAACTGGTATTAAACAATTTAATCAGAGATCAGACTCTGGCATCAGTGAGTCAGACCACTCCATGATGGCTGCATCATCTGATCAGAGTTTCTTTTGCTTTGTTTTTTTTTTTTGGTTATAACAAATGTATATCAGAAATACACAGTTAAAGCAGCCAGAAAAATACTAATGTTAAAAAAAAAAAACAAGTATCAAGAGCCCATCTAAAGCAAACACTAACCCCAAGAACTTTAGTATGAAATAAACAGAAAACATTAGTGTTATGCTGTATGTTACTTTATGTCGGAGGCAGTATCATATAGTTACATTCAATCATGCATGTGTGGTTTTTCTGGTTAAATGCAAGAGATTCACATTTTACAGTGAGTGTGTTTTGTTAGTAACAATTCAGGATATACCTGTAAAACAACAGTGTTTTTTTTTTTTTTGTAAGAGTGTTTTGTACTTTGTTTAAATTAGAGTATTTTACATTTATTTTACAGACTTTGATTGGCAGGTTTTGCTGAAAGTCATTTGACTGTTTTTTTTTTTTTTTTTTTTTAAAGATTATTTTTTGCAGTGAAGGTTTTTTTTATTGTAATAATTCAGGGAATACCTGTAAAATAACAGTGTTTTTCTGTAAAAAAAAAGTTTAATGAAAATTTTTGTTAAAGTTTTTTGCACTCTATTTAAATTAGAATATTTTACTTTAATTTTAAGGTTTTTGTTTGGCAGCCGTAGCTGACAGTCATTGACCATTTTTTTACAATTTATTTTTTTACAGTGTAGAAAAAAGATCTGGTACGGTGGAATAAGCTCAGCTTGCTGCTGTTCACTCACTTGTAGCTGTGAAACACCATGTCACTGACAGGAACAAGCTTGGTGGTAGAAGGAACCATCGCACAAAACTAAAGACAGCAAAAAAACAGTGACTTCAGTGAAATCAGTGACTGACTGTGCATTTCTGAGGAATTTCATATTTAAAGTCACTATGAAAAGGAAGTTGTGATAGTCTTTTCTTCTTTTCAAATGAGAAAAAATTTAGGGCGGGACTTGATCTCGATCTCATGTGAGTGACAGGTTGTCCCGCCCTCATGCAAGTAAACACATCATCAGAGAAGTGAATTTTCACATTAATTAAAAAATAATAGTAATGATGTGCATGGATAATTCCTTTATAATAAATACGGCAATAATCCACAAAAAATAAGTATTGTTAATTTTGATTTCATGGTGACCACAATAAAGACATATACCGTGTTGTAATGCTTTGCTTGCTCCAGACTCGCAGTGAAGCTGAAACACCTGCAGGGGACTCCAGCGTTTTGACTGACATCTACATATCTGTGGAGAAAATCATTGATGGTGCCATTTCAGTTGAAAGACAAAGATAAATAAGCATCTGCTTTGGAAATAGAGGTAGGCACCTTTTTCTAGACTCGGGGTCAGGGTTAGTGTTGTCCACCACTATTCTGATCTACTTGTCTGTGGGTTCTCTGTTGTGTTAACTATGTCACTCAACTCACCCTGTTCACATATGCATAGCCTTTTGGAATGATGTGTGTCTGGAAGAACGTGGATTTGCCTGCTGCAAAAAATAATAACACAGGGGTTATATAATAAAAACTGATCACCGGGAAGGAGTAAGAAGAAAAAAACAAACACTGAAACAAAGGCTCACATCCAGGGAATCCCACTGCTACAATGACTTCCTGTTTGGTAGATGTGAGGGAGGTGTCATGCAGGAGGATCGTAAAGATGCATTTTAGAGTCTAATTTCGTCTGGACAATGATACAAAAACATAAAATATTATTACAGATGCTTAGTACAGTGATGTCCAAATGTTTGGGGTCAGTAAGAGTTTTTTTTTTTTTAATGTTTTTGAAAGCAGTCTCTTCTGCTCACCAAGACTGCATTTATTTGATCAAAAATACCGTAAAAACAGTAATATTGTGAAATGTTATTACAATTTAAAATAACTGTTTTTCATTTAAATATATTTTGAAATGTAATTTATTTCTGTGATGCAAAGATTTCAACATCATTATTTCAGTCTTCAGTCACATGATCCTTCAGAAATCATTCCAATTTGCTGTTCAAGAAGCGTTTCTTATTATTATCAAAGTTGAAAACAGTTATGCTGCTTAATACTTTTGTGGAAACCATAACACATTTTTTCAGGATTCTATGATGAATAGGAAGTAAAAAAAAAAAAAAAAAAAAAACAGCATTTATTTGAAATACATTTTTGTAACATTATAAATGTATTCAGTGCAATTTAATCAATCTTTACTGAATAATAATAAAAAAATCTTACTGACCCAAAGCTTTTGAATGGTACTAACTAAGGTACAAAACATAAATAACCGTACATGAATACACAAGCAAATGTGTAAGTGAAACAAGAAGTATTCCTCTGGGGTGTAAAACTGAAGACCAGTGTTAAGGACAAACTGAGGGCACAACAGATGAAGAAGAAGAAGAAGAAGAAGAAGAAGAAGAAGAAGAAGAAGAAGAAGAAGAAGAAAGCCTGAAAAGCTGTGTTTTACCAAAAGCTCATACCATTGTAAAGTTTCCCTTTTTTGTTATACTAAAATGGAGCATGAAAAGCACAACAATGCCCCCTTGTGGCCAGAGTAAGCTATTACACATGATTTGCATCAACAATTCATTATAAAATACAGTAACTCTCAATAACAGTAACAAATTCAATCTGCTTATGTGTAATAAAGACTGCAGTTAACGTCATTATCAGTCTGTCACTGCAGGAGAAGTCTTTCTTCTTTTTCCCCGGAGTCCAGTTAGCAGGACGTCCTGCTGCATCTGTAAAATGAGGGGAAACCATAACTGAGCATATGTTATTGGGTCATTTTGGGCTGTGCTGAAAATAAAAAAAATGATAAAATTGTTGTTAAAACAATGTTTTCTGGTTGCACTTTATTTCAAGTGTGGGTATTTGCAGGTCGGAGTAATGGGTGAAAGGGAGGGGGCGTTTGAACGGTCTGTTAGAGTGTGGGGTAGGGTTAGGATTGTACTTACAGTGTACTTACCTATGAAAGTACCCAGTAATATAAACTAACTACATGGGTTAAGTTTAGGTTTATGTGGAAGAATAACAAAAAGGCTGCCAAACAAAAATACCATTAAACTACTCTTTAGTTCCATGAAATTGACCTCAAATCAAAGTACTGAGACTTGAATTGAATTGAGCTCACCTCCTACATAGAAGCTCTGTGACACGTCTATAGTCACTCCACCATTTGCCTGCAAAAACACAACGGTGTCTTAAAGGTGCAACAAGCGATTTCTGAGAAACGCTGCTGAAAGTGGATTGGACCGAGCACCAAAACACACTTGTAGCCAATCATCAGTAAGGGGGCGGAGCTATCAAGGGGTGTGATCCTTTTGGGTAGGGGCATGTTTGTTTTGGTTATTTTAAATATCAACAGCATTTCTCAGAAATCACTTACTGCACCTTTTATATACACAGCCTACTGTAACCAAACTTGCTGCTTGTTGTTTGTAAGTAAAGCAAATGATACAACTTTATAATATAATTCCTCTAATAGACAACTACAGATAACCACAATAGTGATTCACCTTCTCACACAGATGTTCCCACAAATACAAGGGGCTGTGGAAACAAACACCTGAAAAACACAATGTATTACCATTCATAAATAAATAAGTTAAGAGAAATACATCTACTACACTAAACTTTCAAACTTGCATTCAAAGCTTTCATTCAAAAAGTTTGGGGTTAGTAAGGTAATAAATTAATACTTTTATGCATTAAATTGATCAAATTAACTGTAAACACATTTATAATGTTACAAAAAAAATCTATTCCAAATAAATGCTGTTTTTTTTTTTACTTTGCTTTTGAACCCTGAAAAAAAAATCTATCACAGTTTCCACAAAAATATTAAGCAGCACAACTGTTTTCAACATTGATAATAATTAGTAAGAAAAGTTTCTTGAGCAGCAAATCCACATATTAGAATGATTTCTGAAGGATCATGTGATCATCATTAGATGAACAAACAAAATGAAAAAAGGATTATTTATGGGTGTGCTCCTAGGGTGTGCTCCTTATGGGCCATAGTCATAGCCACAAACACCCCAACCAGCACAGCTTTGTGGGGCCCAGCCGGTTTTGTCCACAGTTTCCATGTAGGCCCCACATAGGTTAGCCCAGATAAAATGAACACTGCTGAGTGTGCACACTACAGTCTGTTAAATGTAACACTGAATCATTTTGGAGTTAATGAGATAATTAGGTGATAACAAACAGAATCACCAAAGGACAGAGGAACAACAAGAACTATGACTATAGCCACAGCCTTAGAAGAAATAACAACTCCACAAACAGCATTACTAACTTCACTTATTGCTAACCAGATTGACTTTATTTCTGACATACATCTACAGAAGTTAGTCTTATCATCAAGCAACTGATCACATTTTCTCTTGTCTTTCTTGTCATAACAAACAGCCACAACAAAGAAAAACTAACACTAAAAAAAATCAAGAGTAAAACTGCCTAACTAAAGCAAACACTGACCTCGATAATGGTGACATCAAACCAAACTATTATTTTCAACAAATCATCAACATCTAAACCTCTGGTAATTCTCAATAAACACTTTTGTAGATGTCTGACAGAAATAAAGTTAATCTGGTTAGTAATAAGTGAAGCTGGTAAAGCTGTTTGTGGAGTTGTTTAATAAGATCTTGAAAGATTTAATGTCTTTTATCTTCGGTTGATTTCATCTAAGGCTGTGGCTGAAGTCGTAGTTCTTATTGTTCCTCTGTCCTTCAGTGATTCTGCTCGTTATCACCTAATTATCTCATTAAAGGGATCGTTCACCCAAAAATGAAAATTCTGTCATCATTTACTCACCCTCAAGTTGTTCCAAATCTGTATAAATTTCTTTGTTCTGCTGAACACAAAGGAAGATGTGTTGAAGAATGTTTGTAACCAGGCCGCTTTGGGGCACCATTGACTTCCATAGTAGGAAAAAAAAAATACTATGGAAGTCAATGGTGCCCCAAAACTGTTCAGTTTCCCACATTCTTCAAAATAACTTCCTTTGTGTTCAACAGAACAAAGAAATTTATACAGATTTGGAACAACTTGAGGGTGAGTAAATGATGACAGAATTTTCATTTTTGGGTGAACTATCCCTTTAACTCCAACATGTTACATTTAACAGCCTGTAGTGTGCACACTCAGCAGTGTTCATTTCATCTGGGCTAACCCATGTGGGGTTTACATGGAAACTGCGGACAAAACCGGCTGGGCCCCGGTTGGACAGCCCAGGTGACACCCATCTGGGCCCCACAAAGCTGTGCTGGTTGGGACATTCACTCAGTAGTTACACAGAGCTAATAAGGAAAGTCATTTGAGCATTTGTATCTACAGATAAAGGTGAGTGTGTGCATATTACATATGTAGCCACAATTGGGATGGGATGTAAAGTTTAAATTGTTTATATCAGATTTTTGTATAGTATATTATACAATATAATTATTTTTGTATTTTTCTAAATATATGCAACTTGTTTTTTGTTTTTTTCTCTCTCTTCTCATTTTCTGTCTTTGTGTAGGGCTGAAAACCAATCGGTGTCATTTTTCTGCATGCACAAGCTCTGGCTGAACAAACCCAGTGTTCAGACCCTGTACATCTGATTGTTAGTTAAGAGTGATTGATTTGAATTCACTTACTAAACAGAACTAGTCCACCATGGCACGTGAACAGGACTACTGCACTCTCATGTCTGGGCTGCAGGAGCTTGATTTCCAAGGGAATGCAGTGCCCAGCGATCTTGTACTAATAGGTGAACATGCCTTTCCACTTGCCATGAATCCAAGAGGTCAGGTGCTGATGGCTGCATCTCATTACGGTCAGGGACGTATAGTGGTGTTGGGGCATGAGGAATACCTAACACGCTTTCCTGGCCTCATAAAGAATGCCGTAATGTGGCTCATGCCACGTACCGGTGATGTTGGCATTGTAGGGATCAAGGGGAGTTTACGTTCAGTGGCTGACAACTTGAACTGCTCCCCTATCAAGACAGAGCTAGGAGACTTTCGGGATGGATTAGCTATATATATCACAGATGCTTACAGTGTCGAGACCTGTGCAAAGGATCTGATTGCTTTCCTCAAAGCTGGAGGTGGTTTGATCATTGCTGGCCAAGCCTGGAGTTGGTCTAATGACCATCCACAAGAAAACACTATAAGGAACTTTCCAGGAAACAAGGTGTGCAGTGTTGCAGGAATTTATTTCTCTAAACACCCAAGAGAAGTTGGCAAATGTCCTGTTCCAAGAAATATCCCTTCTAATTGGCTTGCTGTATCGTAAGTTCAGCATACAATTTTTGCTTTTTACCCATTCTTTAACAAACCATGCGTTTCACCATCTGTCTTGTCTTTTTTCAGAATAGGCAAAGACTTCAAAGATGATCTTGAGTTCCTGCTACAAGGTGTGTCCAAGTTTGACACCCAAGGAGAGGCTATAGCATCTGAGGTGATGGTGCACGGACCATTAGCATTTCCCATTGCGGTCACTCCGGCTGGAAAAGCATTCATTGCTGGTGCATATCATGGACAAGGTCGAGTAATTCTGGTATCCCATGAAAGCTACCTGGGCCGGGACTCTCTGTCCGCATTCATGATCAATGCTATCAAGTGGCTTGATGAGGGTCGGACGGGTGTTATTGGGATCCTACCCAAACTCAAAGCAGCCCACGCGGTACTGAGCAAATCAGGTTTAGATTGCCAGTTGACTGGCTTCAGAGAAGATCTAAGCGTCTACGTCTGCACTTCTTACAGTGATGCCCAGTGTGCAGAGATCCAAGAATTTGTTGCTGAAGGCGGAGGTCTTCTGATTGGGGGTCATGCCTGGTATTGGGCCCAGACCCACCCTGGCTGCAATGTGTTGACCGAATGCCCAGGAAATCACATTCTTAACAAGATGGGATTGAGCCTCTTAGGCAACACCTTGGGTGGAGGGTTATATAAGGCCCCAGAAATAGAGCATTGGTGTAGAGAGGGGTACCACTTTCGTAGCATGCTGCAGCGATTTGTCAAACATGTAAGGCAGGGGCAAGAACTGACTGATCATGAACAGGGCTGCTTGAAGCAGCTGGGCTGCGACTGTGCAAATTACCTTCGTATGTGTTCTCATGACAGTGCCGCCTACACTTCAGTGCTAGCACTTCTTACTGACACAGTGAAGGAGGTAGGTGTTCCACAGGTGTCCAGTAATTGTCCTGTTGAGAGTGCCAAAGACTGCCTGATGCTCCACATTGCGACTGAGGTATACAAAGTGTCGCCTAATCCTGATGCCCTTCTTCCATACATCATCAAGGACAGACCCGACTTGCCCACTGTGTCTAATGCAAGAGTTCGGATCAGTGCAAACACTACGGGTACGAAAGGTTTCTTGCCAAATGCAGAAGGAAAATGTTATTCCTTGTTTAAGTTTTACAATTTCTGAGCACTATAAAATTACTTGTTTCAGCTTGTGAAGAATGGATAAGCACAGGCTTTTATCTTTCTCCTGGTATGAAGACGTTCATAACAATACCTCCAGAGATTGTTGGGAAAAATTGGCAGGTAATCAATAGTCTATATACATTACATGTTTCCAATAAAGGAATAGTGTTGTTTGTAATATACTTGTCATTCTAGAAACAAATTTATTGCTCATAGGGCTTGGAGAGCATGTTATTAATATGAAGAGATACTCTATATAGGTGCAGCTTGGTTGCCAGACAGATAACATTGGTGGAGCAAATGTCCTGAAACGTGCTCCTGTGGTCCATGAGCGATTCCCCTTAAACAAACAAATGGTCCAGGTCAGGAATCTGTGGGGAGGGCTCATCTACCTAATTGCACCTCCCCAGAGCAAAGTGGATGGGGTGGAAATTGTCGTGCAGGTCTCAGTACAGGCTCCATACTTCAAATCTGGTAAGAATTCTGAATTAATATTCAGTGAGCATCACAGTAAGGTTTCTATTCAGAACATTTAAAGGTATGTGGTAAAACTTGTTTTGTTCCTCAGGAGAGACAAGTGTAGCTGACTGGGTGAGCAGGATCCGTTCGGCACCTGCCCCCTGGGCAGAACTTGAGTTTGAGAATATCATCATCACATTAGAATCCCAGTTTATAAGGAATCTGGACCGCCCTGATGAGGTGGCTAAACTTTGGGATGCCATAATGAGAAGCATAGCTGACCTGGCAGCAAAGCCTGCCAAGTTTCCCCGCAAGGAGCGGTTTGTTGCGGATGTTCAGATCTCTAGCGGTCAGTGGTACTATTGCTAGGATAAAGAACCGTTAACCATCACAATTACAACAGAATCATGGCATTATTATTAATTACATTCACACAATCCTAACGATAACACTGTTCCTCCTATTCCCCCCTCAGGTTTCATGCATTCTGGATATCCCATCATGATGCACTCCAAGTCTGCCCCAGAACTAATAAACATGGAGGAAGCCTATAAAAGTGGTCTTTGGGGAGCCCATTCACGAGTTGGGTCATAACCAGCAGCGTGGAGTTTGGGAGTTCCCTCCACACACCACTGAGTGCACCTGCAACCTGTGGTCAGTGTACGTACATGAGGAAGTGCTGCGATTGAATAGAGCTAATGCTCATCCCAACATGACTCTAGAAAAACGCCAGGCTCGTGCCAAGATGTATTGCAATGGTGGTAAGGATTTAAATAGCTGGAGTGTGTGGACAGCACTCGAGACTTACTTGCAGGTACAAACTGACTGCGAATAAAGTTTTAACAATTTGTTTATTCGGTAAAACGCATGGGCTTATAAAAATTGTTTGATAATGTACATTTTTGGTTATATCATCATTGCCATTATTGTAATTTTTAAAGCAGGAGAGTTTAAAGCAAGAATGGATTATTTGTGAGCATTGGAAGTAATAATTTACTCTCTTTTTTTCAGTTAATTCTTAAGAAATGTGTAATTTAAAAAACAAAACAATCTTATGTGAAATAAACAAATATGAAAATGTAATTGTATGCAATTATTATAAAAATATAATTATATAAATATCTCTACCCATTTTTGTGTAGTCTTCCATCATCTCTCTAACCTTTTTTTCTTTTCTTTTTTTTTCAAGCTTCAGGAAAAATTTGGCTGGGATGCTTTTAAGAAAGTTTTTGCCGCCTACCATGATATGAGTGGAGTGCCAAAAGACAATGCAGGCAAGATGAATCTGTATGCTGAGACCTTCTCCAAGGTGGTCAACCTGAATTTGTGCCCCTTCTTTAAAGCGTGGGGTTGGCCCATCCAGCCCAACACAGAAAAGAAGATCTCTCATCTCCCTGAGTGGAGTGACCATCCTATGGTCCAGTACGCATAAGAACGTCTCAGATAGCTTTTAAAATTTGCAGTGCTGGTTTTAATGTAATTGAGGGGTAAGATTAAGTATAAAAGATTATATATGCTTACCTGGAGTTTCATGGACATTATTGAGCAATTGATTCATATCAATGTGAGGCAAAAAAAAAAAAAAAAAAAAAAAAAAAAACACCTTATAAATATAATTTAAAAAATTCTGAATATTCTTGTTTTAATAAAATGTACAAAATAGGGTAAGTGGGCTAAGGTTAAGTACTGTATAACCTGAACATGCATGTTAAAAACACAACATATACATAAAAACTAAAAACTAAACCTTGGCCTTGTCCAGTTTTTGCACTGACAAGGGGCATGATTGCTTTCTAATTACTGATTGTCAGTTTCATTGTTCAGTGACACACCCAATCAAATCTTGAAATTAAGTTGTATGTACAACAAAGTTATTGAAAATTGTTAATGATTCGGAAATAAATCTGTCATTTGAATTTCAGTTTCATTTTTAATTTTGTTCAAAATATTGTGATATGTATCATATTGTGAACACAGTATCGCGATACTTATCAAATCGTGAGCTGAGTGTATCGTTACACCCCTAGTAAAAGGCCATCAGCCACATGAAAATTAAATGCCACTGCAAAAAAACAAATGTGCAATTGGCTGTTCATTTGCTTCCTTTTCGCTATTAGTGAACACCTAAACTTCTAATGGGCATGTCATTGTCATCCTGACGGATCCACCCCATTAGTTGCACTTCATAGGGAGAACCATCCCAAATATCATATTTACAGCACTTATTGAACATGCCAAAATTTATCCTTGCAAAACTGCTAATAGAGTTAAAACATAAAGTAGATTAGAATGACTCAAATATCCCTGACACAGACATCAGGTTTTGTGGCAGCATGTACCACTTAAAGACATTTACACCAAGCAAACGGAGATACTAAAAGATGTGTGTGCAGCTGTCCAGCTGATTTTACATTGGATAAAAGCCTCCCTTTTACCCTGCTCTGACAGAGGGTACCCAACACCATGTCAATAATAACAAACAGATCGTGAAACCTAAAGCTATACAACTTTAAACTCTGAGGGCTAGCTGAGATTCTAGACCTGATTCTAGCTTGTGGCGGTTTGGCTGAGCATCCAGCTGACCTAAAGCTTCGCAGTCACACTAACCCTAAACGCTGATACAGATCATTTTTTATCACCAGGCCCATCTCAGCTCTCTGTGCCCTAGTGTGGCAGTGAGTAGGAATGCATTAGTGGAAACAAAAGCAGTGGCAGTAGTAATGATGACTTGGCTTACAGAAACACAGCGCCCTGTGCATCAGAACAATATTAGTCTCACTCACACAACATACAGACAGGGGAGTATGGGGGCGATTTAGACCGTCAGCACTCTAGTGGGCCAATGTCACATTCCTCTCATCTCTGCCTCTACACTGATGCATCCATCCATTTATCTCTTCATCTATTCATCAACCCAGCAAACACGGCCACTTCCAGCCAATGATTCATCAGTACATCTCAGCTGATCTGTTGGTCACCTGTCAGCTAGTATGAATCTAACTTTGTATTTATCTTTCTTTCAATCTGTCCTTTGGAATACGTATAACTTTGTCAAACTGTTAATAAGCTATACCTCCAGCTAAACTCTCCATATTGAAAAAAAAATATACAATGAATGAATCTGCAGCTGGCTTCAGAAATGCTTTCCATCAAGAATATGTGTCTAATTACCGGTAACTGTTTAGAGGAAAAATACAAGAAACCACAAAAGGATGTGAAGTTTTAGATGGAAACTTTAATACAATCATATTAAAAAATAGGTTAAAAGTATTTTACAAACATACATTTTCAGTAAAATCTTTGTGGACTTCTACTGATAGACAGCATCTGGTAGACACATTTATATCATCTATCTCTGTAGTCAGACTCTTTTCTGAATTTACTGAAAGTAATAAAAAAAAATTAAGTTATACTGGTAAATTAATCAGATTCTCCCGGTATAATAAACTAAGCTGTCTATATTGCACAATAAATCTCTTATTCACAATGTTTATGGCTTGTTGATTAAAATATGAGTGTTTTAGTTTCATCACTTCTTACAGTGTATATTGAGTGTTACACCATCAATGTAATCAATATCTAGTGTATCCAGAAATATTATGAACTGCTTATAGTGACTTTCAGCACTTATTTTCATGGGCCATTGCATATAAAATCGAATATTAAATTACAGAAGTTAGAAAAGTTCATTGTGGGAAACTAATTGAGAATAACAGACCCACAAAAAGATAAAAACGAGAAACTGGTGTGAAGTCACACACACATGTCAGTGTGATCGCTGTGTATCTCTGTGTCTTCAGTCTCTGTAGCTCCTTATTCACCATCAGCTGATCCTGAGGAAACTGGACTGACGTCAAAATACTGAGAGTCCTACAATAAAACACACAGACAGTCACATATGATTATGAGATATTACTGCTGTCACATCACATCAGGAGATCATTTCAGAACAAACACAGCAAGAGATATTAGTATATTTGTTTTAGTCAGAGATATGAATGAAAAACTGCTAATAGATTAATAACAGTAAATGATAAACAACTTTCTCTTGATCACTTACACACAAAGACACTGTAAGAGATAAAAATATATATATAGATAATATTCATTTCACAGAATTAAACTCTTATTAAACAGTTTAAAGTACAGAGACTAAAGTGGAGCTGAATTATTATCTTATATTCTCCAGTTACACACATATAAGGATGTTACTGAACTTGGGTCATTTTAAAAGCTTTAAATAAAAAATATACTCACAATGTTTTAGTTCCTTCAGTTTATAATGTGGATCATCCTTCAGATCAGAGAGAAACTTCACTCCTGATTGTCCTAGTTCATTCTCAGACAGATTCAGTTCTCTCAGGTGTGAGGGGTTTGATCTCAGAGCTGAAGCCAGAGCAGCACAACCTTCATCTGTGACACGACAATCACTCAACCTGTAGAACAATGACACAGTTTGAATTGTAGTTCAAGTGTCTGTAGTTTGTTATTTAACTCTGGTCTCAGATCAGTAGAGGAGATATAATGACAAGCATTGCCACATACTGCTGCTGACAGAATGAGATTCATGCATGTTGATACTCAATGTGCTGTTTGAAACTGTCATGTGCTTCAGGACTGACAAACACAGAGTTGAATGTGAGATACTCCCCACAAGAAATTTTACGTTCCCAGAACATTCTCAGAACGTCCCCACTGGTGTTAAGGACGTTGCCTAGTAACGTTCCCAGTACGTTCAGAGACGATCACGATGTGGAGTTCTTTTAAGGTTTGGGGGACTTTATTTGGCGGACCTTCACAGAACATTCAGGACGTTCTCTGAACGTTTAGGGAACCATATTTTATTTGGAAATGCTCTCAGAATGCCCCTGCTGCCCTTGTCAAAAAATTTAATTGAAAATTAGAGCTAAATTGACTATAAAAGTGGCTGTTCAAACAAAAACTAATTTTTCTTATATGTCTTACAAAAAAAAAAAAAAAAAAAAGCTCTTTACAGATATTTCCTGGATTAACATTATGAAACCATCTTTTTAAAACACAAATCTCTTGCAGTAAGTCATTAGCTGACAACAACACATGCATGAGCTAATGTAACTGCTGCATCACTGCATCAGCAACTACACAGTCTTACATCAATGTTTCTGGATCATCACTGACTGAAGCACAGGCTCTACTCTCCAGCACAATGGTAACATCACAAAACTCAGATAACAGAAACAGAACATTAAACACTAACAGATCTCTCTAGATCTCTGCATCTTCACTTATTACAAACCACTCTGACTTCATTTCTTTCATTCAAAACTTCTTAATGAGGTGTTGATGTTTTATTGAAATTTATAAATGTCACGGTTACGGAGGTAAGCGCTTGCTTTAGTTGAAAAACAGTCACTTGCTCCACTAAAACACTCTTACAGGAGGACATTTGCTTCACAGGATCCATGTGTTCCCATATCATTTATTAACTCGTGATCAAACTCATAATTGTGTCATGTTTTGGTCTCATCTGGCAGTTTATAAACTGAATTGAAATTAGATATTCAATAGAAATATTCAATGTCCTAATGTACAAAGTACGAACTATTGCCTTCACATGCACTGAGATCATGTTCCTCCAGATCATCACCCCTTTACCTCCAGGTTACAGCTCTGCACTGTAGCTGCGTCCTCCGGAGGTCGTATTTTAAGGCTGCTTACGTCATCAAGGAAGTCTTATTTATGAACAGTAACAATAATAAAATAGACTGTTATTCCTCGTAAGGAGTAAAATACTGTAAGTTCTTTCTTACTTTGCAATCTAATGGTTATTCTTCTTAAATGAGATCGCCACAATGACATAAGCAGCCTCATAATGTGAAAATTTTGATTATTTCATCAATAATATCTTAATTTGTGTTTCAAAGATGAACGAAGATCTTACAGGTGTGGAACGGCATGAGGGTCTGTAATAATTGACAGAATTTTCATTTTTGGGTGAACTAACCCTTTAAGTGTTGATTATGATGTGAAAGTGTGTATTTCAGTGTGACTCTCAGTCCTGCAGTATCATGTGACTGAGGAGCAGCTCATGTGTTCAATCATTTACAGCTCAATCAGCTGAACTCACAGCAGCAGAAAGAGGCTGAACACTTCAAATATACTTTACACTGTGATTTATGTGTGAGAGTCAAATATGATCTTACCACAGTATCTCCAGTTTACAGTCAGGATCCTGTAGTACATCAGACAGCAGATTCACTGATTGTCCTATTTTATTCCCAGACAGACTCAGTTCTCTCAGGTGTGAGGGGTTTGATCTCAGAGCTGAAGTCAGAGCAGCACAACCTTCATCTGTGAGATCACAATATCTCAACCTGTAGAGAACAGACACACTCTTCACTCTCTCAGTTCAGATCAGTTCAGTTCAGAAGTGAATCCATTATTAAAGAGAAAATACAAATTAAAGCACAAATTAATATGTTTGATGAATCATTAGACTGAGATCAAAAATGTCACAAAACATGACCTGAAGTATCATTCAATCAGGAAAAATAATATCTCTTATTTATACTATATTAAATGTTTGTCTTAATTCTCATTAAGAAGATTTGTATGAAAGAAATAAAGTCATACTGGTTTGAAATGAGTTCAGATGCTGAGATCTAGAGCAGTGGTTCTCAAACCTGTCCTGGAGGAGCAGCAGCCCTGTCTCTACTAATGAGCTCATGAGTTGAATCAGGTGTGACAGATGTAAACTAGATATTAGATAATAAAGGAATATAAATTAGGATATTTTACTTCAATTTTACTTCAATTGCCAGTCATTGATCTTTTTTTTTAAATGTTTTTTTAATAATCTTTTTAATACCATGCATTTGTTGTTGTTTTTTTGTTGTTTTTTTACAGTGTACATTGTCTCAGTAAACAAGATGCTGCAAAGAAAATGATCAGAATAAGAACCAAATCCTCTGTGCACCTTCCCAGAAATTATGATATATATGTCTATAAGACAAGTCCTATATGAATCTTATAGGAATGGTTCCAAAATATGATAGAAATTCTAATTAGAAACCTGTACAGTTTTCTTTCTGGAATCCTTTAGGATTTTTTATGTCAAGGATGTCACCTGGTAACGTTCCCAGAACGTTCAGAGACGGTCACAGTGTGGAGTTCTTTTAAGGGTTGGGGGGACGTTTGGTGGTCCTTCAGGGAACATTCAGGACGTTCTGGGAATGTTTAGGGGACTATTACTATAGGACGTTCTGTTAACTTCCCAAATGTCCTCTTTGTAACGTTCTTGCATGACCATAAAATAACCAAAATAAAACGTCCCCCTAAACTCATATCGGGAACGATATTAAATGACCAACAGAGGACCATGTGGGAACGTTCTGATAATGTCCCAAATGTCCTCTTTGTAACGTTCTTATGTGACCATAAAATAACCAAAATGGAACGTCCCCCTAAAGTCATATAAGGAACCTTGAACAGCAGCACTTTCATTACCAAAAGAGGACGTTTTAGGAACGTCCCTAATGTTCTGTAAAGGTTCGGAATTTTCGTCAAATTTAGAGAACTTTTCGGGAATGTTGCGCAAGGTCGCGAGAACGTCGCCTTCTACGTGGTTATGGACTATCAATTTGTGTGTGTGTGTGTGTGTGTGTGATTTTACACAAACACATGTTTAAAAAAGCATTTTAGAAAGTGTCAGTGCAGAAAGATGAACATGATGAACAGTGAGAATGAATCCAGCATGTTCTTCATTTCTCAGTTCTGACTGTTGAGCTCGAGTCTGTTTAAAGTCAAGAGACTGAAATGTTGATTGTGTGTGAAAGTGTGTATTTCAGGTCACATCCACACAAAGCCAGAACTTTCCCTATCCAATCTTTTTTTTTTTCCTTGTCTCAAGAAATATCTGCGTACACACGAAACCACCGAAACCGACTCAAAACGATGTAGTATACATGCCAGACCAGTATGTGGTGCTGTAATTCTGCCACAGAGATACACTAAAAATGGAGAATAAGACTTGGAGCATGCAAAAACCTTTCGCCCTGTATACAAACTTTAGTAAAGCTTAGAAATAAAGCTCGGCACGAACACAAGCATCTAGTCTGCTATTGTTGTTGTTGTTGTTGTTGTTCTTGCTGTTACGTGACGCAGAGGTGTAAAGTCCAGGGGTCAGAAAGTAAAAGTCCTGCCATATTTTTTATTCCACCCACTGAAGCAGTGTTAAAGTTAATGAGGTAATTAAGTGATAAATTGAGTGATGATTGACCATTACTGAAGACACCTGATGTTAACAAGCAGAGAAAACCACAATTTTTAAGCCACCATCGTGGAGATGAGTGTTTGCTTTAGTTGTGCTCTTGACCAACTAACATTAACTAACTCTTGACTTTTTAACATTAGATTTTGTTTAGGCTGGACTGAGGCAGTCAGCCAAGAAAAGAAGAGGATCAGGTGTTGTTGGTTATGTTTTCACATAATCATTTGTCCTGAATCTCTCAGTTAGATTTACATTTGATTACAGCAGCACTGTGATTCCACAACAGATCAGTTTTTTCAACATAATCTGAAGGATTTCTCAAAAGGTGTTCTGACCAAAAAAAAAAAGTAATTCATTTAGAGACACAGACATCAAGAATCAGCCTGTGAATCTCAACAACGGCGACAAGCAACATATTCTGATAAACAGATAAACTCTGAACATTAGAAAACAAGCTACTAAAAAGTCACATAAAAACAGAACAAAATAAATAAATAAAAATAGTGACAATAAAGGAAACTACTAAGACAATTAAGCTCATAATTTATTCATGCAGCAATGCATGATGGGAGCCATGGATGAATTTTGATTGGTGGCTCCCAGAATGCACTGCAACATGATTTATTATTCTCACCACTGTTGAGATTCACAGGCTGATCAATCATCACTCAATTTATCACTTAATTATCTCATTAACTTTAACACTGCTTCAGTGGGTGGAATAAAAAATATGGCAGGACTTTTAGTTTCTGATCTCTGGACATAGCAATGTCTGACAAAGGTAGAGATGTGGGGTGATAACATCATTGTTTCACAAAATATATGGATTGGCAGTACACACGAAAACACAAGGGGCCTGGTTTTAAAAAATAGCGGTTTCAGACTGCCAAAACGCCGGATCTGTCTGAACTAAACGCTAATATGATACAAAATTTTTACATATACATCTAAATGTAAACTCTGTGTGGACGGGCTCTCAGTGTGACTCTCAGTCCTGTAGTATCATGTGACTGAGGAGCAGCTCATGTGTTCAATCATTTACAGCTCAATCAGCTGAACTCACAGCAGCAGAAAGAGGCTGAACACTTCAAATATACTTTACATTGTGATTCATGTGTGAGAGTCAAATATGATCTTACTCTAGTTTCTCCAGTTTACAGTGAGGATCCTGTAGTACATCAGACAGCAGATGCACAGATTGTCCTATTTTATTCCATGACAGATTCAGTTCTCTCAGGTGTGAGGGGTTTGATCTCAGAGCTGAAGCCAGAGCAGCACAACCTTCATCTGTGAGATTACAATCACTCAACCTGTAGAGAACAATGACACACTCTTCACTCTCTCAGTTCAGATCAGATCAGTTTAGCAGTGAATCCATTATTAAAGAGAAAGTACAAACTTAAAGCACAAATCAATGCGTGATGAATCACTGAGATCTAAAATGTCACAAAATACAAAACATGATCGTGTGTGTGATTTTACAAACTTAAAAACAATACTTTAGAAAGTGTCAATGCAGAAAGATGAACATGAGAATGAATCCAGCATGTTCTTCATTTCTCAGTTATGACTGTTGAGCTCGAGTCTGTTTAAAGTCAAGAGACTGAAATGTTGATCAAATATGATCTTACCACAGTTTCTCCAGTTTACAGTGAGGATCCTGTAGTACATCAGACAGTAGATTCACTGATTTTCCTATTTTATTCCTAGACAGATCCAGTTGTCTCAGGTGTGAGGGGTTTGATCTCAGAGCTGAACTCAGAGCAGCACAACCTTCATCTGTGACTCCACAATCAATCAACCTGTAGAGAACAATGACACACTCTTCACTCTCTCAGTTCAGATCAGTTCAGTTCAGAAATGAATCCCCCGCTAGAAATTTTACGTTCCCAGAACATTCTCAGAACGTCCCCACTGGTGTTAAGGACGTTGCCTAGTATTGTGACAGACAGTCACAATGTGGAGTTCTTTTAAGGTTTGGGGGACCTTCACAGAACATTCAGGACATTCTCTGAACGTTTAGGGAGCCATGTTTTATTTGGAAATGTTCTCAGAATGTCCCTGCTGCCCTTGTCAAAAAATTGAATTGAAAATTAGAGCTAAATTGATTAACAAAAGTGGCTGTTCAAACAAAAACTAATTTTTCTTAAATGTCTTACAAAAAAAAAAAGCTCTTTACAGGTATTTCCTGGACTATTATTATGAAGCCTTTCTTTAAAATGTGAATCTCTTGCAGTAAGTCATTAGCTGACAACAGCACATGCATGAGCTAATGTAACTGCTGCTTCACTGCATCAGCAACTACACAGTTATTATCTTTAAATAAAGCAACATACAGCATAACATCAGTTTTTCTGGATCATCACTGACTGAAGCACAGGCTCTACTCTCCAGCACAATAGTAACCTCACAAAACTCAGACAACAGAAACAGAACATTAAACACTAACAGATCTCTCTAGATCTCTGCATATTCACTTATTACAAACCACTCTGACTTCATTTCTTTCATTCAAAACTTCTTAATGAGGTGTTGATGTTTTATTAAAATTTATAAATGTCACGGTTACGGAGGTAAGCTTTTTTTCCGGAGGTACTTTTTTTCCAATTGTTGTAACTGTGTGTTTCTAAAGCACATTTGTTACAAAAAAAAAGTTGAGAAATAAAAAAAAAATCTGATCAAAAGGATTTGGTTGCTTGTTGGTGATTTTGTCATCATGCAGTGGCCTTATTCACTTATTACTAACCAGACTGACTATTTCTGCTGGCTGGGAGGCGCCCCGCCAACGGGGTTGTGACAGTTAAGGGGAATGTTATTAAATGACCAACAGAGGACCGTGTGGGAACGTTCTGTTAATGTCCCAAATGTCCTCTTTGTAACGTTCTTTTTTGACCATAAAATAACCGAAATGGAACGTCCCCTTAAAGTCATATAAGGAACCTTGAACTGCAGCACTTTCTTTACCAAAAGACGATGTTTTAGGGACGTCCCGAATGTTCTGTAAAGGTTTGGAATTTTTGTCACCTTTACAGAACGTCATGTGCTTTAAGTACAAACTTAAAGCACAAATTAATTTGTGATGAATCATTGAGATCTAAAATGTCACATAACATGATCATGTGTGTGTGAGTGATTTTACAAAATTGAAAACAATAGTTTAGAAAGTGTCAATGCAGAAAGATGAACATGATGAACAGTGAGAATGAATCCAGCATGTTCTTCATTTCTCAGTTCTGACTGTTGAGCTCGAGTCTGTTTAAAGTCGAGAGATTGAAATGTTGATTGATGTGAAAGTGTGTATTTCAGTATGACTCTCAGTCCTACAGTATCATGTGACTGAGGAGCAGCTCATGTGTTCAATCATTTACAACTCAATCAGCTGAACTCACAGCAGCAGAAAGAGGCTGAACACTTCTGTAAGATAAACAGAACCTCAGATACTTTGATCTCCTGAGATATGGACAGTACAAACAACAAACAGCCATTTGTCTTCACACCCCACAGCATGAAGTTGCGGGAAAGCTTCCCACGTAGAAAGTGACATTCCCTAAAAGTGACGAAAATTCCAAACCTTCACAGAACATTCAGGGTGTTCCTAAGACATCTTCTTTTGGTAATAGAAGCGCTGTAGTTCAAGGTTGTTTTTTTTATATGACTTTAGGAGAACACTCCATTTTGGTTATTTCATGGTCAAAAAAAAAAAAAAACATTACAAAAAGAACATTTGGGACATAACCAAACCCTTTTGATCAGTTTATTTTCTTCTCACAACTTTTTTTGTAACAAGCATGCTTTAGAAACACAGTTAAAACAATTAGAGAAAAAGTAAACTTAAAAAGTCAAGGGTCAGGAGCCCAACTAAAGCAAGCGCTTACCTCCATAACGGTGACATTTATAAATTTTGATAAAACATCAACACCTCATTAAGAAGTTTTGAATGAAAGAAATGAAGTCAGAGTGGTTTGTAATAAGTGAATATGCAGAGATCTAGAGAGATCTGTTAATGTTTAATGTTCTGTTTGTTATCTGAGTTTTGTGAGGTTACCATTGTGCTGGAGAGTAGAGCCTGTGCTTCAGTCAGTGATGATCCAGAAAAACTGATGTTATGCTGTATGTTGCTTTATTTAAAGATAATAACTGTGTAGTTGCTGATGCAGTGATGCAGCAGTTACATTAGCTCATGCGTGTGCTGTTGTCAGCTAATGACTTACTGCAAGAGATTTGTGTTTTAAAGAAAAGGCTTCATAATAATAGTCCAGGAAATACCTGTAAAGAGCTTTTTTTTTTTTTTGTAAGATATTTAAGAAAAATTAGTTTTTGTTTGAACAGCCACTTTTGTTAATCAATTTAGCTCTAATTTTCAATTCAATTTTTTAACAAGGGCAGCAGGGACATTCTGAGAACATTTCCGAATAAAATATGGTTCCCTAAAAATCCCTCAGGGCGCGATTCTGTAATCAGATCAGCCCAGATTGCTGAGTGCATTTTTCTAATGTCAGGTATGCATCTTACTCTATTTCTGAGCATTTGATGTTTTGTATTGATCATCTTTGAATTGATTATGTAATTGGCATGATACATTTACCTGACTAATAAATTGTCACATTTTATTTTATTCTGACTTACTCTAAAATTATTGACTTATTGTATCCATTGTTACCGCAAATCTGCATCAGGTTAGTAACGGACTAAAGTCCAGTTTTGAGTGGAGCGTAGGGCACACCAACTGTGATTTTAGAGCTGTGATTTTAGAGCTTCAAGTGTATTTAGACTGTAAAGGCTAAAAAGGAAATTTCCGTTTAGGACAACAAAATGTTGATCGACCAACCTAAATAGGGTGAGCCTTACCTCTGTTTAATGTAATGTTACTCTAGTTAAGTGTACATGGGAAACCATGGCATAAACAAACCAAAGCTACTATGAGAGGAGTAATATTGGTCGGCTTATCTGTAGTAGTGGTTGTGACCTCTGACTTTAATTCAAGTGTATACAGATCTATGGGGACTAAACAAAATACTTTTAGACAGAGCAAGCATGAAAGCGGCCTTCTAAACAGTATAGTCAATTACCTCTGTCTAGTGACCAAGACTGGCTAGTTTGTGATCGTGGGCCCGCATAATAAATGAATGGCCAGTGCGAGGACCCTGTGTGACTCTGAGAACCGAATGAACGAGTACAATAAGAGTAAAGAGTTAAATAGAATATTTAAATGTACAGATAAATTATAAATATAATTATAAATGGTGAAAAATCAATTGGCATTCCAACCTAAATTCGAGGTCATAATAAAATGGAGTCAGATAAGAGTTTAATTGGAATTAAACTACTTTGCCACACTGAAAAGACTGAACGCGCAAGAAACCTTCCCCATCCTAATGGAAACCGCCATTGGGCCGATTAGGCAGGCCTTACACTTTAAATATACTTTACATTGTGATTCATGTGTGAGAGTCAAATATGACCTTACTCCAGTTTCTCCAGTTTACAGTGAGGATCCTGTAGTACATCAGACAGCAGATTCACTGATTTTCCTATTTTATTCCCTGACAGACGCAGTTGTCTCAGGTGTGAGGGGTTTGATCTCAGAGCTGAAGTCAGAGCAGAACAACCTTCATCTGTGACTCCACAATCCCTCAACCTGTAGAGAACAATGACACACTCTTCACTCTCTCAGTTCAGATCAGATCAGTTCAGAAGTGAATCCATTATTAAAGAGAAAATACAAACTTAAAGCGCAAATCAATGTGTGATGAATCATTGAGATCTAAAATGTCACGGAACAAAAAACATGATCCAGCATGTTCTTAATTTCTCAGTTCTGACTGTTGAGCTCGAGTCTGTTTAAAGTCAAGAGACTGAAATGTTGATTGATGTGAAAGTGTGTATTTCAGTGTGACTCTCAGTCCTGCAGTATCATGTGACTGAGGAGCAGCTCATGTGTTCAATCATTTACAGCTCAATCAGCTGAACTCACAGCAGCAGAAAGAGGCTGAACACTTCAAATATACTTTACACTGTGATTCATGTGTGAGAGTCAAATATGATCTTACCACAGTTTCTCCAGTTTACAGTGAGGATCCTGTAGTACATCAGACAGCAGATGCACAGATTTTCTTATTTTATTCCATGACAGATCCAGTTCTCTCAGGTGTGAGGGGTTTGATCTCAGAGCTGAAGTCAGAGCAGCACAACCTTCATCTGTGAAACTACATTCACTCAAACTGCAGAGAGATGAAAATCAAAAAGCATAATAGTTACACATTATCAAATAGCTATCAAAAAAGCTATCCAACAAATTTCAGTTCACACTAATAAAACTGTTAAGATTAAATTAATATTTATGTATTTATTAACTTAGAAACCAAGGGACTTCAACCGGGGGTCTGCAGCGGTACTGCAGGGGGTCCGACAACTAATGTTTGATCTCAAATAATTTTTTTGTTCAAAACTTAAATTAAAACTTGGGTAAAAAACATAAAGTCAAACATAAATATAAGCACCCTCAGTTGATACTGCAATATCATATTGGCGAAACAGGTTTGGCAATCACTCCAGTGCGCTTTTGTGTTTGCACTCGGGAGAATGTCAAATGTTTCTATTTACAGCATGCTTTTGCAGCGGTGAGAAATGTAGCCAATCACAGACATGTTTGTTGATCTCTTGAACGCAATGGCCAATCAGAGGTGTTTCATTTATTCAGAATCCACTCACTGATCTACATCTGCACTTTACTAGAGAACCCGCACTAATTTCAGGTACTCAGTGATTTGGTTCTCAATCATTCATCTCACAGTGAAATTAAAATGTGAACTTTTGGTCAACTTTAAGCCAAAGATCAAGTAAATGTTTAAACGTCCATCTGACTAGTAATATTAAAATGTATGACTCTGATATGTTAACAATACATCAAATTTTTTAGGAGATTTGAGCTACTTGATAAATGGGCTGTTTCTCCAGTTGTTTGTTCTTAATTTCTTTTATGAACTTTTATTTTCCTAATGTTTTAACAGTGAAGTGATTGTTCTCAGTGAAACTTACTCGACTGATCTGGATTCTTTAATCACAGGCAGCAGCTTCTGAAAAACTTTCAGAGTTTCAGCTTTCTTGTTTCCTCCAACAAATTTATTAATATCAAACTCATCCAGCTTCTTCTCTGATGTCAACAACACAAAAGCTACAGCTGACCACTGAGATGAAGAGAGATTGGTTTCCTTTATTCTTTCAGATTTCAGATACTGTTGTATTTCCTCCACTAGTGAATGATCACCCAGTTCATTCAGACAGTTGAACAGATTGATGGATTTCTCTGGAGACTCAATGGTCCTGATCTTCTTCTTGATGTACTCAACTGTTTTCTCATTGCTGTCAGATCTGCTTCTTGTCTGTTTCATTAGTCCTTGTAGGAGAATCTGATGAGACTCCACTGACAGACCCAGAAGAAACCGCAGGAAAAGGTCCAGATGTCCATTTTTACTCTGTAGAGCCTCATTCACAGCTCTCTGATGCAGCTCAGATAATGAAACATGTTCTGATGAATTGTGTTGAAACCAGTCCTTAACTTTAGACCGCAAATTCTGTTTGGTGATTTGGTCAAACACATTTCTGTTGTTGTTTGTACAGGAGAGGTGCACATATAGAGCTGCTAGATGTTCCTGAACGCTCAGATGAACAAAGCAGAAGACTTTCCCCTGAAACCAGCCAAACTCCTCTCTGAAGATCTGAGTGCACAATCCTGAGTACACTGATGCTTCTGTCACATCAATGCCACACTCTCTCAGGTCTTCCTCATAGAAGATCGCATTGCCTTTCACAAGCTGCTGAAGAGCCACTTTCCCCAGTTTGAGAATCATGTCTTCATCTGTCACCTTCTTCTCATAGTCCTTCTCATGTTTGATGTTGGTCTGAAGGATCAGGAAGTGTGTGTACATTTGAGTGAGAGTCTTGGGAATCTCTCCGCTTTCTGCTTCGCTCAGCATCTTCTCTAGAACAGTGGCTGAGATCCAGCAGAACACTGGGATGTGGCACATGATGTCGAGGCTCCTTGATGACTTCAGGTGTGTGATGATTGTATTGGCCAGACTCTGATCACTGATTCTCTTCCTGAAGTATTCCTCCTTCTGTGGCTCATTGAAGCCTCGTACCTCTGTCACTCGATGGACACACTCAGAGGGGACGAGATCAGCTGCTGCTGGTCTGGAGGTGATCCAGATGAGAGCAGAGGGAAGCAGATTCCCTGTAATGAGGTTCATCAGCAGCACGTCCACTGAGGCTGATTCACTTACATCACACAACCTCACGTCGCTCTGAAAATCCAGAGACAGACGACACTCGTCCAGACCATCAAAGATGAACAACACTTTATATTTGTCACTGGATATTTCCATTTCTTTTGTTTCAGGGAAAAAGACATGAAGAAGATCTGAAAGACTAAGTGTTTTGTCCTTCATCAAATTGAGCTCTCTGAAAGGAAGTGGAAATATGAGCTGGACATCCTGATTCTCTTTCCCTTCAGCCCAGTCCAGGATGAACTTCTGCGCAGAGACTGTTTTTCCAATGCCAGCGACTCCCTTTGTCAGCACAGTTCTGATGGGTTTGTCTTGTCCAGGTAAAGGTCTAAAGATGTCATTGCATTGGATCGGTGTGTCCTCTGTTTCTGCTCTCCTGGATTGTGTCTCAATCTGTCTCACCTCATGCTCATTACTGATCTCTCCACTCTCACTCTCTGTGATGTAGAGCTCTGTGTAGATCTCATTCAGGAGTGTTGGGTTTCCCTGCTGTGCTGTTCCCTCATACAGACACTCAAACTTCTTCATCAGATTTGATCTAAACCTGTTGAGGACTTCATGGCTGTAAAATTAAAATATCACATTATAACAATGTCTTTTTTACTCAGTATCATATCTTCAAATTAACTCTTTTTATACCTATCAGTCCGTGTATCTCCACTCTCAAAATCTATTATATTATCTATAGACTCGTCACTCCTCATAGACACACAGCTGGGCTCTGGTTCTGATCTCTTCTGATGAAATGAACTATAACAAAGAGAAATTAAAGTGAATGCTTTAAATTACTGTATTCAAAACAAACAAACAAACACTTAAATTCTTTTATCCATAGAAACACTTTTAAGATTTTTTTTTATTTACACTGTTAATACAAAAACTGTACATTTAACCTAGCACTCATAGATGTGTCTCTATGATCAACACTATATACGTTAAAATATCAGATAAAAATAAAAAATAACTATAAACAATGTACAAGAATAATTTTTCATAATCATAATACATTTCTGATAACACAAAATGCCATACTATAATCATAGTTTAATAGAAATGTTATACCTGAGATCAGTCTGTGTATCTCCACTCTTAAAATATATTGGCCGATCCAGAGACGCATCACTCCTTATAGACACACAGCTGGGCTCTGGTTCTGATCTCTTCTGATGAACTGAACTATAACAGAATAGATTTAATCCTTTATGATGTTTATCACTTTAATATAAGGTCTTACAAGCATTTATCAAAAAAACATCTTTTTGCATCCTAACAAAATATCATCTTGTCATCTTCAGATTTTTAACCATCATTTAATTTAATCTAGTGTTTATTCAAAGTACCTGCATCCTGGAGAAAAATCTTCATCTCTGGATGTTTGTGTGTCATCCTCATCCATGATGAAGCTGAACAGCTGAAACAGAATCTGATCCTCACCATTGACTCTAAATGAAAATGAGGAAACAGAGGCTTTTTCTCCCGACTCTCAGGATTATAAGACACTCAAATACACAATAATTGTATGTTAACACAAATGCTCAAATAAACCACAGACAACATGAAACAATAAAAGCATGTTAATTTGCTTCAAAATGAAAAATATCAAATGCATTTCAAAGAACTATTTATGTCCTTCAGAAAAAAATAATAATAGGGAAGTCTCCCGTAAGTCTCGAGACCTGAAAACTCACCCTGATCAACATTTAATCACTTATCGATTAAAAAAACCTCCTCCACCTTTTCTATCAAGTATCTACACATAAACTCATGTCTTAGCTTTTATAAAGTTTCCAATAGAAAAACTTTGATATTCCTGAAGAATTGATTCTGGTTGTTTAAATGGCGAAACATGAACTCTGCACAGTTACTTTCACTTTTTATTTGTGACGTGATTGATGATGCCGTCACATTACGCGCTCGAGCTCAAACCCTGTATAGCTCTGCGCAGTGGCGCTTCTAGACCACGGTAACTGGGGGGGGGGCCAGGCAGGGGCCACTTGTGATTTTAGTGGGCACACATTAACGTTTATCTTAGAGATATAGTTCACCTAAAAATGAAAATTCTGTCGTAATTTACTTACCCTCATGTCGTTCCAAATATGACTTTCTTCTGTTGAACATAAAAGAATACATTATAAGAAATGTCTCATTGTTTGTTTGTTTTTTTGTTTGTTTTTGTTTTTTGTCAATGGGCATCGAAACAGTTTAGATACTAACATTCTTCAAATCCTCTACTTTTATGTTCATAAAGAAGGAACTTAGCCTATACAGGTTTGAAATAACATGAGGGTGAGCAAATGATGACAGAATTCTAACCTTAACCATTTAATATTTTCAGGATAATTGAAGTAATTTACTGGGTCATGTCGTATCACTCTTCAATCCCTACAAGTGAACTAAAATGATTTATCTTCAAAATTAAAATTAAAAAATTAAAATTAGAAAATTAATTTATCTGTAATAATATCTTGCATGCTCAATTTATAAAAGCAAAACTAAACCATTTATTTTACATGTTATTTTGTAGCCTACATCTGTTCTCTGATAGCGGACACTTTGCAAAGTTTGCATAGTCTTGATTGTTATGTTGCTTAAAAACAAACATCTAAGCCTACTGTATAAGCAACACTGGACAATTGTATAGATTAGTATTATTTATACGTGAACATGACTGAAATTAAATATTAAATTTACCTGTATCTTTTCTCAGGTATCTCTTGTAGTACCTGCAGATGTGAAACACTGTCTCTGTGATAGTAATGGGTCGCTCATGAACAGTTCGTTCATTGAATTGGTCATAATTTATCTTTGGCTGCATTATAATGACTTCCTAATTCGGAATATCATCAAAAATTGCGTATATGGATGTGTTCTGAGAAATTAGCTATTGAAAAATTACATTTTAACTCCGCTCAAATGAACGAAATGACTTAAAGACTCTTTCATTTTGCTAAACGAAATTTAAGTCATCGAATCAAGTCAGTAAAATGATTTGATCTGCGTATGGGTAAATTACACAACACAACTTGTATAAAGAGAGCTTATTGTATAATCAAGTGCGTAGCAACCATTAAAGTCTTCTTTTTAAAAACTTTTAGTTAACGTAGAGTGATGAATCATTCATGAACGATCATTCATTACTACTCGCGCGCCGCAGCCTCTTCATGCGGATCGCTTCTTTGCATTTGGTCGTCGAGTAATTTCATCTTCTCAGAGTTTAAAAGGATAGCGCTGCACAATAAATTAGAAGCCTACTCTTTTCATCACTACCGCCACAGCAAAAGCGGCACATTGTACCAAACATTATAATGCGATATGATTCCAAATTTGGGGGGCCAGAGGGCGGGCCAAGCTTGTTGAAACGGGGTTCTGTCTCCTTCTGGTGGACAATATTAGTATTACAGCCTCCATCTCTCATTCCCATTGATATAAATGGCTGTTCATTTATAAATTGCTATTAGTGAGAAAAAATACAAATACAATCGGTTTCCAGCACCTTCAGTGCTTGGACTGCTAATTATTCCAACTTTAATTACCATCTAAACTAGCATGTGTTTCTACCTTGTCTTGTTTATGGCTTTCTTCTGCTGGTACTTACTCCCTGTTCCTGTAGGCATGTCTTCATGCACATTAGCCAGAGATGTCACGCTCTCTTGGTCTCCATCTTCACTGGCTGCGTTCCAATCAAAATGAGCTGTCTGAAGTGTACATATGAGTAGACTCACTTCCTCAGTTAAAATCAAGGGGTTGAGGGTCTGTCCATATAAACCATATAAAAGAGTGAAATAAGGACATTCAGTGTTCAAGTCCTGTTCATACTTTCACTTCTTCTGTCCTCATGCTGTCCAGAAGGAACCACAGAAGCTCCTGACTGTCCTGCTGATTTCTGTCTTTTGGGACCGTCATCATGTTTGGAGTTGCTCTTTAGCTTCTCCTTGTTCTCGTTCTCTTCATCCAGAGTTTGCTCTGCAGAATTCTTCACTAAACTCTCTTCCTTCTTACATTCTGCAAAGTATGCAGGCAAATTTATGCTTTTTT
Organism: Ctenopharyngodon idella; assembly: GCF_019924925.1. Lineage (NCBI taxonomy): Eukaryota > Metazoa > Chordata > Actinopteri > Cypriniformes > Xenocyprididae > Ctenopharyngodon > Ctenopharyngodon idella. The sequence goes on from NC_067234.1 coordinate 19,993,361, forward strand.
AAAGCAAGACTGGCAAAACCAATATTGACATTTCAAAAGATAATAGGTGCAACCTTGAGCATCAGCCACTAAAAAACATACTTGTCAACTTTTATTATATAAGTGGACGTGGCTGTGAAAACTGTCTGTCACCTACTTTTGTTGGAGGTTCTCTCACCAGGATCTGTCAGCACTCGTTTTCTTATGTTTGTGATCAGCTGTGTCAGCTGCCTGTGCTCAAATACTGAACTTCATCATCACAGATGAAACACCTTGACACCACATCAAACAGAAGGTAAGAGGTCTAAATACACAAACCCTGCCGCATTTCAGTAAGGATGTGGATGTGTGTCACAAACATCCAGGCTGAGCACTAAACAGTGTGGCTCAGATCCAGGCGTCTCGTAGTGCTTGATCGTAGGCTGATTCTCCGATCTCCTACAGTCCTGACGAGGATCACAACATTGCTTATGTGCAGCTGGTCAATAACAACATAAAATCACTGGAAGCATTTCATTGTTCAGGGCAGCTGTTATACATGTACCTGGTGTCTCAGAGCTGGTACCTTTCCACTTCTTTTTACCCATTTTAGTTTATAGAGGAGCACCTGAGTGGGGTTTGAAAACATGATGTGTATTATCAGCACATCAGTCATAATAGTATATCATAATAATTGTATTACAAAAAATAAACACCAATGACTGATTGATGTGATGACAGGAGGTCGTTTATGAGTGTGTCAGCAAATACAGCTCTCTGATACAAAATGTTTTGAGAAAAGTAATAAAGCGGCATCAAATTAACGATTACGTTATGAATCTGTGGTGAATGTTTCACAGTTTAAACTATTGAAAATACAAATAAAGCACGACAACTGTTATTTTCAGTTTAAGTCAACTTTCAAAGACAACAAAATCCTTTAAAACGCATCCATCCAAGCTCCAGTAATCAAATCATTTGTAGCGAAAAACTAACTGCATAAAATCATCAGTGTAAAGCATGTTGACCAGCTGCTTTGAGCATTTTCGGGTGATGCCTATTAAATTAAGAAATGGAAGGACACACTTTTCTCGACATTCCGTTTAGACGGTAGGCTATCTAGGGGAAGTCCATCACCTCCGGAAGATACACATTTAAATAAAAATAAATAAATATACATATACATACAAAGGATACATACTTCATTTTGTCATGTGAATTTACAGGTAATTACTGGCAAAAAAGTTGCCAATACTTTACTGTTAATTTTACAGTTCTTTACCGTAATCTACATTGCAGTATGTTGCTGTAAGAATACCATGCACTCAATTAAAACTCATCAACTAATTTAATTAGCAGAAATTGAAATGGTCTGACTGCCATTTAAATTCATATACTTACATTTATAACTATATGAGCATACTTCACTTGAATCCACTAAAAAAAATCAAGTTCAGGCTCTATTCTTCTGCACAATGGTGACACAAAACTCAGACAACAGAAACCCTTTAAATTCCAACAAAACATTAAACACCAACATCTAGTGCAAAAACACATTAAAAAACACTTCAACATTTACTCTGATCAATTATTGAGTTGTATTAACTTTCACTAATACTTCAGTGAAATTAACTTGTTTCATTTAATAAATTTGACTGTTATGTTTTACAGTACATTGCTGTTTTTTCATGATTTTACAGAAAACTACTGGCAACAGAGTTGCCAGTAAATTGTTGTTTTTCTACAGTTTGTTGCTGTAAAATTAATTTACAGTTTATTACTGTAGAAAAGTGTTTCGCTATGCGTGTTTATTCATCTTACACCTTTAACCCTTTAAATGCCACAACAAAACCCCTAGTGTTTAATGAACACATATGTGTCCACACTACAGAGTGTTAGAGTAACACTGAAGCACTGTTGAAGTTAATGAGATAATTCAGTGATTAATTAAGTGATGATTGAGAATTAGTGATAAACACCTGCTGTTAACAAGCAGAATCACTGAAGGAAAAGAAACAAGAACAGAAAAAAGATTTCAGCCTTAGATGAAATCAACTGAAGATAAAAGAAGACATTAAATCGCTCAATATCTCAGCAGAGGAGGGTTAAACAACAAAAATAATATTACTGACTTCACTTATTACTAACCAGATTGACTTTATTTCTGTCAGACATGTACAGAAGCTCTTATTGAGAACTAACAGATGTTGTTTTATTGTTTCGTTTGATGTTACCATGATGGAGGTCAGTGCTCGCTTTAGTTGTGCTCTTGACACTTGACTTGTAATGTTAGTTTCTCTTTGGCTACTATAAATGTTTTTTTTTTTTGTTGTTTTTTAAGACACATTTGTTGCAGCATGATGAAGTTAAGAGAAAATATGATAGTGTGTTGTTGGTTATGTTTTGATTATGACATGATTATGTACAGTGTCTAATCCATTATCAGAATTTTTTTTTTTTTTATAAATTTTATGTTACACTGTGATACTACAGCAAAGAATGAAGCAGTGCTGATCAATCAGTTAAAAAATTTTAAACTCATCATTTACAAAAAATGTTTAATCAATGGCATCACTTAGATTCACACAGACATCAAGAATCATCATATGAATCTCAACAACGGTGACAATCAACAAAAAAGATAAACAGATCAACTCTGAACATCATAAAAACACTACTAAAAGTCAACACAAAAAAAAAACAGCAAAAATAAAGGCAAACAGTAAGAATTAAAGAAAATAACCAACCAATTCAGCTGCATAATTTATTCATGCCGCAATGCATGCTGGGAGTCATGGATGATTTAAGTACTGTGCTGGTACCCAGCATGCATTGCGGCATGAAGCTTTTGATTGTCACCATTGTTGTGATTATTACGCCAATTCTTGATGTCTGTGTGACTCTTTCAGTAGTTCAAAACGTTTTGAGCACAATCTGTATTCAAAAATTCTTCATATTTTCTGGTTGTAACAGCGCTGATAATCTTAGGTGTAGAATCACAGGAATACCATAAGCAAAGTATAAAACATTACCTATATAATAATCGATTAGACTCTGATGAGATCAATATCAGGCTATAAAATGATTATTGCAAGCATTAATAACTGGCAAGCATAATCTGATCACATTTTCTTCCTAATAAATATTTTTTAAAACCACGGTTATAACAGCCAAAGAAAAACTAATGTTAAATAATCAAGGGTCAAGAGCACAACTAAAGCAAACGTTGACCTCCATCATGGTAACGTCAAACGAAACAATAAAACAACATCTAAACCTCTGTTAATTCTCAATAAGAAATTCTGTAGACGTCTGACAGAAATAAAGTCAGTCTGGTTAGTAATAAGTGAAGCTGGTAATGCTGTTTGTGGAGTTGTTTAATCAGATCTTGAGAGATTTAATGTCTTATTTTATCTTCAGTTGATTGAATCTTTTTCTGTTCTTGTTGTTTCTCTTCCCTTCAGTGATTCTGCTTGTTAACAGCAGGTGTTCATCAGTGTCTGAATTCACACACGTTTTCATTCACTCTCTCAAGTGGACTATATTAGTGAGCTAATGTAGAGAATAGTGAATGAGGGTATAGGGTGTGATTTGGAACACAGCCTCAGAGTGTCGAATTTGATTTATTCCTGTAGGCTACTTTCTCGAAAACGTCACATATTACCCAAAATGCATTGTTTTCTACGGTATATTACTGTTTTAATGGAAAACAGCATGTTACTGTAGAAATTTGGCCTTTTTTACAGCATTTTTTACAGTGTAGATTTAAACTAAATAAAAAATAAAAATAAATAAATAGTCAATATTTAATTTTACTTTTTTTTTCTTTTTAAAGATATTTTTCTGTTCTGTTGCATGCATGGTCAGTCATTATTTTATTATGATAGCCTATGTACATTTATAAAATTATTTTATTAATACTATTAAATTATTTAATTTTGGTTTATTTATTAGACCCTTTCATTCTGTTTTACTTAAACAAAACAACAGTTTTCGATGATTAAACACCACGTGGTCTGAACTGAAGCTGGAATTATTTGTTCCAAAAATTGCCTTAGATACAAAAAGAAAGTAAAAGACTAAGCTAGTTTTTTCAGGAGCCAAAGGTGTGTTCTATTAAATGTGGGGTCTTTATTGAAATTAAATTTAAACACAGATAACAGTGGTTTGTATTTCAGGCACTTGCACTTATTAATGTAAAAATATCCTTAAATAAAATTAATATCTTCCATTGTCTTCTTGTGTATCACTTGTCAGTAAATTGCCTATTATTTTGCTTGAAAGCATATCATCTGTAAATACCCATTTTCTGTTATGGTAAATGAGGAACATCAGTCTTATCAGGCACTGAATTTCCATTAGAACAACAGGATTACATATAATAGGAATACATAACTTTGTCAAACTGTTAATAAGCTACTTCAGCTAAACTCTCCATATTGAAAAAAATACAATGAATTAATCTGCAGCTGACTTCAGAAATGCTTTCCATCAAGAAGAATATGTTTCTATTTGTAATTACCGGTAACTGTTCAGAGGCAGGAGGAAAAATACAAGAAACCAGTAAAAGAATGTGACGTTTTAGATCGGGGTGGGAAACGTTGATCCTGGAGGGTGTTCTGAAATATTCTGAGATTTTCGGTCACACTGGGCGGAGCTTACATGAATATTCACGAGTTTCCTGTTTTGTGTTAAAGCGACTCTAAAAATTTTAGTGCACTGTCCTTGGATCACAGAACTGTTTTCGGTAACGTGATTGTGTTTCCGTGTCGAATGAAGTTAAGATTCTTTTTTATTAATAACTGTTTATGTATGCTCAACAGTTTGTAGGTTACATTGTGTCGTGAGATATAATTTATTAGTGATTACAGCCACTGGTGGTCTATCATTAGGAAATGAGCCAACAGCCATCGAGTTTGTTTTAGTACAACCGTTTTGATTTGATTTTCTTTTAGTTCGTTTGATAAGATAACTTGTATAAATTTATCTGTGGTGGCATAATAAAAGTTTCAGTTGTGATTATTTTGTCATTCCCTATTGCTTTCTCAGTTGATAGCCTGCATAACTTTAACCAGACATTATTATTTTTAAAACACATTGAGAGTTAGGTTTATGTTCCGTTTATGTTTTTGACATGCATGAATTAATGCATGTAAACCTTCTTTATCTTTTTCTGCAAAACACACAATGCTTTATATGAATAGAAACATGATGAGACAGTGATATTAGCTTCTCTGCAGCACTTTCACAAGGTTTTAGATTAATTCTACAAGCTTTCCACAACAATTAAAATGTTAAAATTGAATTACAAGTGGTTAAATTGATCAGCTACAAAATTAAAGTTACTAATGCGGGTTTTGTTTGCAAATATTTATATGAAGACATAATTGTCAAAAGTATGAGAAATATTATTGTTATGTGGATAATCAGACATACAGGTGCATTATTAGAATATTTAATTTCAAGTTCTATTAAATGACCATTCTCAGGGTATAAATACTGGATTTAGATCAGTAATCCCAACAGCAGTCATGGAGAAGTCTGCTGACTTGACAGTTGTCCAGAAGACGATCATCAAGACCCTCTACAATGAGGGTAAGCCACAGAAGGTCATTGCTGAAAGAGCTGGCTGTTTGCAGAGTGCTGTGCCAAAGCATATTCATGGAAAGTTGACTGGAAGGAAAAAGTGTGGTAGGAAAAGGTGTACAAGTGAAAGGAATGACCGCAGGCTTGAGAAGATTGTCAGGCGAAGCCGATTTAAGAACTTAGGAGAGCTTCAAAAGGAGTGGACTGAAGCTGGAGTCAGTGCATCAAGAGCCACCGCACACAGACGTCTTCAGGAAATGGGCTACAACTGTCACATTCCACGTACCAAGCCACTTCTGAACCAAAGCGTCTTACCTGGGCTAAGGAGAAAAAGAACTGGACTGTTGCTCAGTGGTCCAAAGTCCTCTTTTCAGATGAAAGTAAATTTTGCATTTCATTTGGAAATCAAGGCCCAGAGTCTGGAGGAAGAGTGGAGAGGCACAGAAACCATGTTGCTTGAAGTCCAGTGTGAAGTTTCCACAGTCAGTGATGATTTGGGCTGCCATGTCATCTGCTGGTGTTGGTCCACTGTGTTTTCTGAATTCCACAGTCAACGCAGCCATCTACCAGGAAATTTTAGAGCACTTCATGCTTCCTTCTGCTGACAAGCTTTATGGAGATGTTGATTTCATTTTCCAGCAGGATTTGGCACCTGCCCACACTGCCAAAGGTGCCAAAAGCTGGTTCAATAACCATGGTGTTACTGTGCTTGACTGGCCATCAAACTCACCAGACCTGAACCCCATAGAGAATATATGGGGTATTGTCAAGAGGAAGATGAGAGACACCAGACCCAACAATGCAGATGACCTGAAGGCCACTGTCAAAGAAACCTGGGCTTCCATTACACCTGAGCAGTGCCACAGGCTGCCATGCCGAATTGAGGCAGTAATTAAAGCAAAAGGAGCCCCTACCAAGTATTGAGTACATATACAGTAAATTAACATACTTTCCAGAAGGCCAACAATTCACTAAAAATGTTTTTTTTTTTTTATTGATCTTATGAAGTATTCTAATTTTTTGAGATAGTGAATTGGTGGGTTTTTGTGAGCCAAAATCATCACAATTAAAAGAACCAAAGACTTAAAGTACTTCAGTCTGTGTGCATTGAATTTATTTAATACACGAGTTCCACAATTTGAGTTGAATTACTGAAATAAATGAACTTTCCACAACATTCTAATTAATTGAGATGCACCTGTATATATACACTGCTGTGATTGTTCTGTCATTTCTTAATTGCTTGCTCAGTTGGTAAATAATTTCAAAGAGACTTTATTAAATCCTAAAGTGAAGTGTTATTTTTTTCATATTATTAGGAAATATTCTCAATCTTTTTTCCTACAAAATGATGCATTTCATTGACAAAACATTTTAATGTGGAAAAAACATGATGCACTGTGAATCAGGATTCAGTTTAACACAGTGGTGAAATGAAACTATATATGGAACTAAGTTGTGAAATGAGCAAACCTGCAGTATATTCACAATGAAATGTTTTAGTTCTATTCTACAAGCTTTCCATAACAATTAAAATGTTTAAATTTTAATTATGTTTATTTAGCGGCTAAAATAATAGACCATGTAGTTTCATTTTGAATAAAAAAGAGCAACTGATTCTGTGTTGAAATTTTATTCACAAACGAGAAGTCATGACATACATGACATACATAATTAGCAAAAACACTTGTATTTAAACACACACATTAACACACTTAACACAGGGTCTTGGGATCCCAGACAAATGAAAGTTTGGTCTGCTCATGTGATCCCAGTGATACCAGCCTTTGCTACTGACACATTCAATCTAAAATATATAATAAAATGACATTACAACAAACCTGTATTATTAAAAATTTTTAATACACTGTGAAAAAGTGAAAAAATAAAGTGTCTGCTTTGTCTGGTGTACAGGGATATTTATTGGCAAAAGTCATCATCTTTGGGAACGAATCAAGGTTATATTAGCTATAGACATTATATTAGTTATTACATGCATAATTCATCATGGCCTTTTTGGATAATCATTAAACTATATTTAAAGTACATTAATGTTTTCATGCATGTGTGCAGTTTTGGAAACATATAACACTAGAAATTCAAGTCTACCCAGATTAGAAGTGCTTCTGCAAACTAGGAAAGTTTACTCCTGCCTTCACCACAGGAGTTTACAGTTAATATTATTATGCTACCATACATTTTGGCAAACTTTAAAAACTATATGCTTTAAAGATTTAAGGTAAAACAGAAACAACAAAATGAGGCTACTTAAAACGCTATTGGCTCGTTTAGCGAATCTTAACGACACTTCTGGCAAATCATTGGCTGTGTTCATATCAAATAGCTAACACATGACACGACATAACGCAATTTAGCCTATATATAAAATATTGTGCGTCAGTAACAGAATGTCAGCTTGACTTTGTTTAACGCTGAAACACAAAACAGGAAACTCGTGAATATTCATGTAAGCTCCGCCAGTGTCACTGAAAATCTCAGACACCGAATATTTCAGAACAAGCGCCATTGTCCTTCAGAGTTTAGGTCCAACCCTAATCAAACACACCTGAAGCTAATCAAGGTCTTCTGAATTACTAAATTACAGGCAGGTGAGTGTTTTTTTTCAGGGTTGGAGCTAAACTCTGCAAGACAATGGCCCTCCAGGATCAACGTTCCCTACTCCTGTTTTAGATGGAAACTTTAATACAATAATATTTAAAAAAATAGGTTAAAAGTATTTTACAAATTTTCAGTAAAATATCTTTGTGGGCTTTGTGACCCACTCTTCTGTAGTCAGACTCTTGATTTTCTGAGTTTACTGAAAGTAATAATTTTTTTAAAAAAGATATACTGATAACTGAATCACATTCTCCCATTATAATAAAGTAAGCTGTCTTTATTGTACAATAAATCGCTTATTCACAATGTTTATGGCTTGTTGATTAAAATATGAGTGTTTTAGTTTCGTCACTTCCTGTAGTGTATAATGAGTGTTACACCATCATTGTAATCAATATCTAGTGTATCCAGAACAATTACAAACTGCTTATGGTGACTTTCAGCACTTATTTTCATGGGCCATTGCATATAAAATTGAGTATTAAATTAGAAAAGTTCTTGTGTAAGTTCAGGTCCTGTAATAGATCATTGTGGGAAACTGTAATTGAGAATAACAGACCAACAAAAAGATAAAAACAAGAAACTGGTGTGAAGTCACAGATTGCTGTGTATCTCTGTGTCTTCAGTCTCTGTAGCTCCTTATTCACCATCAGCTGATCCTGAGGAAACTGGACTGACGTCTAAATACTGAGAGTCCTACAATAAAACACACAGACAGTCACATATGAGTATAAGACATTACTGCTGTCACATCACATCAGGAGATCATTTCAGAAAAAACACAGCCAGAGATATTAGTATATTCATTTTAGTCAGAGATATGAATGAAAAACTGCTAATAGATTAGTAACAGTAAATGATAAATGATAACTCTCTTAATCACTTACACACAGAGACACTGTAAGAGATGAAAATATTCATATATTCATAGATAATATTCACATCACAGAATTAAACTCTTATTAAAACATTTTACAGAGACTAAAGTGGAGCTGAATTATTATCTTATATTCTCCAGTTACGCACATATGAGGCTGTTACTGAGCTTGAAATAAAAATAGACTCACAATAGTATAGTTCCTTCAGTTTATAATGTCGATCATACTTCAAATCAGAGAGCAACTTCACTCCTGATTGTCCAAGATTATTCCCAATCAGATCCAGTTGTCGCAGGTGTGAGGGGTTTGATCTCAGAACTGAAGCCAGAGCAGCACAACCTTCATCTGTGACTCCACAATCAAACAACCTGTAGAGAAAAATGACACACTCTTTAATCTCTCAGTTCAGATCAGATTAGATTAGCAGTGAATCCACTATTAAAGAGAAAGTACAAACGTAAAGCACAAATTAATGTGTGATAAATCATTGAGATCTAAAATGTTACAGAGCAAAAAACATGATCATAAGTGTGTGTGATTTTACAAAGTTAAAAACTACACTTTAGAAAGTGTCAGTGCAGAAAGATGAACATGAGAATGAATCCAGCATGTTCCTCATTTCTCAGTTCTGACTGTTGAGCTTGAAATGTTGATTGTGTGAAAGTGTGTATTTCAGTGTGACTCTCAGTCCTGCAGTATCATGTGACTGAGGAGCAACTCATGTGTTCAATCATTTACAGCTCAATCAGCTGAACTCACAGCAGCAGATCAAATATACTTTACATTGTGATTCATGTTAGAGTCAAATATAATCTTACCTCAGTGTCTCCAGCTTACAGTGAGGATTCTGTAGTACATCAGACAGTAGATTCACTGATTTTCCTAGTTTATTCCTAGACAAATCCAGCACTCTCAGGTGTGAGGGGTTTGATCTCAGAGCTGAAGCCAGAGCAGCACAACCTTCATCTGTGAGACGACAATCAGTCAACCTGTAGAGAACAATGACACACTCTTCACTCTCTCAGTTCAGATCAGATCAGTTTAGCAGTGAATCCATTATTAAAGAGAAAGTACAAACTTAAAGCACAAATTATATGATATTTTAGATCTCAATTTATCACACAGAGCAAAAAACACATGTGATTTTACAAAATTAAAAACAATACTTTAGAAAGTGTCAATGCAGAAAGAAGAACATGATGAACAGTGAGAATGAATCCAGCATGTTCTTCATTTCTCAGTTCTGATTGTTGAACTCGAGTCTGTTTAAAGTCAAGAAACTGAAATGTTGATTGTGTGTGAAAATGTGTATTTCAGTGTGTGTTCAATCATTTACAGCTCAATCAGCTGAACTCACAGCAGCAGAAAGAGGCTGAACACTTCAAATATACTTTATATTGTGATTCATGTGTGAGAGTCAAATATGATCTTACCACAGTTTCTCCAGTTTACAGTGAGGATCCTGTAGTACATCAGACAGCAGATTCACTGATTTTCCTATTTTATTCCTAGACAGATCCAGTACTCTCAGGTGTGAGGGGTTTGATCTCAGAGCTGAAGCCAGAGCAGCACAACCTTCATCTGTGATATCACAATAACTCAACCTGTAGAGAGATGAAAATCAAATAGCATAATAAATAGTTAAACACTATCAAATAGCTATCAAAAAAGCTATCCAACAAATTTCAATACCAATATAATTTAAAAATGCCAAATTCTTATACAAGTTTCATGGTCAAATTCACACTAATAAAAAAATGTTAAGACTGAATTAAATTAATATTTTGTATTTATTAACTAAGGGTCTAAGGAAACCAAGGGTTTTCAACCGGGGGTCTGCAGGGGTCCGACAATTTGATCACAAATAATTTTTTGTTAAAAATTAAAACATGGGTAAAAAACAAAGCCAAATATAAGCACCCTCAGTTGATACTGTAATAATATTATATTGGTGAAACAGGTTTGGCAATCGCTCCAGTGCGCTTTTGTGTTTGCACTCAGGAGAATGTCAAATGTTTCTATTTACAACGTGTTTTTGCAGCGGTGAGAAATGTAGCCAATCACAGACATGTTTGTTGATCTCTTGAACACAAGGGCCAATCAGAGGTGTTTCATTTAGTCAGAATCCACTCACTGCTCAAAACAATGAAGTTTTTGTTCAGTACTGAGTTCTGCACGCTCTTGAATCCTCTCATTAACAAACAAAGCCACGATGCAATAAGAGATTCATTATTCAGTATAGACAACTTTATTGATTAATGGAACTTTGTGAGATTGTGAACAGATGAGTGACAACTTGATTGTAAAGGGAGCGCTCTTTCAAGGCTATATATAATCCATTGAATAAAGGTTTTGTTTTTCTTGCTGTTGAGAGGAGCGATAGCCAATTACACACTGCAAAACAGGATGTCAAAATAGATACATGCAATGTAAATCCAGACTAACAGATTAATAGAAAAATATTCAAATCAATGAATTTTTGAAATTCAAGTCTCACTGTACATTGCTATTCTTGTTATGGGGAAGCTGTTTCTACACATTACATCTGCACTTTACTAGAAAACCTGCACTAATTTTTCAGATACTCAGTGATTTGATTCTTAATCATCCATCTCACAGTGAAATTTAAATGTGAAGTTTTAGTCAACTTTAAGCCAAAGATTAAGTAAATGTTTAATTTTCCACCTGACTAGTAATATTAAAATGTAAATTATGTGCAAGAACATTCAACTGGTAAACCTGAATTATTTATTCATTTGCAAATTCTCTGACTTATTTTGAATGTCTGAAGGAATTTTACATTGTCATCATGGTTCAGAAAAACACACCAAAATACTGACCACTAAACTCTGGACAACATCTGCAGCACTAAGAATTTATGAACTTTAAATTTTCCTAATGTTTTAACAGTGAAGTGATTGTTCTCATTGATACTTACTGAACTGATCTGGATTCTTTAATCACAGGCAGCAGCTTCTGAAAAACTTTCATATCTTCAGCTTTATTGTTTCCTCCTACAAACATCTTGAGATCAAACTCATCCAGCTTCTTCTCTGATGTCAACAACACAAAAGCTACAGCTGACCACTGAGATGAAGAGAGTTTGGCTTCCTTTATTCTTCCAGATTTCAGATACTGTTGTATTTCATCCACTAGTGAATGATCACCCAGTTCATTCAGACAGTGGAACAGATTGATGGATTTCTCTGGAGAATCAATGATCCTGATCTTCTTCTTGATGTACTCGACTGTTTTCTCATTGCTGTCAGATCTGCTACTTGTCTGTTTTATTAGTCCTTGAAGGAGAATCTGATGAGACTCCACTGACAGACCCAGAAGAAACCGCAGGAAAAGGTCAAGATGTCCATTTTTACTCTGTAGAGCCTCATTCACAGCTCTCTGATGCAGCTCAGATAATGAAACATGTTCTGATGAATTGAGTTGAAACCAGTCCTTAACTTTAGACCACAAACTCTGTTTGTTGATTTGGTCAAACACATTTCTGTTGTTGTTTGTACAGGAGAGGTGCACATATAGAGCTGCTAGATGTTCCTGAACGCTCAGATGAACAAAGCAGAAGACTTTCCCCTGATACCAGCCAAACTCCTCTCTGAAGATCTGAGTGCACAATCCTGAGTAGACTGATGCTTCTGTCACATCAATGCCACACTCTCTCAGGTCTTCCTCATAGAAGATCACATTGCCTTTCACAAGCTGCTGAAAAGCCAGTTTCCCCAGTTTGAGGATCATGTCTTCATCTGTCACGTTCTTCTCATAGTCCTTCTCATGTTTGATGTTGGTCTGAAGGATCAGGAAGTGTGTGTACATTTGAGTGAGAGTCTGGGGAATCTCTCCACTCTCTGCTTCGCTCAACATCTTCTCTAGAACAGTGGCTGAGATCCAGCAGAACACTGGGATGTGGCACATGATGTCGAGGCTCCTTGATGACTTCAGGTGTGTGATGATTGTATTGGCCAGACTCTGATCACGGATTCTCTTCCTGAAGTATTCCTCCTTCTGTGGCTCACTGAAGCCTCGTACCTCTGTCACTCGATGGACACACTCAGAGGGGACGAGATCAGCTGCTGCTGGTCTGGAGGTGATCCAGATGAGAGCAGAGGGAAGCAGATTCCCCAAAATGAGGTTCATCAGCAGCACGTCCACTGAGGCTGGTTCACTTACATCACACAACCTCACATCGCTCTGAAAATCCAGAGACAGACGACACTCGTCCAGACCATCAAAGATGAACAATACTTTATATTTGTCAGTGGATATTTCCATTTCTTCTGTTTCAGTAAAAAAGACATGAAGAAGATCTGAAAGACTAAGTGTTTTGTCCTTCATCAAATTAAGCTCTCTGAAAGGAAGTGGAAAAATGAGCTGGACGTCCTGATTCTCTTTCCCTTCAGCCCAGTCCAGGATGAACTTCTGCACAGAGACTGTTTTTCCAATGCCAGTGACTCCCTTTGTCAGCACAGTTCTGATGGGTTTGTCTTGTCCAGGTAAAGGTCTAAAGATGTCATTGCATTGGATCGGTGTGTCCTCTGTTGCTGCTCTCCTGGATTGTGTCTCAATCTGTCTCACCTCATGCTCATTACTGATCTCTCCACTCTCACTCTCTGTGATGTAGAGCTCTGTGTAGATCTCATTCAGGAGTGTTGGGTTTTCCTGCTTTGCTGTTCCCTCATACAGACACTCAAACTTCTTCATCAGATTTGATCTAAACCTGTTGAGGACTTCATGGCTGTAAAATTAAAATACTCCATTATTACATGAGTTAGCACAATGTCTATGATACTCTTTATGATATCTTCAAATTAAATCTTTTTACAGGAATGTTATACCTGAGATCAGTCTGTGTATCTCCACTCTCAAAATCTATTATATTATCTATAGACTCGTCACTCCTCATAGACACACAGCTGGGCTCTGGTTCTGTTCTCTTCTGATGAACTGAACTATAACAGAGAGATTAAACTGAATGTTTTAAATCACTGTACTCAAAAAACAAAAAAACAAAAACAAAAACATTCTTTTATCTATGGAATATAGAAACACTTTAAAGTTTTTTTATTTACACTGTGACATAAAAATTGTACATTTAACCAAGCACTCTCATAGCCTCTGTGAGCAACACTATATGTGTTAACATATCAAATGAATATCAAAAAAAAAAAAAACATGTATAAGAATAATTATTCATTATCATAATACTGTTCTGATAACACAAAATGCCATACTATAATCATATTTTAAAAGAAACGTTATACCTGAGATCAGTCTGTGTATCTCCACTCTTAAAATATATTGGCCAAACCATAGATGCATCACTCCTCACAGACACACAGCTGGGCTCTGGTTCTGATCTCTTCTGATGAACTGAACTATAACAGAACAGATTTAATACTTTATGATGATAATCACTTTTAATAATAATCACAAACATCTTTTTGCATCCTAACAAAATATCTTCTTGCCATCTTCAGACCTTTAACCATCATTTAATTTAATCTAGTGTTTATTCAAAGTACCTGCATCCTGGAGAAAAATCTTCATCCCTGGATGTTTGTGTGTCATCCTCATCCATGATGAAGCTGAACAGCTGAAACAGAATCTGATCTTCACCACTGACTCTAAATAGAAATGATAAACAAACACAATAATTCAGCTTTTCCTCCGACTCTCGGGATCAAGAGACGCGGCGTTCACTCAAATGTTGTAGGCTACAGTATGTTAACACAAATGCTAAAATAAACCACAAACACAAAACAATGAAACCATGTTAATTTGCTTAAAAATATATAAAACGCATTTCAAATAACTATTTACGTCCTTCAGAAAAAAAATATTAATACGGAAGTCACCTTTAAGTCTCGTGCCCTGAACACTCACCTTGAGCAACACTTAATTACCGATTATAAAACAGCCTGCACCTTTTCTACCAAGTATCTACACGTAAATTAATGACTTGGCTTTTATAAAGTTTACTGTAAAAAACGTTGATATTCCTGTAGAATCGATTATGGTTGTTTAAATGGTGAAACATCAACTCTGCGCATTTAATTTCACTTTTTATTTGTGACGCGAGCGATGATGATGTAACGTTTCGCGCTCAATCTCACACCCCATATATACGTCACGGCGGTGCACGTTTTGTGCATTTGTCCCTGAATAAATGATTGCATGTATTCGCTTCGTATAATGTTAGCTTACAGTATAGCACGGCAAATTTCTTGCGCGGTAAAGTTAGTTTTAGGTCAATATTCACAGGATATTCTCCATGGAGCGTAAGGGACCGTCTGAAAACTCCAAACACAGTGGAAAAATGTTAGAGATGTCCAGTCATTCATAATGATCTTTATGTATTTAGGAGATAACAAATTTCTATACTTTTTTAAACTACAAGTTAATCTATTGAACCATTGACACGGATTTTGATTGATCTATGAGACCTTACAAGGATTTCTTATCCTGTGTCTCCTTCTGGTGAATCACATTCTCCCATTATAATAAAGTAAGCTGTCTTTATTGTACAATAAATCGCTTATTCACAATGTTTATGGCTTGTTGATTAAAATATGAGTGTTTTAGTTTCGTCACTTCCTGTAGTGTATAATGAGTGTTACACCATCATTGTAATCAATATCTAGTGTATCCAGAACAATTACAAACTGCTTATGGTGACTTTCAGCACTTATTTTCATGGGCCATTGCATATAAAATTGAGTATTAAATTAGAAAAGTTCTTGTATAAGTTCAGGTCCTGTAATAGATCATTGTGGGAAACTGTAATTGAGAATAACAGACCAACAAAAAGATAAAAACAAGAAACTGGTGTGAAGTCACACACACATGTCAGTGTGATCGCTGTGTGTCTCTATGTCTTCAGTCTCTGTAGCTCCTTATTCACCATCAGCTGATCCTGAGGAAACTGGACTGACGTCTAAATACTGAGAGTCCTACAATAAAACACACAGACAGTCACATATGAATATGAGACATTACTGCTGTCACATCACATCAGGAGATCATTTCAGAAAAAACACAGCCAGAGATATTAGTATATTCATTTTAGTCAGAGATATGAATGAAAAACTGCTAATAGATTAATAACAGTAAATGATAAATGATAACTCTCTTAATCACTTACACACAGAGACACTGTAAGAGATGAAAATATTCATATATTCATAGATAATATTCACATCACAGAATTAAACTCTTATTAAAACATTTTACAGAGACTAAAGTGGAGCTGAATTATTATCTTATATTCTCCAGTTACACACATATGAGGCTGTTACTGAGCTTGAAATAAAAATAGACTCACAATAGTATAGTTCCTTCAGTTTATAATGTCGATCATACTTCAAATCAGAGAGCAACTTCACTCCTGATTGTCCTAGATTATTCCCAATCAGATCCAGTTCTCTCAGGTGTGAGGGGTTTGATCTCAGAACTGAAGCCAGAGCAGCACAACCTTCATCTGTGACTCCACAATCAAACAACCTGTAGAGAAAAATGACACACTCTTTAATCTCTCAGTTCAGATCAGATCAGTTTAGCAGTGAATTTATTATTAAAGAGAAAGTACAAACTTAAAGCACAAATTATATGATATTTTAGATCTCAATAATTTATCACACAGAGCAAAAAACACATGTGATTTTACAAAATTAAAAACAATACTTTAGAAAGTGTCAATGCAGAAAGAAGAACATGATGAACAGTGAGAATGAATCCAGCATGTTCTTCATTTCTCAGTTCTGACTGTTGAACTCGAGTCTGTTTAAAGTCAAGAAACTGAAATGTTGATTGTGTGTGAAAATGTGTATTTCAGTGTGTGTTCAATCATTTACAGCTCAATCAGCTGAACTCACAGCAGCAGAAAGAGGCTGAACACTTCAAATATACTTTATATTGTGATTCATGTGTGAGAGTCAAATATGATCTTACCACAGTTTCTCCAGTTTACAGTGAGGATCCTGTAGTACATCAGACAGCAGATTCACTGATTTTCCTATTTTATTCCTAGACAGATCCAGTACTCTCAGGTGTGAGGGGTTTGATCTCAGAGCTGAAGCCAGAGCAGCACAACCTTCATCTGTGATATCACAATAACTCAACCTGTAGAGAGATGAAAATCAAATAGCATAATAAATAGTTAAACACTATCAAATAGCTATCAAAAAAGCTATCCAACAAATTTCAATACCAATATAATTTAAAAATGCCAAATTCTTATATAAGTTTCATGGTCAAATTCACACTAATAAAAAAATGTTAAGACTGAATTAAATTATTATTTTGTATTTATTAACTAAGGGTCTAAGGAAACCAAGGGTTTTCAACCGGGGGTCTGCAGGGGTCCGACAATTTGATCACAAATAATTTTTTGTTAAAAATTAAAACATGGGTAAAAAACAAAGCCAAATATAAGCACCCTCAGTTGATACTGTAATAATATTATATTGGTGAAACAGGTTTGGCAATCGCTCCAGTGCGCTTTTGTGTTTGCACTCAGGAGAATGTCAAATGTTTCTATCTACAACGTGTTTTTGCAGCGGTGAGAAATGTAGCCAATCACAGACATGTTTGTTGATCTCTTGAACACAAGGGCCAATCAGAGGTGTTTCATTTAGTCAGAATCCACTCACTGCTCAAAACAATGACATTTTTGTTCAGTACTGAGTTCTGCACACTCATGAATCCTCTCATTAAACAAAGCCACGATGCAATAAGAGATTCATTATTCAGTATAGACAACTTTATTGATTAATGGAACTTTGTGAGATTGTGAACATAGATGAGTGACAACTTGATTGTAAAGGGAGCGCTCTTTCAAGGCTATATATAATCCATTGAATAAAGGTTTTGTTTTTCTTGCTGTTGAGAGGAGCGATAGCCAATTACACACTGCAAAACAGGATGTCAAAATAGATACATGCAATGTAAATCCAGACTAACAGATTAATAGAAAAATATTCATATCAATGAATTTTTGAAATTCAAGTCTCACTGTACATTGCTATTCTTGTTATGGGGAAGCTGTTTCTACACATTACATCTGCACTTTACTAGAAAACCTGCACTAATTTTTCAGATACTCAGTGATTTGATTCTTAATCATCCATCTCACAGTGAAATTTAAATGTGAAGTTTTAGTCAACTTTAAGCCAAAGATTAAGTAAATGTTTAATTTTCCACCTGACTAGTAATATTAAAATGTAAATTATGTGCAAGAACATTCAACTGGTAAACCTGAATTATTTATTCATTTGCAAATTCTCTGACTTATTTTGAATGTCTGAAGGAATTTTACATTGTCATCATGGTTCAGAAAAACACACCAAAATACTGACCACTAAACTCTGGACAACATCTGCAGCACTAAGAATTTATGAACTTTAAATTTTCCTAATGTTTTAACAGTGAAGTGATTGTTCTCATTGATACTTACTGAACTGATCTGGATTCTTTAATCACGGGCAGCAGCTTCTGAAAAACTTTCATATCTTCAGCTTTATTGTTTCCTCCTACAAACATCTTGAGATCAAACTCATCCAGCTTCTTCTCTGATGTCAACAACACAAAAGCTACAGCTGACCACTGAGATGAAGAGAGTTTGGCTTCCTTTATTCTTCCAGATTTCAGATACTGTTGTATTTCATCCACTAGTGAATGATCACCCAGTTCATTCAGACAGTGGAACAGATTGATGGATTTCTCTGGAGAATCAATGATCCTGATCTTCTTCTTGATGTACTCGACTGTTTTCTCATTGCTGTCAGATCTGCTACTTGTCTGTTTTATTAGTCCTTGAAGGAGAATCTGATGAGACTCCACTGACAGACCCAGAAGAAACCGCAGGAAAAGGTCAAGATGTCCATTTTTACTCTGTAGAGCCTCATTCACAGCTCTCTGATGCAGCTCAGATAATGAAACATGTTCTGATGAATTGAGTTGAAACCAGTCCTTAACTTTAGACCACAAACTCTGTTTGTTGATTTGGTCAAACACATTTCTGTTGTTGTTTGTACAGGAGAGGTGCACATATAGAGCTGCTAGATGTTCCTGAACGCTCAGATGAACAAAGCAGAAGACTTTCCCCTGATACCAGCCAAACTCCTCTCTGAAGATCTGAGTGCACAATCCTGAGTAGACTGATGCTTCTGTCACATCAATGCCACACTCTCTCAGGTCTTCCTCATAGAAGATCACATTGCCTTTCACAAGCTGCTGAAAAGCCAGTTTCCCCAGTTTGAGGATCATGTCTTCATCTGTCACGTTCTTCTCATAGTCCTTCTCATGTTTGATGTTGGTCTGAAGGATCAGGAAGTGTGTGTACATTTGAGTGAGAGTCTGGGGAATCTCTCCACTCTCTGCTTCGCTCAACATCTTCTCTAGAACAGTGGCTGAGATCCAGCAGAACACTGGGATGTGGCACATGATGTCGAGGCTCCTTGATGACTTCAGGTGTGTGATGATTGTATTGGCCAGACTCTGATCACGGATTCTCTTCCTGAAGTATTCCTCCTTCTGTGGCTCACTGAAGCCTCGTACCTCTGTCACTCGATGGACACACTCAGAGGGGACGAGATCAGCTGCTGCTGGTCTGGAGGTGATCCAGATGAGAGCAGAGGGAAGCAGATTCCCCAAAATGAGGTTCATCAGCAGCACGTCCACTGAGGCTGGTTCACTTACATCACACAACCTCACATCGCTCTGAAAATCCAGAGACAGACGACACTCGTCCAGACCATCAAAGATGAACAATACTTTATATTTGTCAGTGGATATTTCCATTTCTTCTGTTTCAGTAAAAAAGACATGAAGAAGATCTGAAAGACTAAGTGTTTTGTCCTTCATCAAATTAAGCTCTCTGAAAGGAAGTGGAAAAATGAGCTGGACGTCCTGATTCTCTTTCCCTTCAGCCCAGTCCAGGATGAACTTCTGCACAGAGACTGTTTTTCCAATGCCAGTGACTCCCTTTGTCAGCACAGTTCTGATGGGTTTGTCTTGTCCAGGTAAAGGTCTAAAGATGTCATTGCATTGGATCGGTGTGTCCTCTGTTGCTGCTCTCCTGGATTGTGTCTCAATCTGTCTCACCTCATGCTCATTACTGATCTCTCCACTCTCACTCTCTGTGATGTAGAGCTCTGTGTAGATCTCATTCAGGAGTGTTGGGTTTTCCTGCTTTGCTGTTCCTTCATACAGACACTCAAACTTCTTCATCAGATTTGATCTAAACCTGTTGAGGACTTCATGGCTGTAAAATTAAAATACTCCATTATTACATGAGTTAGCACAATGTCTATGATACTCTTTATGATATCTTCAAATTAAATCTTTTTACAGGAATGTTATACCTGAGATCAGTCTGTGTATCTCCACTCTCAAAATCTATTATATTATCTATAGACTCGTCACTCCTCATAGACACACAGCTGGGCTCTGGTTCTGTTCTCTTCTGATGAACTGAACTATAACAGAGAGATTAAACTGAATGTTTTAAATCACTGTACTCAAAAAAAAAAAAAAAAAAAACATTCTTTTATCTATGGAATATAGAAACACTTTAAAGTTTTTTTATTTACACTGTGACATAAAAATTGTACATTTAACCAAGCACTCTCATAGCCTCTGTGAGCAACACTATATGTGTTAACATATCAAATGAATATCAAAAAAAAAAAAAAAAAACATGTATAAGTATAATTATTCATTATCATAATACTGTTCTGATAACACAAAATGCCATACTATAATCATATTTTAAAAGAAACGTTATACCTGAGATCAGTCTGTGTATCTCCACTCTTAAAATATATTGGCCAAACCATAGATGCATCACTCCTCACAGACACACAGCTGGGCTCTGGTTCTGATCTCTTCTGATGAACTGAACTATAACAGAACAGATTTAATACTTTATGATGATAATCACTTTTAATAATAATCACAAACATCTTTTTGCATCCTAACAAAATATCTTCTTGCCATCTTCAGACCTTTAACCATCATTTAATTTAATCTAGTGTTTATTCAAAGTACCTGCATCCTGGAGAAAAATCTTCATCCCTGGATGTTTGTGTGTCATCCTCATCCATGATGAAGCTGAACAGCTGAAACAGAATCTGATCTTCACCACTGACTCTAAATAGAAATGATAAACAAACACAATAATTCAGCTTTTCCTCCGACTCTCGGGATCAAGAGACGCGGCGTTCACTCAAATGTTGTAGGCTACAGTATGTTAACACAAATGCTAAAATAAACCACAAACACAAAACAATGAAACCATGTTAATTTGCTTAAAAATATATAAAACGCATTTCAAATAACTATTTACGTCCTTCAGAAAAAAAATATTAATACGGAAGTCACCTTTAAGTCTCGTGCCCTGAACACTCACCTTGAGCAACACTTAATTACCGATTATAAAACAGCCTGCACCTTTTCTACCAAGTATCTACACGTAAATTAATGACTTGGCTTTTATAAAGTTTACTGTAAAAAACGTTGATATTCCTGTAGAATCGATTATGGTTGTTTAAATGGTGAAACATCAACTCTGCGCATTTAATTTCACTTTTTATTTGTGACGCGAGCGATGATGATGTAACGTTTCGCGCTCAATCTCACACCCCATATATACGTCACGGCGGTGCACGTTTTGTGCATTTGTCCCTGAATAAATGATTGCATGTATTCGCTTCGTATAATGTTAGCTTACAGTATAGCACGGCAAATTTCTTGCGCGGTAAAGTTAGTTTTAGGTCAATATTCACAGGATATTCTCCATGGAGCGTAAGGGACCGTCTGAAAACTCCAAACACAGTGGAAAAATGTTAGAGATGTCCAGTCATTCATAATGATCTTTATGTATTTAGGAGATAACAAATTTCTATACTTTTTTAAACTACAAGTTAATCTATTGAACCATTGACACGGATTTTGATTGATCTATGAGACCTACAAGGATTTCTTATCCTGTATCTCCTTCTGGTGAATCACATTCTCCCATTATAATAAAGTAAGCTGTCTTTATTGTACAATAAATCGCTTATTCACAATGTTTATGGCTTGTTGATTAAAATATGAGTGTTTTAGTTTCGTCACTTCCTGTAGTGTATAATGAGTGTTACACCATCATTGTAATCAATATCTAGTGTATCCAGAACAATTACAAACTGCTTATGGTGACTTTCAGCACTTATTTTCATGGGCCATTGCATATAAAATTGAGTATTAAATTAGAAAAGTTCTTGTATAAGTTCAGGTCCTGTAATAGATCATTGTGGGAAACTGTAATTGAGAATAACAGACCAACAAAAAGATAAAAACAAGAAACTGGTGTGAAGTCACAGATTGCTGTGTATCTCTGTGTCTTCAGTCTCTGTAGCTCCTTATTCACCATCAGCTGATCCTGAGGAAACTGGACTGACGTCTAAATACTGAGAGTCCTACAATAAAACACACAGACAGTCACATATGAGTATAAGACATTACTGCTGTCACATCACATCAGGAGATCATTTCAGAAAAAACACAGCCAGAGATATTAGTATATTCATTTTAGTCAGAGATATGAATGAAAAACTGCTAATAGATTAGTAACAGTAAATGATAAATGATAACTCTCTTAATCACTTACACACAGAGACACTGTAAGAGATGAAAATATTCATATATTCATAGATAATATTCACATCACAGAATTAAACTCTTATTAAAACATTTTACAGAGACTAAAGTGGAGCTGAATTATTATCTTATATTCTCCAGTTACACACATATGAGGCTGTTACTGAGCTTGAAATAAAAATAGACTCACAATAGTATAGTTCCTTCAGTTTATAATGTCGATCATACTTCAAATCAGAGAGCAACTTCACTCCTGATTGTCCTAGATTATTCCCAATCAGATCCAGTTCTCTCAGGTGTGAGGGGTTTGATCTCAGAACTGAAGCCAGAGCAGCACAACCTTCATCTGTGACTCCACAATCAAACAACCTGTAGAGAACAATGACACACTCTTTAATCTCTCAGTTCAGATCAGATCAGTTTAGCAGTGAATCCATTATTAAAGAGAAAGTACAAACTTAAAGCACAAATTATATGATATTTTAGATCTCAATAATTTATCACACAGAGCAAAAAACACATGTGATTTTACAAAATTAAAAACAATACTTTAGAAAGTGTCAATGCAGAAAGAAGAACATGATGAACAGTGAGAATGAATCCAGCATGTTCTTCATTTCTCAGTTCTGACTGTTGAACTCGAGTCTGTTTAAAGTCAAGAAACTGAAATGTTGATTGTGTGTGAAAATGTGTATTTCAGTGTGTGTTCAATCATTTACAGCTCAATCAGCTGAACTCACAGCAGCAGAAAGAGGCTGAACACTTCAAATATACTTTATATTGTGATTCATGTGTGAGAGTCAAATATGATCTTACCACAGTTTCTCCAGTTTACAGTGAGGATCCTATAGTACATCAGACAGCAGATTCACTGATTTTCCTATTTTATTCCATGACAGATCCAGTACTCTCAGGTGTGAGGGGTTTGATCTCAGAGCTGAAGCCAGAGCAGCACAACCTTCATCTGTGATATCACAATAACTCAACCTGTAGAGAGATGAAAATCAAATAGCATAATAAATAGTTAAACACTATCAAATAGCTATCAAAAAAGCTATCCAACAAATTTCAATACCAATATAATTTAAAAATGCCAAATTCTTATACAAGTTTCATGGTCAAATTCACACTAATAAAAAAATGTTAAGACTGAATTAAATTAATATTTTGTATTTATTAACTAAGGGTCTAAGGAAACCAAGGGTTTTCAACCAGGGGTCTGCAGGGGTCCGACAATTTGATCACAAATAATTTTTTGTTAAAAATTAAAACATGGGTAAAAAACAAAGCCAAATATAAGCACCCTCAGTTGATACTGTAATAATATTATATTGGTGAAACAGGTTTGGCAATCGCTCCAGTGCGCTTTTGTGTTTGCACTCAGGAGAATGTCAAATGTTTCTATCTACAACGTGTTTTTGCAGCGGTGAGAAATGTAGCCAATCACAGACATGTTTGTTGATCTCTTGAACACAAGGGCCAATCAGAGGTGTTTCATTTAGTCAGAATCCACTCACTGCTCAAAACAATGACGTTTTTGTTCAGTACTGAGTTCTGCACACTCATGAATCCTCTCATTAAACAAAGCCACGATGCAATAAGAGATTCATTATTCAGTATAGACAACTTTATTGATTAATGGAACTTTGTGAGATTGTGAACATAGATGAGTGACAACTTGATTGTAAAGGGAGCGCTCTTTCAAGGCTATATATAATCCATTGAATAAAGGTTTTGTTTTTCTTGCTGTTGAGAGGAGCGATAGCCAATTACACACTGCAAAACAGGATGTCAAAATAGATACATGCAATGTAAATCCAGAAAAATATTCATATCAATGAATTTTTGAAATTCAAGTCTCACTGTACATTGCTATTCTTGTTATGGGGAAGCTGTTTCTACACATTACATCTGCACTTTACTAGAAAACCTGCACTAATTTTTCAGATACTCAGTGATTTGATTCTTAATCATCCATCTCACAGTGAAATTTAAATGTGAAGTTTTAGTCAACTTTGAGCCAAAGATTAAGTAAATGTTTAATTTTCCACCTGACTAGTAATATTAAAATGTAAATTATGTGCAAGAACATTCAACTGGTAAACCTGAATTATTTATTCATTTGCAAATTCTCTGACTTATTTTGAATGTCTGAAGGAATTTTACATTGTCATCATGGTTCAGAAAAACACACCAAAATACTGACCACTAAACTCTGGACAACATCTGCAGCACTAAGAATTTATGAACTTTAAATTTTCCTAATGTTTTAACAGTGAAGTGATTGTTCTCATTGATACTTACTGAACTGATCTGGATTCTTTAATCACGGGCAGCAGCTTCTGAAAAACTTTCATATCTTCAGCTTTATTGTTTCCTCCTACAAACATCTTGAGATCAAACTCATCCAGCTTCTTCTCTGATGTCAACAACACAAAAGCTACAGCTGACCACTGAGATGAAGAGAGTTTGGCTTCCTTTATTCTTCCAGATTTCAGATACTGTTGTATTTCATCCACTAGTGAATGATCACCCAGTTCATTCAGACAGTGGAACAGATTGATGGATTTCTCTGGAGAATCAATGATCCTGATCTTCTTCTTGATGTACTCGACTGTTTTCTCATTGCTGTCAGATCTGCTACTTGTCTGTTTTATTAGTCCTTGAAGGAGAATCTGATGAGACTCCACTGTCAGACCCAGAAGAAACCGCAGGAAAAGGTCAAGATGTCCATTTTTACTCTGTAGAGCCTCATTCACAGCTCTCTGATGCAGCTCAGATAATGAAACATGTTCTGATGAATTGAGTTGAAACCAGTCCTTAACTTTAGACCACAAACTCTGTTTGTTGATTTGGTCAAACACATTTCTGTTGTTGTTTGTACAGGAGAGGTGCACATATAGAGCTGCTAGATGTTCCTGAACGCTCAGATGAACAAAGCAGAAGACTTTCCCCTGATACCAGCCAAACTCCTCTCTGAAGATCTGAGTGCACAATCCTGAGTAGACTGATGCTTCTGTCACATCAATGCCACACTCTCTCAGGTCTTCCTCATAGAAGATCACATTGCCTTTCACAAGCTGCTGAAAAGCCAGTTTCCCCAGTTTGAGGATCATGTCTTCATCTGTCACGTTCTTCTCATAGTCCTTCTCATGTTTGATGTTGGTCTGAAGGATCAGGAAGTGTGTGTACATTTGAGTGAGAGTCTGGGGAATCTCTCCACTCTCTGCTTCGCTCAACATCTTCTCTAGAACAGTGGCTGAGATCCAGCAGAACACTGGGATGTGGCACATGATGTCGAGGCTCCTTGATGACTTCAGGTGTGTGATGATTGTATTGGCCAGACTCTGATCACTGATTCTCTTCCTGAAGTATTCCTCCTTCTGTGGCTCACTGAAGCCTCGTACCTCTGTCACTCGATAGACACACTCAGAGGGGACGAGATCAGCTGCTGCTGGTCTGGAGGTGATCCAGATGAGAGCAGAGGGAAGCAGATTCCCCAAAATGAGGTTCATCAGCAGCACGTCCACTGAGGCTGGTTCACTTACATCACACAACCTCACATCGCTCTGAAAATCCAGAGACAGACGACACTCGTCCAGACCATCAAAGATGAACAATACTTTATATTTGTCAGTGGATATTTCCATTTCTTCTGTTTCAGTAAAAAAGACATGAAGAAGATCTGAAAGACTAAGTGTTTTGTCCTTCATCAAATTAAGCTCTCTGAAAGGAAGTGGAAAAATGAGCTGGACGTCCTGATTCTCTTTCCCTTCAGCCCAGTCCAGGATGAACTTCTGCACAGAGACTGTTTTTCCAATGCCAGTGACTCCCTTTGTCAGCACAGTTCTGATGGGTTTGTCTTGTCCAGGTAAAGGTCTAAAGATGTCATTGCATTGGATCGGTGTGTCCTCTGTTTCTGCTCTCCTGGATTGTGTCTCAATCTGTCTCACCTCATGCTCATTACTGATCTCTCCACTCTCACTCTCTGTGATGTAGAGCTCTGTGTAGATCTCATTCAGGAGTGTTGGGTTTCCCTGCTGTGCTGTTCCCTCATACAGACACTCAAACTTCTTCATCAGATTTGATTTAAATGTGTTGAGGACTTCATGGCTGTAAAATTAAAATATCACATTATTAAATGAGTTAATAAATAAGCAAAGTCATGTTTGTATTCTGTATCATAATTAAATCAAATCTTTTACAGTAACATTATACCTCATTTCAGTCTGTGTATCTCCACTCTGAAAATGTATTTGATGACCTGTAGACCCGTCACTCCTCATAGACACACAGCTGGGCTCTGGTTCTGATCTCTTCTGATGAACTGAACTATAACAGAGAGACTAAAGTAAATGCTTTATATTACTGTATTCAAAACAAACAAACAAAAATACATATATTCTTTTATCTAAAGAGTATAGAAATACTTTAATTTTTTTTTTTTTATTTACACTATGTTGACATAAAAACTGTACATTTAACCAAGCACTCTCATAGATGTGTCTCTGTAAGCAACACTATACCTTAAAATATCAAATAAAGATAATAAAAAATAACTATAAACAATGTATAAGAATAATTATTCATTAGCAGAATACTGTTCTGATAACATAAAATGCCATAATCATATTTTTTATAGAAATGTTATACCCTACCTGAGATCAGTCTGTGTATCTCCACTCTTAAACACTATTGGCAGATCCATAGACGCATCACTCCTCACAGACACACAGCTGGGCTCTGGTTCTGATCTCTTCTGATGAACTGAACTATAACAGAATAGATTTAATCCTTTTTGATTATAATCACTTTGAGATAAGGTCTTACAAGCATTTATCACCAAACGTCTTGCATGCTAACAAAACACTCGCCACCTTCAGACCTTTAACCGTCATTTAATTTAATCTAGTGTTTATTCAAAATACCTGCATCCTGGAGAAAAATGTTCATCTCTGGATGTTTGTGTGTCATCCATGATGAATATCAACAGTTGAAACAGAATCTGATCTTCACCACTGACTCTGAATAGAAATGACAAACACAATAATTCAGCTTTTCCTCCGACTCTCGTAGTAAAGAGACGCGGCGTTCACTCAAATACACGATGATAATTGTATGTTAACACAAACGCTAAAATAAACCACAGACAAAAAAAAAACAAAAAACAATGAAACCATGTTCATTTGCTTCAAAATAATAATAAAAAACGCATTTCAAATATTTACGTCCTTCAGAGAAAATATTAATGCGGAAGTCACCTGTACGTCTCGTGCCCTGAACACTCACCTTGACCAACATTTGATTATCGATTAAAAAACAGCCTGCACCTTTTCTACCAAGTATCTACACGTAAACTCATGACTTAGTTTTTATAGTTTTTATAAAGGTTACTATAAAAAAAAACTTTAATACTCCTGTAGAATCGATCATGGTTGTTTAAAGGGTGAAACATGAACTCTAAACATTTACTTTCACATTTTATTGTGTGACGCAAGCCATGATGACGTCACGTTACGCACTCGATCTCAAACACCATATATACGTCACGGCGGTGCACGTTTTGTGCATTTGCCTCTGATTCCTGAATAAATGATTACATGCATTCGCTTCGTATAATGTTAGCTTACAGTATAGCATGGCAATGTTCGCTGGATATTCCCTATGGAGCGTAAGGGACCGTCTAAACTCCAAACACAGTGAAAAAATGTTAGAGATGTCCAATCATTCATAATAAACTTTACGTAATTAGGAGATCACTACGGAGCCCCGGACATGACATGCAGGAAAAAAAATAGTAGGAGGGAACGAAATAGTAAATCGTGCGCACGATTTAATTTTTTTCTTGCATGTCATATGCTCCGTAGATCACAGATTTCTATACTGTAGGCATGTCTTCATTCCCATTGGCCAGAGATGTTCATATTAGTCATTCATATTAAAGTGATAGTTCACCCACTAATTTGGCGAATTTCACTGCCAAATCAAAAGCGCAATAGAACAGTTTTTTAAATTAAGTCACCAGTAAATTGTATGGCTCCTACAATAAATGTTGTATTGTCTTATATATGTTTTATTTTACCAGTTGTGGAATCCAACCATTCAACCATCTGAGGTAACGTAGTTAGCCTACTTTATTGAGTATTTCCATTTTATTTAACTTTACACATTTATTAATAGTAAATTAATAATTAATAAATTTAAGATCATCATGTTTGCAGCGAACAATATATTCAGACCTAGTGGAGTAATAGTATCTAGGTCTGAATTGAAATAGGCTATATTGTTTTAATGGATCACGCTACAGACATAATGATCTTATAATACATGATGCATTGCTGTGTCCGTTATCGCATAAATTCCCACTTTTGTACACTTTTGCTTTAACAGACATTAGACAACACTGCAAAATCAAGCTGTTATATTCATATATTTATTGTCCAACATTCCCAATTTTTCTGATGCATGTCCTTAATTTAATTTCATATGTTGGTAATAATTCAGTGTTTATAAGCCTTTTAAAGAATTTTAACCCAAACTGACTGGGTTTCTAGAGAGCAAAGGTTTTGTGAAAAAAGTGGAAGACTTAAACACAAAGTGTGTCAAATAAACTGTGTAAAAAGGATTTGATGATCGGTAGTGATAGTATTTTATTCTGTGTTGTCATCATTCAGGTTGGATTTCAGGTTTAATGTACTTTTTTTTTTTTTTTTAACAAAGCAGCTGATATTGCCATAGAAACTAGTGGACTGCCGACTCGCTTTCACCCCAAAATGGCGGAAACGCAGGGCTGCTGCTGGGCGCCGGTGTTTCAATGGAACGTTCTATTGAGTGTCGCTTCTTGTTAGTGTATAGTCTTTGATAGTGTGCACAGATCCACACTTCGAAAATCTACCAGGAAATAGTAGACCATGTGGGGACTTTCGGCATACTCTTTTCAACATACTATGCTTTGGGAAACATTTATTTTAATCTCACATACTATTTAGGATGGATAGAATAGACATTGGGACGCAGGGATACACTCCTGCTGCGTCCCAATTCGCCTACTTATACTACGTCCTAAAAGTATGTACTGTTTTTGTAAAGAAAAAGTACACACTTTTGAGTGTGTAGCAGAAGAGTATGCAAGCTTTGGGACCTACTACCTCGTCATAATGGGCTATTTGCACGGTTACTTCCTGGTTGTCGTTAAGCCAGCTCGGGCATTTCCGGTGAACTGTTAGCTGTTCATTCTGTAGTCGCTGTACATCGACACAAAACCATCAATAGTTGACTTTTTAATGTTGTATTCATATTTTAATGCACTTATCACACTTACCTAATTATACAATAAACCAGTTTTATTGATTGCAATAAAGACGAAGCTATTGGGACCGTTTAAAAACGCCGTGTCTGTAATTAGACACGCACACGCATTTTTTCTCCCAGCACTTCAAATGTTATTTTTAATGTGATGACCACAAACATTATTTGTTCATCCTTCTGAGATTGTCCCCATTGTAAAACCGAACGTTTCATAATGTAGGAAATTCAACATTTGATAGAAAACACTTACAGGTGCTGGTCATATAATTAGAATATCATCAAAAAGTTGATTTATTTCACTAATTCCATTCAAAAAGTGAAACTTGAATATTATATTCATTCATTACACACAGACTGATATATTTCAAATGTTTATTTCTTTTAATTTTGATGATTATAACTGACAACTAAGGAAAATCCCAAATTTAGTATCTCAGAAAATTAGAATATTACTAATGACCAATACAAAGAAAGTATTTTTAGAAATCTTGGCCAACTGAAAAGTATGAACATGAAAAGTATGAGCATGTACAGCACTCATTACTTAGTTGGGGCTCCTTTTGCCTGAATTACTGCAGCAATGCGGCGTGGCATGGAGTCGATCAGTCTGTGGCACTGCTCAGGTGTTATAAGAGCCCAGGTTGCTCTGATAGTGGCCTTCAGCTCTTCTGCATTGTTGGGTCTGGCATATCGCATCTTCCTCTTCACAATACCCCATAGATTTTCTATGGGGTTAAGGTCAGGTGAGTTTGCTGGCCAATTAAGAACAGGGATACTATGGTCCTTAAACCAGGTACTGGTAGCTTTGGCACTGTGTGCAGGTGCCAAGTCCTGTTGGAAAATGAAATCTGCATCTCCATAAAGTTGGTCAGCAGCAGGAAGCATGAAGTGCTCTAAAACTTCCTGGTATACGGCTGCGTTGACCTTGGACCTCAGAAAACACAGTGGACCAACACCAGCAGATGACATGGCACCCCAAACCATCACTGACCGTGGAAACTTTACACTGGACCTCAAGCAACGTGGATTGTGTGCCTCTCCTCTCTTCCTCCAGACTCTGGGACCCTGATTTCCAAAGGAAATGCAAAATTTACTTTCATCAGAGAACATAACTTTGGACCACTCAGCAGCAGTCCAGTCCTTTTTGTCTTTATCCCAGGCGAGACGCTTCTGACGCTGTCTGTTGTTCAAGAGTGGCTTGACACGACAGCTGAAACCCATGTCTTGCATACGTCTGTGCGTAGTGGTTCTTGAAGCACTGACTCCAGCTGCAGTCCACTCTTTGTGAATCTCCCCCACATTTTTGAATGGGTTTTGTTTCACAATCCTCTCCAGGGTGCGGTTATCCCTATTGCTTGTACACTTTTTTCTACCACATCTTTTCCTTCCCTTCGCCTCTCTAATAATGTGCTTGGACACAGAGCTCTGTGAACAGCCAGCCTCTTTTGCAATGACCTTTTGTGTCTTGCCCTCCTTGTGCAAGGTGTCAATGGTCGTCTTTTGGACAACTGTCAAGTCAGCAGTCTTCCCCATGATTGTGTAGCCTACAGAACTAGACTGAGACACCATTTAAAGGCCTTTGCAGGTGTTTTGAGTTAATTAGCTGATTAGAGTGTGGCACCAGGTGTCTTCAAAGTTGAACCTTTTCACAATATTCTAATTTTCTGAGATACTGAATTTGGGATTTTCCTTAGTTGATTTAAAAATAAAAAAGACAATAATTACCACTTTAACCAGCAGGTGGCGGCAAAGTAGCATTTATTTGCGCATATCAGCCATTTCCTCTAATCGTTTTTCACTTCGTTTTTGACTACATATTAAACATTATAAAATAACTAGGTTTAAAAATACATTTTGTCAATGTGAAGTATGAAGTACTCAAAAAATCTTGGCAAGAGCTCTTTTCAGTTGCTGCTTTCTATCCTCGTGATTATTTTCTTTTGTCCCTTTGCATTCCGCTGTAATACGGAATCTCTTGTTTTTCTCCTCAAAGCCTCATGTCTCTTTCCAGGTTTGTTTTCACAGGTACATACAATTTATTATATGTAAAAATGATGGAAATCACTTTCAAATAGTATCTGAAGTTCATGAACAATTTGTATTAAGGCAACGTATATTACATAATACATATCACTACAATTTTAACCCGTTCGTTATTGCTGTGTAAAGAATCGCGCTTTTTCACGGCTTGTTGAAAGTACCTTGTTGATGCTTTTACACTTTTAAATGTCCTTTTAATGTTTGTTGGTTGAAGGGTGAGTAGAATAATGTCATCTCATTGTACCCAGTTTGAAAAATAAAAAAAAAACGCATTATTGCGTTCATAGAGCAGCCTTTCACTGACTGTTTACAGCTTAACGGAAGTTACATAATTCGCGCAAAGCGTCATGGGGCGTAGGAATAAGGTGGATACACCAAAGCCACTGGAAGGCAAGCCTGGAACCTTAAGCCAAAACAGTGTAACGGCTAATGCTAACGCTCTGCCTCTGGCGGGTAAGCAGAAGGAGACCAGAGGCTGTTTTTTGAATGGATGTCAATGGATGAGAGGCTTCACTATGCTGATTAAACAGCTTTTGTGGGGAAATAGCTAATCATTTAATTTATTGACAGCCTGTTTTCTAATCTTCAGCATGTTTTACACTAAACAATACTTTCGTTGGGAACTATATGTAGGTTTTAGCTTGATAAAAATGTATTTTTTAAGAGAAGGCAGACTAGAATGTTGCGACTGATATGTCGCTGCCATTACACGATAGGCTGAGAGGTGCCGCACGTGATTAAGTTAGCCATTACGCTTTCTCCAATGGTAAGAGATACAGACCCTCTCATCTCCTTATAATGCAATCTCTGGATACACTAACAAGAAGCGACACTCAATAGAACATTCCATTGCAACACCGGCGCCCAGCAGCAGCCCTGCGTTTCTGCCATTTTGGGGTGAAAGCAACTTGTCGGTCCAATAGTTTCTTTGGCAATATCAACTTCTTTGTTTGAAAAAAACATTCATTAAAGCTGAAATCCAACCTGAATGATGACAACACAGAATAAAATACTATCACTAGTGATCATTGAATCATTTTAACATTACAGACTTTGTGTAAGCCTTCCACTTTTTTCACAAAACCTTTTTGCTCTCTAGAAACCCAGTCAGTTTGGGTTAAAATTCTTTAAAAGATCTAGTATTAGGATTATAAACACTGAATTAATACCAACATATGAAATTAAATTAAGGACGTGCATCAGAAAAATTGGGAATGTTGGACAATAATAAATGTAACAGCTTGATTTTGCAGTGTTGTCTAATGTCTGTTAAAGCAAAAGTGTCCAAAAGTGGGAATAATGCGATAACGGACGCAGCAATGCATCATGTAATATAAGATCGTTATGTTTGTAGCGTGATCCATTAAAACGTACAATATAGCCTATTTCAATTCAGACCTAGTGGGGTGATATATTATTACTATTACTCTACTAGGTCTGAAATATATTGTTCGCTGCAAACATGATGATCTTAAATTAATTAATTATTAATTCACTATTAATAAATGTGTAAAGTTGCATAAAATGGAAATACTCAATAAAGTAGGTTAACTACATTACCTCAGATGGTTGAATGGTTGGATTCCACAACTGGTAAAATAAAACATATATAAGACAATACAACATAACTGTAGGTGCCATAAAATTTACTGATGACTTTTTGAAAAAAGTCCTTTTGCGCTTCTGATTTGGCAGTAAAATTTGCAGATTTTGGGTGCGTAAGATGTGAAGGATTCTATAGTCAAGTTAGTATTTTCACCCCATAATGGCAGCCGCGCTACCGGAGCGCCATAGTGGCCGTTGCCCAAAAAGTATCAGAGTGTCGCCTACTTGCACAACTACTTCCGTGTTCTACTTATTACGGCTCAAGCGTTTCCGGTCAGCATTCAGCACACTTATATACAGAGAGCTTCTTGTGAAAACGCAGAATATTACTATGTTTTAGGGCCGCCAAATGTTTTTTAAACAATTAATCATATTCTCTGCATTAACATCAATTATCTTCAACCTGCATATATTTAGCTTCCAAATGCACATTCTGAATAATAAATATATTTCCCCACTAACCTGCCGCCGTCAAGTGCTCGTCTTCTCATTAGCAGTGTTTCATCATATTTCATACCTGTTAAATTTACATTTAAATGAATTTAAATGAGCAGACGAGCATACAAGACATGCACAAACAAACCAAGCTGACGATTAAACAGCAACCTTTCATATAATACAAACCCGATTCCAAAAAAGTTGGGACACTGTAGAAATTGTGAATAAAAAAGGAATGCAATGATGTGGAAGTTTCAAATTTCAATATTTTATTCAGAATACAACATAGATGACATATCAAATGTTTAAACTGAGAAAATGTATCATTTTAAGGGAAAAATAAGTTGATTTTAAATTTCATGGCATCAACACATCTCAAAAAAGTTGGGACAAGGCCATGTTTACCACTGTGTGCATCTCCTCTTCTTTTTATAACAGTCTGCAAATGTCTGGGGACTGAGGAGACAAGTTGCTCAAGTTTAGGAATAGGAATGTTGTCCCATTCTTGTCTAATACAGGCTTCTAGTTGCTCAACTTTCTTAGGTCTTCTTTGTCACATCTTCCTCTTTATGATGCGCCAAATGTTTTCTATGGGTGAAAGATCTGGACTGCAGGCTGGCCATTTCAGTACCCGGATCCTTCTTCTACGCAGCCATGATGTTGTAATTGATGCAGTATGTGGTCTGGCATTGTCATGGTGGAAAATGCAAGGTCTTCCCTGAAAGAGACGACGTCTGGATGGGAGCATATGTTGTTCTAGAACTTGGATATACCTTTCAGCATTGATGGTGCCTTTCCAGATGTGTAAGCTGCCCATGCCACACACACTCATGCAACCCCATTCCATCAGAGATGCAGGCTTCTGAACTGAGCGCTGATAACAACTTGGGTTGTCCTTGTCCTCTTTAGTCCGAATGACATGGCGTCCCAGTTTTCCAAAAAGAACTTCAAATTTTGATTTGTCTGACCACAGAACAGTTTTCCACTTTGCCACAGTCCATTTTAAATGAGCCTTGGCCCAGAGAAAACGCCTGCACTTCTGGATCATGTTTAGATATGGCTTCTTTTTTGACCTATAGAGTTTTAGCCGGCAACGGCGAATGGCACGGTGGATTGTGTTCACCGACAATGTTTTCTGGAAGTATTCCTGAGCCCATGTTGTGATTTCCATTACAGTAGAATTCCTGTATGTGATGCAGTGCCGTCTAAGGGCCCGAAGATCACGGGCATCCAGTATGGTTTTCCGGCCTTGACCCTTACGCACCGAGATTGTTCCAGATTCTCTGAAACTTTGGATGATATTATGTACTGTAGATGATGATAACTTCAAACTCTTTGCAATTTTTGTCTGAGAAACTCCTTTCTGATATTGCTCCACTATTTTTCGCCGCAGCATTGGGGGAATTGGTGATCCTCTGCCCATCTTGACTTCTGAGAGACACTGCCACTCTGAGAGGCTCTTTTTATACCCAATCATGTTGCCAATTGACCTAATAAGTTGCAAATTGGTCCTCCAGCTTTTTCCTTATACGTACATTTAACTTTTCCGGCTTCTTATTGCTACCTGTCCCAACTTTTTTGGAATGTGTAGCTCTCATGAAATCCAAAATGAGCCAATATTTGGCATGACATTTCAAAATGTCTCACTTTCAGCATTTGATATGTTATCTACATTCTATTGTAAATAAAATATAAGTTTATGAGATTTGTAAATTATTGCATTCCTTTTTTATTCACAATTTGTACAGTGTCCCAACTTTTTTGGAATCGGGTTTGTAGTTATAATTAATCAAATACTTATGAAGGCAAACCATGGTTTTACTATAGTAAGAGCGTAGTAACTATGGTCAATTTTCATGCGAGCAGTATTGCTTGCATCGGTGCTCTTTTATTCCAGAGTTTGAAATAGTTGAATGAATGTGAAAACTGCCTTAACAATGTTAAATATTTAATTAATCTCAAAGAATGCAACTACTTTGAATATTAGGATTTTTGGCATAAATGTGTGAATTACATACAAATGATTGTCAGTGGAACAAATGGCACAGAATAGTGACTAAAATTAAATTATAATATTATGTTCATTCTGATCTTATTCATCGCGTCTCACACTGCAGTGTCGCGATCACTAGTAGAGTGCTGACACCCTGTGGTGAAAGAATCACGGCTTATGTTGGATTAAAAAGTTCTGTTGAGTTTGGAAAGGTCTGTACACGGTAATCATCAGAATATCTCTTCTCCTGTCTCTGAATATGTCTGGAATTTAAAATCATCCCGAGGACTCTCATTTTAAGAGGGGTTTAGTTAGCTATGTGATAGCGCATTGAAAATAGATATAACCGGAAACAACTGAGCCTGCGTGTCTAAAACTGGAGTGGAACGCAGCCTTGGGTTCTATACTCTTTGGCAGTAGCAGCAGCTGAATAAAATCAAAGAGTATAGAATCCAAGAGACGACACTCTGATACTTTTTGGGCAACAGCCACTAGATGGCGCTCCGGTAGCGCGGCCACCATTATGGGGTGAAAATACTAACTGGACCATAGAATCCTTCACATCTTACGCACCCAAAATCAGCGAATTTCACTGCCAAATCAGAAGCGCAAAAGAACATTTTTCAAATGAAATCATCAGTAAATTTTATGGCACCTACAGTAAATGTTGTATTGTCTTATATATGCTTTATTTTACCATATAAATAAAATATATATATTTAATTTTAATTTGTAATATTATTACAAATTAAAATATCTGTTTTCTATGTGAATATATTCTAATATCAGGATTTGCTTGTGGAAACCATGATACATTTTTTTTTCTGGATTCTTTGATGAAAAGAAAGTTCAATGAACAGCATTTATTTGCATTTATTGTCACTGTCACTTTGATCAATTAAATGCATCCTTAATTAATAAAATAATATTAATATCTCTTTTTTTATCTTACCACAAAGGTTTGAATGGTATCATGGTTTCCACAAAAATATAAAGCAGCACAACTGTTTTCAACATTGATAATAATCATAAATGTTTCTTGAGCATCAAATCAGCATATTAGATTGATTTCTGAAGGATCATGTGACACTGAAGACTGAAGTAATGATGCTGAAAATTCAGCTTTGATCACAGGAATAAATTACATTTTACAATATATTCACATAGAAAACATCTGTTTTAAATTGTAATACTATTCCACAATATTACTGTTTTTACTGCATTTTTTGATTAAATAAATCCAGCCTTGGGGAGCAGAAGAGACATTTAAAATTGTAATCTTTCCAAACTTTTGATAGGTACTGTATTTTCTGCCTTATTCTATGATCTTTTTTTTTTGTATTGAATTGTATTACACTGTATAAAATCCATGAGGACTTAATGCACAAGTGTTTGTAGTACATAAACCAATCACAAAATTGTCATAAAAATATAGGAGAAAATATTAGATATTGGTTATTGTTCAGCAGTGTATTTGATTTCAAATTAAAAGCAAATTGATTTCAAATTAAAAGCAAGAGATGAGATATAAAAAAAAATCTATCATTTAGACAAAAGTCAGATAAAAACTGATATTACACCCAACAATTCTGTCCCCCTCACTTCTGAAATGATGGCTACGCCCCTGCATCCTATATTTGACTTTCTTCTTTCAGACGAACACAATCAGAGTTGTATTTAAAAATATCCTGGCTCTTACAAGCTTTATAATGGTTGTGATACTCTTATATCACAGATCGTAGCAGCATCTGAACTTTAAATTGTTTATAAACTACACCTTCTTCAAAACTCTGTAATACAATTAATGAATTATTCTGCAAAGTGGTCATTGCAAAGTGCAGTCAATGTGAGGGACAGACATCTCTCAGATTCCATCAAAAAGGTCTTCATTTGCGTTCTGAATTTTTATTTTGGGGTGAACTAGCCCTTTTATAAAGTGAAAAATTAAGCAAGAGTGACTGGCTAATATAATAGCAATTAACATAGCATTTAGTAATTAACTAAATCAACTGTTCAGAGGCAGGAGGGAAAAAACAAGAAACTAATAATAGAATGTGAAGATTTACGTGGAATCTTTAATAATAAATAATAAAAAATATTTCACAGAAATAAATGTTCAGTGAAATTATTTGCATAATCTTTGTCGCCCTCTGCTGGTAGACAAATTTACAGCATCTATCTCTTCTGTAGTCTCAGACTTTTAGTAAAACTGTATTCCACAATAAATCTATTGTGTATGGCTTGATTTTTCACTTTGCTTTAATATTCAGTGAGCATCACGGTAAGGTTTATGGTAAGGTATTTAAAGGTATATGGTAAAACATTTAAATGGTAAAACTTGTTTTGTCCCTCAGGAGAGACAAGTGTAGCTGACTGGGTGAGCAGGATCCGTTCGGCACCTGCCCCCTGGGCAGAACTTGAGTTTGAGAATATCATCATCACATTAGAATCCCAGTTTATAAGGAATCTGGACCGCCCTGATGAGGTGGCTAAACTTTGGGACGCCATAATGAGAAGCATAGCTGACCTGGCAGCAAGACCTGCAAAGATGTTCAGATCTCTTGCGGTCAGTGATACTATTACTGAGATAAAGAACCATCACTATTACAACAGAATCGTGCCATTATTATTAATTACATTCACATAATCCTGACAATAACACCGTTGCTCCTATTCCCCCCTCAGGTTTCATGCATGCTGGATATCCCATCATTATGCACTCCATCTCTGCCCCAGCACTAATAAACGTAAAAAAGTGGTCTTTGGGGAGCCATTCACGAGTTGGGTCATAACCAGCAGCGTGGAGTTTGGGAGTTCCCTCCACACACCTCTGAGTGCACCTGCAACCTGTGGTCAGTGTACATACATGAGGAAGTGCAGGATGTAATAATGATAGAAAGACCTCATATGCCAAAAGACCAAGCGGAATTTGATTTCTCATGTCATGATCCCTTTAATGTAATTGAGAGATAAGATGAAATATAAAAGATGATATATGCTTATTTGGAGTTTCACGGACATTATTGTATTCATGAGCAGTTGATTCATATCAATGTGAGGCACAAACTTATAAATATGATTTTAATTTTTCTAAATATTCTTGTTTTTAATAAAATGTGGCTATAGGGTAAGTGGGCTAAGGTCAAGTACAGTATAACCTGAACATGCATGTTAAAAACACAACATATACATAAATACTAAAAACTACATGTATTTACTACAATTAAAAAAAATGTCAGTAAGGCATGGCATTTTGTATTGGTGTATTTCCCTTTCTTATCCGAGAGAATAAATCATATATATTATTTTAAAAGACACTTAATGGTGCATAATGTTGATGTGATTTAAAAATAGAGCTTTATAGCCTTATTAAATTTATATGTTTATTTGAATGTGTTGATCTAAGCTTTGCATTGGCCGCTGAACAGTTCATTCACTGGTGCATCAGAGTATTGCTGAAGGAAGTTGACCATCTCATCTAGGCTGCGTTCCACGACAACATTGAGCGCAGTGTTGAGGGCAGTCGCAGCACCGCTTAGGATGGGGCGGCCATTTTGATCAACGCAGCAGTAAGCGTTCCAGATGTACTCTGGGATGTTCACCCTTTTGACATTGTTTTTGACGATCCAGTTGTTAGAAGAAGGGATGGCACCAACCAGCACATAAGCCTGATGACAGTTTGCATTAAACAAGCTGGTCAGTTTAGACTCATGTTTGTTCCAAGCGTTCTGGTTCAGCGTTGGGTTTTGAGGCACTATGTTGGTCAGGGTAAAGGTGGCATTACGACTTGGAACTAACAGGAAGCAGGTATGATAAAAGAGAGAGAAAAGAAAGAAAAAAATGAAAAGAAATTCATTCACTTTTGAGGTGATTTTAGTATGTTTTCCTCCAGAAAAACCATTTTCAATGTATATTATAAGTGAAGTGACGTGTAGCCCAGTATGGTGTCCCATACTTGAACACGCGACTTTCAGTTAACAAGTCCGACTTTCTAATCATTAGGCCACACAACTTATATTATGTATACTAAATCTCCACAAGAGTAACTTTTAAGTTTGGTAATAAATGTAATAATGCTAAAAGTTAAAGGATTAGTTCACTTCAGAATTAAAAAGTTCTGATAATTTACTCACCCCCATGTCCTCCAAGATGTTTATGTTTGTTTTTCTTCAGTCGAAAAGAAATTAAGGTTTTTGAGAAAAACATTCCAGGATTTTTCTCCATATAGTGGACTTACAGGGGTACAACGGGTTGAAGGTCCAAATTGCAGTTTCAGAGCAGCTTCAAAGGGCTCTACGTGATCCCAGCTGAGGAATAAGGGTCTTATCTAGCGAAACGATTGGTCATTTTCCAAAAAAAATTAAAAATTTATATACTTTTTAACCACAAATGCTCATCTTGCACTGCTCTGCGATGTGCCACGCATTACGTAATCATGTTGGAAAGGTCACGTGTGATTTAGGCGAAAGTACCGATCCAGTGTCTACAAACGAACATGCAAAGACTAATTAAAACGGCCTTTACAAAAAAAGATAAAACAACGATGTCGGACGATTTCCAACAATTTCCCATGACCTTTCCAACGCGATTACATAATGCGTGGCGCATCACAGAGCAGTGCAAGATGAGTATTTGTGGTTAAACAGTATATAAATTCTGTTTTTTTTTTTTTTTTAGAAAATGACCGATCGTTTCACTAGATAAGACCCTTATTCCTCGGCTGGGATTGTGTAGAGCCCTTTGAAGCTCCATTGAAGCTACAATTTGGACCTTCCACCCATTCTACCCCTGTGAAGTCCACTATATGGAGAAAAATCCTGGAATGTTTTCCTTAAAAACCTTAATTTCTTTTCAACTAAAGAAAGACATAAACATCTTAGATGACATGGGGGTGGGTAAAATATCAGGAAATTTTAATTCTGAAGTCAACTAATCCATTAATTAATCTATCTGAAACTGTGACCTCAGTCCCTAAAAAGGTCAACAGGAGGGAAGGCTAATTCTTCATCAGTGGTTATACCTGCATGATGTCCGTTGGGATTTAGGTGACCACGGTCAAATCCCGAGTTTGTGTAGTCTTCATTTAAAGCTTGTTTCTCTCCCAGATAGATGTCCGGGTTCTGCTGTGACAGCTTGTACCCATCTTCCATTTCACTGGACCATGTGGGATTCACCAACTAGTAAAACATCATCATTTTGA
Source organism: Ctenopharyngodon idella (assembly GCF_019924925.1). Taxonomy (NCBI): domain Eukaryota; kingdom Metazoa; phylum Chordata; class Actinopteri; order Cypriniformes; family Xenocyprididae; genus Ctenopharyngodon; species Ctenopharyngodon idella. The sequence goes on from NC_067234.1 coordinate 20,034,636, forward strand.
TGGCTTAATCCAGAGACATCAATATTACAGTGATATACCAATTTAATAATTATTTTTAAATTTAATTGGAACAATATGTCTTTTTCTTCACAGGGTAATATTTTAATATGATATTTCAATTTTGTTTTATTATTATTATTTTTTTTTTTATTCTCAGCTCACTGAATTTTATATTGCATTATAAAATAGTTGTTTTTTTTTTTTATTAAAAAAATATGTGAACAGAAAAGTAGAAATAGAAAACAGAAAAATAAGTTTATTTTGTATTCATTTGATTTTCTTGTTTTATTGAAGTGAGAAACAAACTGGACGCATGAACCAAATGCAACAATAATCAACACTTTCTGAAAGCACAATAGATGAATAGATGTAACTCACCTGAGGCTCCACAAACCAGCGTGACTCTCTGCCTCCACCATTACTTGTCTGAAAGATGTATGCAGAATAGACAGCTGTGCGGTGATATGTGTCGTACAGTGTGGCGAAGTGATATGCGTTTAGAAAGCGCTGACATAAACGAACAACATTTGGCTGGGAAGCTCCCAACTCTGGAACTTTTTCCTTGTAGAAGAACTTGACGCAATCAGGTGAATCCCAAAAATTAGCCACCACATGTCCATCTGCTGGACGCAAGAACAGTCCAGTGAGGAAACACAGAATGAGAGAAACCTCCATAATGCAACAGGCTAAATACAACTGACACGTCTTATAACAGAGCTCAGTCCTTTATCACTCCTCTGTTTTCACTCCCATGACTGTTAGCATTACAGATAAGTAAGATTACATAGAAGATCCAAATTTAGCAACATTTGGAGTAGTTGATAACATAATTAAATTAGGGCTAAATTAAGCACATTAAAGGGATAGTTCACCCAAAAATTAATATTCTGTCATTTACTCAACCTCGTGTCGTTCCAAACCCGTAAGACTTTCACTCATCTTCAAAACACAAATAAAGGTATAATAATGCTGGACATATTTTTTACATAAAGTTTCATGATTTAAAAATAAAATATAAAATATTTTTTTTTAAAAAATCAAAAATATATTTTTAAAAACAACAATGGAAAAAATTGCAAAAGTTATTTCAATATCATTTAGCCTCCTCCCAATTGAAAGTAGCCTACCCAATAAATTATGATTTTATATATATTAAGCTTACTGATATTTTAAATATTATTGTGGGATTCAATAGATAACAAAAGGATCTTAGTAAACATCTAAAATTGGAATACTTATATGCTTTTAAATGTGTTTTTTGGTTGTGGGACAGCAGTTTGCACCAATTCTGTAGAATGGCCCAAAGATCAAAAATCTAAAAGGTGTGCATCATAGGCTAATTGACATCTACATGAACACTTTACAGTTGGTTTTATGACTGTAAAGGCCCATTCACGCCAAGAATGATAACTATAAAGATAATGATAAAGATATAACGTTAGTTCTAAAAATCGTTCTAAATATAAAAGAATAGCAGTGTCCGAAGCACAGCTGTAATAATAACAATATAGAGAAACGATATCGTTGGGTTCACTTTCAGAACGTTTTTTTCCCGGTTGTTCAACGATAAAACACTGACAGCCAATCAGAATCCATTCTAATTTAAGGGCTCGCGCATTTAAAATGGCAGACGACATTGCAGAGAAGTTAATCGCCGAGGTCCAGAAAAAGCCACCGCTGTTTTACGAGTCAAACCCCCTTTTCAAGGATACTTTAAAGAAATGGACATATGGAAAACAATCGGTCATACCCTTGGAATAAATGCTGACAAGTATTAACGATGAAATCATTATGCCAGGCTAGCAAACAGTGTAAAATATAATGACCTCAGGTATCCAGCGCTAGTTTCGACAACATTGTTCCTTTTAAGTTGCAGTGAAAAAGACTACACATTGTTTTTATTCCACTTCGAATTTGTCTGCTAAATTCACTGTTAGATTAGATCGATTTCACTAGCTATTCACTCGAAACATAGCATGCTGAGGACATCTGCTGGTTAAAGCTGTGTAAATGCAATAAGAACAGCAAAAACATGTTGTACACACCACTTTGAAACTGAAGCGCGTGAGCTTAGAATAAACAGACCATTATCGTTCGTTATTGTGGACGCAAATATAGTTATCGTTATAGTTATTATATTTATAGTTATCGGGCCTTAAATCATTCTCTTCAAATGCCATTGAAGTTAGAAAAGTGTATGTTGTAGGCTATGTAACTTCAGAGACCTTTTGCGAATATCGAACGTCCAACGTCAAGCCAACTTTATGCCAGTGAAACACTGGCGATTTCTGTCCCTTCATTGACAGCTACGCAACTACCACTTTGATGCTTCAAAAAGTGTTACGCAGCACGTTTGAGCTTCCGCAAGAACCAATGAGGGTTGTTCTACACATCAAGCAAGTACAGTTGAGCTTCTGTTTGACTGAACAGTGTTTATATGAATAAAAGCCTAAATTCAACGTATAAAGCAATCAAGTCTCTTCGGAAAATTTGGACTAAATCGCTTGATTCATTTGCATTAGTTTTACAAGCTCTTTATGAACATTTTGAAGCGACAAAATGGTAGTTGCCTGGACTGTCAATGGAGGTTAAGAAATCTTTCAGATTTCATTTAAAATATCTTCATTTGCTTTGAAGATGAACAAAAGTCTTACGGGTTTAAACAAATTATTAAACAAATGTACGTATGTATGTATGCATATGTATTCTTGTTTGGGTTTTTTTTGTTTTGTTTTTTTCAGCAAAGGTTGTGTGTGTCAGTGTGTTTGTTTCCCATGACTCAAAAGTGACCCTGTGGGAACAGCACTGGTGTCTGACCTTGATGTAACCCGAGAAAGGCTCTGATTAGCAGATAAAAATGTGCTTTACAACTGGTGCACTCCAGTTTTTGCTTACTGTTCACAATCCCCACTGAATATCAAAGGTAAATCAAGGAGAACTACCTTATTTTTAACATTGAGTATGTTTAATTTCTAGCTAAATATATCAAAAGAGATAAGGTAAACAAATTTGGCATACTTTCCATTATGGAGGGGCTTGAGCTCTAATATCCCTCCTCGGGACTAAAGCAAGAAATATAAATAAAAATATATTAATAATCAATGATATAAGTGTTAAGAAATAAAGGTTTTCTTATTATTTAAAGCATGGATTAATATTTTGAATTAGCTTATAGTTTTATATTTTTGTTTTAATTTACATTTTATAGTTAAAGCTTTTGTAATTCTTTTGACATTTTAGTAGTTACCACTTTATTTTACAATACATGCTCTTACATGTACTTACAGTGTACTTACCTAAGACATTACTGGGTAATATAAGGTAGCTACATGGGTTAAGGTTAGGTTTAGTGGTAGAATCACCTAAGTTAATGTAATTATTATAATAAGTATATAGTATGTACATGTAGAACAGGGCAGTAAAATGAAGTGCTACAGTTTTTTTTTTTTTTTTTTAGTTCTTTCATTTATGTTTATTTTCAATTTATTTTTTTTTTTATAATTTTTAGTGCTAAAACTTACTCTATTTCAGTTAGTTGCCAAGGCCAATTTTTTTAAAGTTTTTCATCTAATATTTAGGGGTTCAAGCACGTAGTGCTGAAACCCTATTTTAATTGTAAGGATTTTTATTATTTTTCTTCCTCCATAAAACTGATCATGCAGACCAAACCGTAAGGCCTAGAGACTTAAAACTTGGCCAGATGGTAGGTCTCAATTTGGGGAGATACTGACAAGGTATGACCCCAATCGGCCAATAGGTGGTGCAACAAAAACGCGAAACTGCTCATAACTAACGTTTGTTGTAGACTCAAGTGCCTTATAGGAATCATTGGCTCAAGACAATTTCATTCAAATTTCCGCCATTTTGAATTTTGTTTAAAACCTACTTTTGCGTACTAGTCTTTGGTTTTTCGTCCGATTGGAATTAAACCAGTGCAGAAATGTTCTCTGGAGACTGAATATCAAAAGTTATAAAAAAAAGTTGAAATTTTTATTCATGGTCACTAAGGGGGGCACTTTTACTAAAATGGCTATAACTCTTGAATGGAATGAGATATTTTCACCAAACTCATATAACACGCTATAACATGAAAAAAAAACAACAGAAGAAAAAAGATATAACTACGTGACCGTAAATCCGATTGACTTGAAAATTGGCATGCAGTGTCTTGGTCCAAGGAGCCACGATTGTTTATGAGGACATTGGCGTATCTTGAAAAACATGGCCGCCATCGGCCAATGAATTTTGAGCACCTATTAGACAAAGTTAACGGAGGCTGATCGGAACAAAATTCGTTATGAGTCATCGGCACGATGCCCTGAAGGAGCCTAAGAAGTTTCGAGTCAGTGCCACCTAGTGGTAAAATTACATTTTTCAAATGCTTATAACTTTGGGTGTGGTCGACTTATTTGCACGTCCTTAGACTCCTGAATCCTTGCCAAGTCCAACGATACAAAGGTTTCATGCTAGCTTTCGCTTTATGGTTGTGCAACGTTGTGATTTAGCACTTAAAAAACTTTTGTGAATATCTTCAAAACCGTTGGTCCGATCGAGATGAAACCACAGTAGGAAATACGCAACCACAGCTCGTTAACTATACAGTTGTGGTCAGAATTATTGGCGCCCTTGGTAAATATGATCAAAGATGACTATAAAAATAAATCTGCATTGTTTATCCTTTTGATTTTTAATTCATAAAATTAGCAAAAATCTAACCTTTCATTGAAGGAAAAGAATTGAAAGTGGGGGGAAAATCACATTATGAAATAAATGTTTTTCTCCAGAACACATTGGCCACAATTATTGGCACCCCTAGAATTTTTTATGAGTAAAATATCTCTGAAGTATATTCCCATTCATATTTACATTTTTTTAGCACACCAGGGTGATCATGAACATGAAATTGTCCAGCCATGACTTCCTGTTCCACAGGAGTATAAACATGAGGAGACACAAAGGCCAAATTCCCCACAAGTTGTTCGGTAGGGTTTCAAGAAAAATCCTCTGCTCTCATCCAGAAACAATCTCCAGCATATTCAGTTGTCAGACAAGACTGGAACTTCAAACGGGATCGGCTTCTATGGACAGATGAAACTAAAAAAAGAGCTTTTTGGCAGCAAACCCACCAGATGGGTTTGGTGCACACATGGATAAAAAGTACCCCATGCCCACGGTTAAATATACTGCTGGATCTTTAATGTTGTGGGCCTATTTTTCTGCTGGAGGTCCTGGACATTTTGTTGAGATACATGGCATCATGGATTCTATCAAATACCAACAGATAAAAAATAAAAACCTGACCGCTTCTGCTAGAAATCTTATAATGGGCCGTGGTTGTTCTTCCATCAGGACAATGATCCAAAACATCCTGAGCACAAAATGAAGCTTCTGCAATGACCATCCCAGTCCCCTGACCTGAACCCTAAAGAAAATAAGTGGAGTGAACTGAAGAGAAGAAGCACCAACATGGAGCTGGGAATCTGAAGGATCTGGAGAGATTCTGTATGAAGGAATGGTCTCTGATCTTTTGTCAGGTCTTCTTCAAACTTATCAGGCATTACAGGTGAAGACTCAGAGCTCTTATCTTGGCAAAAGGAGGTTGCAAAAAGTACTGACTAAAAGGGTGCCAATAATTGTGGCCAACGTGTTTTGGAGAAAAACATTTATTTCATAATGTGATTTTCCCCCCATTTTTAATTCTTTTCCTTCAATGAAAGGTTAGATTTTTGCTAATTTTATGAATTAAAGATCAAAAGGACAAACAATGCAGATTTATTTTTACAGTCATATTTGATCATATTTATCAAGGGTGCCAATAATTCTGACCACAACTGTATGTTACTGCCCAAATGTCAAAATTTTGATAGGAAATGGCAAAAAAATCCAATCAAAGTCGCTCATGGGTATTTTTTAATGCTCTCATATATATATATGTGTCTATAACTTCAAAAAGAAATGAGATATTTTCACCAAATTTGACACACATATGTATGGGCACACTCTGAGGACACCCAAAAAACTGGTGGAGATCGGGCAATAGGTGACACTATAACTGTCAAAAAATCTTTAAAAAACATTTTTTTTTTTTTAGTAAACTGCCTGTATTGGCTGTAAATGGTCTTTTCCATCTATGATCTAAGTGCTTACATGCTTGCTAAATAAAATATAATACCTTTTTATGTGCTTATGTGCTTAAAAGCCTTAAAAGTGCTTGAACCCTGATAATTGCTGCTCGCAGCTATATTTATATTTTATTTATTTCAGCTTTATTTCAGTTAACAAAAAAGATTTTTGGTAGTTTTGGATAACAATTACAACACTAAGGCATGACTCAGGACTGAGTCAATATTATAAAAACACAACCTAAAATGACAGTTCCCATAATGTGACTCATTTTCTTTGTAAATATGCTTGCTATCAAGCAACTATTCAGTGATTGCATACTGCAATAAATGGTGGGATTGATAAAAAAGACCAGCATTAATTTCTGGTTAATGCTAGTTAGTGCTTGTCAGAATATAGTATACATGTTGTTGTACATATTGTGTTTTATACATGTTGTGTCTGCGTCATCTTTTCAGATACTCTAAACACATGACTAACACTAGATGGCAGAATGGTGACAGAATTCATGTGGCATTAGAACTCAGCAGGACCTCAGATTCCTTCAGAATATATAAAAAGATAGAAAAATAAGAGTTACGGTTAATTATTACTATTATTTTTTTGATCCTATTTTTACCTATTTACCTAATACAATGGGTATATTGGGTGTATATATATATATATATATATAATATGAGTTACATTTCAAGCATATTATTATACATATTATGTAAAGAGATTTTTTAAACAGTAAAATTTCAAATACTACCATCTCACAAGTTGGTTTAAGTTCAATATCACAGATATCTTTATACAATAGTTCCATAAGGAACTCTGTGAGACAATATACCTTCATAAAGCCACATATCTATGATTTTCAGACCCGTGTGGAACGGGACAAAATCTTACATCCTCCATCCACTCTCCTCCTCTGTGTCCTTTAAGTCTATGCATTTCAGATTTATTCATACATTTCCAATATATTTATGCATGAGTTCTCTCCACTCACCCCTCCCTTCCTGCACACCCCATCCCATTACTGTAATCCATCACCCCAGCATCATCCGCCATGCAAGCAGCCCCTGAGTTGCCATGGCAACCACCTCAGGCCCCATCTCTTTGCAGCCGTGCTCTTATTGGAAGGAAGGCTCAGGCAGTCTGAGGCTGTCTGGTGGATGTGGTAATTGGCTTGGAGTCTCCAATCACCCCCCCCCCCCCCCCACACACACACACACACACATGCACACACACACAAACTCTAACACATATGCACAAATAATGCAGCAGAACGCACAGACATTTTTTATTTAGAACTGAATGTTATGGCAAACGGGTTTAAATTTTTGTGGTTTGGACAGACATATTGGAATTCAGATTGTGTTAAGAAAAGAAAATGAGATTTTTTTGTGTGTGGATCAAGACTATACAGTGCTAAAATAAATAATTAAAATACAATAAAAACAGTGTGTCGCAAATAGACTGTTTACTGGTTAGTTAGTTAATTGTGTTTCTCCAAAACAGGAAAGCAGAAGGTGCAAATATATTTTATTTTAATTCACTCTTCCAATTAAAAGCACAGCTTTACAGTACATTGCGTCTGCTAGATTGCATGTCATTTATCAAGATGTACTGTAATGTTCTAACTGTTGGAGAGAGAGAGAGAAAAAGCCTAATTTTATCTCACAAACAGTTACAGCCAGTTGGTTTCCTTGCACCAGAGCAGGAAGCATCTATTGACCAATATGTTATTTAATATTAAAAGTAATATATACACTTTTTTCACCCAGACGTCTGCTTATAATTTTAGTCAAGGTATTTTGCACCAAGACAGTCATAATGTAGTTTTTCATGACCATTTTCACCGTTCCTATGAATTTAAAGTCACCATGAAATCAAAATGGACAATTGCAGTATTTCTTGTATTATAAATATTTTTTCAATGCACATTTTTTAAAAATGCATGTGTCTTTTCTCTTCTCTGATGATGTGTTTAATGGCGTGTGGGCGGGACAACCTGTCAATCACGTGAGATCCACCAATAGCAAACCATAACCATCCAACCATCCACTCAATTCCCCATGGACAAAATCAAGTCCCACCCCTCATTTTTCTTGTTTTAGAAGCTGTTTCAATCAGAAATATGTTTTCAGTCATGTGATTGGCACGGAGACCTGGAAAGAAGAAAATCAAAAAAGTGAACAAAATGCAAGTTTTGGGCACTTGTGATCCACATACAGCACCTACTGTGGTATTTCAACTACTAAAAAGCTTAATATGAAAAACACTAAATGTCCCTTAATGTGCTAACACACTGATATTAAAAGATCAAATTCAGTATAAACCTCATTGGAGATGCATACTAATATACAGGTGAGCAGATGAGCCCAAAATATGAATGCAACACGCTAAATTGTTAAAGGGTTAGTTCACCCAAAAATGAAAATTATCTCATGATTTACTCACCCCCAAGCCATCCTAGGTGTACAGTATATGACTATCTTCTATTAAAAAATATCCTGGCTCCTCCAAGCTTTATAATGGTAGTGAATGGCTCATGATTTTGAAGCCAAAAAAAGTGCATCCATCCATCATAAAAGTAATCCATACGGCTCCAGGGGGTTAATAAAGGCCTTCCGAAGCAAAGCGATGGGTTTAATATCTAGCTATAACTCCGATTGTGTTCGGATGGCTTGAGGGCGAGTCATTTTTGCGTGAACTATCCCTTTAAAGGGTTAGTTCACCCAAAAATGAAAATTCTGTCATTAAGTACTCACCCTCATGTGTTCCACACCTGTAAGACCTTCGTTCATTTTTGGAACACAAATTAAGATATTTTTGATAAAATCCGATGGCTCAGTGAGGCCTCCATTGCCAGCGATGACAATTAACACTTTCAATGCCCAGAAAGCTACTAAAGACATATTTAAAACATAGTTCATGTGACTACAGTGGTTCAAGCTTAATGGGATGAAGCGACGAGAATACTTTTTGTGCGTCAAAAAAACAAAATAACGACTTGGACAATATCTAGTGATGGGCGATTTCAAAACACTGCTTCATGAAGCTTTACGAATCTTTTGTTTCGAATCAGTGGTTCAGAGCATGAAAGTCACATGATTTCAGAAAACAAGGCTTCGTTACATCATAAGTGTTTCGAAATTGCAATGGTTCACCACTGGGGGGCGTGACTTTGGCAGTTTGATACATGCTCCGAACCACTGATTCGAAACAAAAGATTCGTAAAGCTTCAAAGCTTCATGAAGCAGTGTTTTGAAATCATCCATCACTAGATATTGTTGAATAAAGTCGTTATTTAGTTGTTGTTTTTTTGGCGCACAAAAAGTATTCTTGTCAGTTAATAACATTAAGGTTGAACCACTGTAGTCACATGAACTGTTTAAAATACGTCTTTAGTAGCTTTCTGGGCATTTGAAAGTGTAAAGTAACTTGCTGGCAATGGAGGCCTCACTGAGCCATCGGATTTTATCAAAAATATCTTAATTTGTGTTCCAAAGATGAACGAAGGTCTTACGGGTTTGGAACGACATGAGGGTGAGTAATTAATGACAGAATTTTCTTTTTGGGTGAACTAACCCTTTAAGCTTTTCTTTATAATGGTGCTTAATGAGAAACTACATGTTGCATTTATATTCTGAGTTCATCTGCTTGCCAGTATTGAATTTGGTCTTTTATTATCACTGTCTTTGCTAGATTATTACTTAACACAAACATGGTAAAAATGACTGGCGGGCAATGGAGGAAAGCCTTGTTTTGCCCTCCAAGTGGGCGTTCCTGTCACGTGAAAACTATACACTCTAAAAAAAATACTGGGTTGTTTCAACCCAAATCTGGGTCAAATATGGACAAACCCAACCATTAGGTTAAAAATGTAATTTAACCCAGTGGTTGAGTTTGTGCATATTTGACCCAAATTTGGGTTGAAACAACCCAGCATTTTTTATAGTGTATGAATTGGGAACAAAAGACTATCATAACATCTGTTTCATGCCAACTTTAAATTCTGTATTTCAGTGTTGCTTCGCTGGAAACATCACAGAAGACAAAACTGGATAATGGTACATTTTTTTTTTTATTTCCTGCTTGTCAAAATGGACAGAAATAAAAGAAAGGACATTCTTTAAAATGGATCACTGAGCAGCAGTCATCAGAGATGCTCAGTTCCATGAGGAGCACCCATTTCAAGTTCAATGAAAACAAATGTACAACTCAGTCCTGAGTCAGAACACGCTTCTTTTCTCCATACGTCTGTTTTATTTTTCTATGGACAGTTACAAGAAAGGAAAACACTCACGCATCATCCTCTCGCACAAGACTATTTTTTTTAACTGTGTGTTTGTGGGGGAATAAAAAAAACTGCAAGCGAAAATCACAGCACGACAATATACAGGTAGAGAAGACCCTGTGAAATCAGCGAGACAGATTAAAGACAAATAGAGCACAGATCTCAACCGAAGCAGGACTGGGGACACAGTGGTCCGCATTGAAATGTAGTTGCTCACCATTTTAACAATCTGGTTAAGCCTTATGAACCCATTAACCCTCCACATAATGCCACTCATACTCTCACATTACTAAGAATACAATCACATCATTATGACTCCGCCCCTCATCAATAAAGGCCTGCGAACTAACAAAATACTTTCATACAAACCAACCACAGCCCCTCTTTTTAAACTTTGGGGGACATGAGAAACAGCTTGACAATCGTTTGTAGTTCTAGAAAACACTACAGCACATGAAGGTTAGTTTCTAACCAAAAATCTCACCAAGGCAGACAAATCAAAATATATTTTTCCCTCTTAATACTGTTTAAAATGTGAATTGTGTCTGCAAACATTATAAAAAGGTTTTCAAAACACTCCTAGCAGCCCTTCCATCTGCCATTGGTCACACAAACAGATAGCTCCACCTCCAAACTCGTGCTATTGGCTGAGCCAGTGTTGCTATGCCGGGCCGCTCAAACAAACAATGTTTTGAAAACACCACAAAGCCACAGTGTTTTGGCTTCAGGAACTGAGAGGGAAAGAACACATTTTATGTGTAATTATTGTGTTTTATCGATATCAGAACATGCAAAATGTGTCTATAATTTAGTCTCTGGTGTGTAATTGCTTCAATTAAAACGTTCTAATAGTGCCCTCATCCAAAAAAATCACACAGACTGTGCAAAATAGTCATAAAAAAGAACAACAAGGGGGTTGGCTGAACAGAGAAGTTGATATATCAAAATGTGAAATCAATACTATTTCTACTTAAGACTAAACATTTCTACAGCTCTTTTAAAAAGAATTGAAAAGATTTACATATATGGCGTCAGAGTTACCAGTGGTGTAGTGCTCATTAAAACCATAAATTGGAAAATTATACAAAAATAGAAATAACCCAATAACATGGATTAATATTTCACTGACAGCGTAGAAAAGGCTGTTTTCACATTTTGATGAATTACAGCACATAAAACATTTCACTTGAGTCTATAACATGGACCGATTCTGGAAAGACAGAGCACTTATCTATTTACAGCAAACGTCTTGCAACTTAAAGCTCAAGGACTCGGTGTAGAGAAAATGGCAGGCAGTCTTTTCAGTTAGGCCACGGATAAGAGGGGACTTTGGGTTTAAAACAGTCACCTCAGCACAATCGCACACACGCACACATGCTGCCGTCCCCATAACACTCCTCTGGATTTAGCTTGACATTTTTTCTTCTTTTAAGCAGGCTGCAGTAGCAAGTCTCAGAACACAAAGCAGACTTACAGATAGTAAAGAGCTCATTCTACAAAAGAGGCGCACAATTTTCTTGTCACAAAAAAGGAAAAATGCCCCTCCAAAGAGACTGGGGGGGGAAAGAAGTCTCCAAAGCTGGTCTTCAGTTTGTCCAGGAAATCAAAATGGAGTATTTGCGGTGGCACCTGAAAACGTCAGAATTCCACAAACTCCTCCCATTTTTAAAAACACCCCACCCACTTTAGTCTCCGCCCACTAGTATTCTGTTGTTTACGGTTTTAAAAGTTCCACAAGAGTTTTAAAGCGCACATACATACTGACGCAACTTCCCCAGAGAGGGTCACAAACACAAAAACATTATTGCAGAATAAGTGTGCTTTCTTCGTTTTTTGTCCTTAAATTATTTAAAAACGATACTATTACAACATGCAAGCAAGTCATCGTTAAAAAAAGAGAACAATCGAACGTTTAACGCCCTGTTTTTAAAACAAGGACAGACGTTGCCTGATAAATATACACTCTTATAAACGCACCCTGGCTGAGAGGGAATTTTATGTTGGCTTGTTCAGAATAGGAAGAGGAGGTGGGGATCGTGTTGGAAGTACGGTATTAATCAGCTGATTTTTGAAATCTACTTTTCTTTCTTTTCTTTTTTTCACACAGAGCAAGTTTGACTCTGGTTGATAGACATGCACCTCGGACCTTCTTAATAAAGGATCTATCTATGCATGAAAACTGTTTGCAGCATTACGACTTTCCTATTGGGCAAAAGTAACTGACTTGATATTCCAGAATTTTCCAGATTCAATACAAGTTAAGCTAAATCAGCAGCATTTGTGGTATAATGTTGATTACCAAAAAAAAAAATCTATTTGACACTTGAAAAACGAAAACTGCGGTAATGGTGCGGCACATAGAATGGAAGTGAACGGGGCCAATTTTTGGAGGATTTAAAATGTGAATTTTATAATTTTATAAAAGCACTTACATTAACTTTCTGTAAAAGCTTGTGTTGTTCTCACAACTTTTATGGTTTTAAGCATAACATTGTCAGGGCAACAAAGTTACTAAATTGGACAACTTTACACAGAAAGGTCAGTAAGTGATTTTTTTTACTCTAAAATCATGTTAAAGGGACAGTTCGCCAAAAAAAAAAAAAAAAAAAAAAAAATCTGTCATTAATTACTCACACTCATGTCATTCCAAACCCATAAGACTTTCGTTCAATTTCAGAACACAAATGAAGATCTTTTCGAAGAAATCTGAGAGATTTCTGTCCCTCTATAGACAATCCACACAACTACCGCTTTGATGCTTCAAAAAGTTCATGAAGATATCGTAAATCTAATCCGTATGAATTGAGTAGTTTAGTCCAAATTTTCTGAAGAGAAATGATCGCTTTATATGATGAACAGATTTAATTTAGGATTTTATTCACATGTAAACACTGATCAGCGAACATAAACAGAAGCTCAACTGAACCTGCTTGAACAAACCTCTTGAACACGCAACAACAAACCTCATGCGGAAGCTCAAACATGCTGCGAAACACACGAAAATGAATCTCATTGGTTCTCACATCAAGCGAACATGCTTGAGCTTCCATTTACCACAACTGATTTGTGAGTTGATGAGTGTTTATATGTGAATAAAAGCCTAAATTCAATCTGTTCATCATAAAAAGCGATCGAGTCTCTTTAGAAAATTTGGACTAAACCACTCAATTCATATGAGGGGCTTTCGCACTGAACAGTTCTAGGAACCCCCTTATAGGAACTAGCCACTAGGATAGTTCCCCGAGAACTAATTTCTCCCTCAGGCCATGTTCCTGGTTGCATTCGCACCGGGAAAAGGAACTCTGAAGCGGCCGACAGCAGCGTCTTTAAGCGCAGCATTTACAAACGCTAGAAACCGGTGGATGGAGGATGCCGAGATCGGAGCTGTCTTTGTTGTGTGTCGTGGGTTTCGTGATAACGGAAATGGAATGTAAACACAGAATTTACGTGACTGAAAGAGCAAAAAGTGACGCTAAGAGACGAAATATCCTATGACAACTTTCAGTATTACATATCATTGAGGCAGAGAAAAGCACACAACTCTGCAGACAACAGGTAAATGCCGTTATCGTGTTTTCCATGTTCGTGAAGTAAATATGTTTACACAGCTTTTAAAAATGCCGGGTGCCGGTGTTTGACATGCGTTTGACCAATCATCATACACTCACGTCACTGATAGTTCCTATAGTGCTGGTTTAGACCCTACTCTGAAGTAGGAGCTAATTTAGTTCCCCCAAAAGGAGTTCCTAGAACTAAAATCGTTCCTAGTTCCTGCGGTGCAAAAACGGCAAAATCCTGGTACTTCAGCCAATAGTTCTAGGAACTAAGAAAGGTTCCTCCGGTGCGAAAGCCCCTATGGATTCTCTTTATGAACTTTTTTAAGTGTCAAAGTGATGAAAGAATTTTAATTTTGGGTGAACTATCCCTTTAACACTCATATTGTTTGCGTCTTTTGGCTATACTTTTGAAATAATGAGTATTTTATTGTTTACAGATTGGCCCCATTAATTTCCAATGTATGTACATCACTGTAGTGGTTGGTGAGGGATGGATTTTTCAATCTCATATTGTTTGCGTCTTTTGGCTATACTTTTGAAATAATGAGTATTTTATTGTTTACGGATTGGCCCCATTCATTTCCAATGTATGTACATCACTGTAGTGGTTGGTGAGGGATGGATTTTTCAATCCATTAAAAAATTAAAAGTTAAGTTAAAAAAAGTTATTTTGTCCTTCTCACGGCAGCAACTTTCACGTTTTGTCCTGCTCCCGTCGCAATAGCCCACAGGAGGAGGTCTAGACAGATTTTTCAGTCTCAGACTGGTGTCATAGGCAATTTTTTCCAATTCCCACCAGTTCTCTGCTTCAGATCTCAGGTGTAAGTTTTATGTTGGCATTTGTCGCAGCAGGCAAAAAGGAATTTGCTGTATGTTGTCGCATACGAATTGAAAAAGAAGAAGAGAATATCCAACTCTGCATCTGTAAATTGTTTATTTTTTGTTGCGCAACAGACGCATTCTGTACCTTAAAAATATAAAAATAAATTTGAGTAACTATTACTTTTAGATACTACATTTTGCGGTAGTATCTTTCCTGTGGATCCAACAAATGACCTCTACCTCACTGTAACCCAGATGTTTTGACGTTTTGTTTTTTTTTCAAAGAAAAGAGTGGTTATCAACATTATTCTACAAGTGCTCGTACTGAACCTGGAATATTCCTTTTAACACAGACTATGTTCATGATATATCACCTTTTTTTTTTTTTTTTTCGAGTGTAATGTGTTGTAAGAACCAAAAGTTGTATCCTCAAGGGATATTAATTATTGAAGAATTCATTCATCTCTACAACAGAAGTCTAATTACAGCTAGAATAAGGCCAAATTTAATGACTAAACATGATCTCATTACGTGCTGGTGTCTGCTCCTGAAGAATATACCGCAAAAAAAATCAATGGCACGTTGATACCATCTCTCACCAGAGCTAAACAAACCAAAAGCTGCGGTGAGATCAAGTGGCACTCGTCTCATCTGCAGTTGGTGCGTCTTCTAATGATGTCACAGAGACTCCTCCCACTGGCACGCCCCCCTCAGATTCGTGCAAAATGTCTCCTCAGCGACAAACCGTTTGGCACTGCTTGTCTAGCCACCATAAGATGGAGTCAGACAAGAAGAAGACCTCTCTGATCATTGAAGGAAAGAACTCTTTGGAGGGACTGACGAGGAAAGGTCTGCTTGAGTCCCAACTGACATACAAAAATGTTAGTCGCACCCTACGTTTTCCTTGCAGTCACCACACAGGCAATGGGCAGATGAAATATGTTCTCTTCTGGTGGATGTTGGGGGAGTCTCTTTGGATCTGTGATGATGGGATAGAGTAGGATGAGACTGCTAGGGTGAAGTAGGGCACGGAGATTAGGTTAGTGTGATGTAGGCGGACGCTTTTTCCTTTAGCTGGCGCAGACACAGATGGCAACTCCAGCTCCCTGCAAAGAAAGAGACACAAATGTTGTATAAAATTGAAGCGTGGAATATTTGGCCAAAGTTAGAAATAGCACTTTTAAGTAGAAGGTCTTGTACACTGCAAAAATGCACTGTTTATCAGTATGTTTTTGTAGATATATTTTTTCAGAGAATATATCATCGCTGTCAGGCAGAAGCCTTATATCTCCATATTTCATCATTTAAATTTTTTTCATAAATTATTACTATTGGTCACCCTTTACATCTGTCAGTGGGTTTTGCAAATATTTAACCAAAGAAAAGTATTTTAAAAAGCTTGTGACTAAACCTTTTAATTTCATTGGATCCTCAAACACTCAGTCAAACCTCATAACTCCGCACTGCCTCTATCGTGAATGAAGTGCCACACATATTTTGGACCATCTCTGCTTGTTTGCAAGGGTAAATAAAGAACTGGTTCTTTGAATAAGTACACCATTTTCTTTACTCAGGAAACACTATATATACTGAAGGATCTAAAAGTTTTCAATAACAACCCATGTTTTACTTTAAAGGGATAATTCACCCAAAAATGAAAATTATCCCATGATTTACTCACCCTCAAGCCATCCTATGTGTATATGACTATCTTCTTTCAGACAAACACAATCGGAGTTATATTATAAAATATCCTGGCTCTTCCAAGCTATAATGGTAGTGAATGGGGCCCGAGATTTTGAAGCCCAAAAAAGCACATCCATCCATCATAAAAATAATCCATACAGCTCCAGGGGGTTAATAAAGGCCTTCTGAAGCGAAGCAATGGGTTTTTGTAAGAAAAATATCCATATTTAAATCTTTATAAACTAAAATAACTAGCTTCCGGCAGACGGAAGCTTACACCAAATGAGTAATCTCTGACCCGACAAATCGACTTACACCAAATGAGTAATCTCTGACCCAACGCTTGACGCAATTAAGAACACAGAAACGCAGAGGATAGAGCAAAACAAAACACCGGTCATGAGTTAGAAGTCTAAAACAAGAATTTTTAAAGAGAAATGTCGGAGGATTTCGATATAAGAGAAGCTCTATTTGTTTGAATCGCAAGAGGCGTCTAAGCTTATGATACTTATACATCCTACATCATATATCGCTTAAAAAGTTACTCTTTTGGTGCAAGTTGATTTGCGTAAGCCACCTGCCTGAAGCCAGTTATTTTAGCTTATAAAGGTTTAAATATGGATATTTTTCTAACAAAAACCCATCGATTCACTTCAGAAGGCCTTTATTAAGTTGTATGGATTAATTTTTATGATGGATGAATGGCTTCAAAATCTCAGGCTCCATTCACTATCATTATAAAGCTTGGAAGAGCCGAGATATTTTATAATATAACTCTGATTGTGTTTGACTGAAT
Source organism: Ctenopharyngodon idella (assembly GCF_019924925.1). Taxonomy (NCBI): domain Eukaryota; kingdom Metazoa; phylum Chordata; class Actinopteri; order Cypriniformes; family Xenocyprididae; genus Ctenopharyngodon; species Ctenopharyngodon idella. Next base: position 20,051,905 of record NC_067234.1, read on the forward strand.
GAAGAAAGTCAATTACACCTGGCTTGAGTGTGAGTAAATCATGGGATAATTTTCATTTTTGGGTGAACTATCCCTTTAAGAAAGCAACCATACATTAGTAATGTTTTATTATTTAAAAAGCAAAGTGTTTTTTCCATTTCCTGAAAAGTAGCATTTTTGGAGATATAAGGTTTCTACCCGACAAACTTCAAAAATGTGCTAGATTTATGCTTAAAACTAGAAAAAATATTTATTTATATATATATATTAGTGCACTTAAAACACCTAAATGTAAAACACATAGCACATACCCTCCGGAGGCTCCGACATAGGGGGGCTTAGACAATACATATGATACCCTCTGTCACAATCATCACAGAATAAAAGCTGATCCTGTAAAAATAATGCAAGTTGATCCTTGTATGCACATGTCCCCAAACAACAGTGCTGGGGGCTTGGATTAGATAGTTCTCAAACACAACAAACATTGCACTGGGAAAGAAAGTTGCTTCGTTCAGTTGACTTACATCGTTCTCTGATGTACCACACAGGCTGCACGATTTGCACTCGATGCACTGCCAGCGGTAGGTCCTCACCGCCGCCGTCATGTTGACGGTGAACTGCAGGCACGACGGATGACCTGCAAGAACAGAAAAGAAGGTAATATGTTGAGAAAATTAATAAATCCCATTTCCGAGCTGAGCTTACACGGGTTAGGTCGCACCTGATCGGCCGCAGTCCGCACAGGAAATTAGATCTTCAGGACAGCCTGTTTTCTTAGAGCCCCCTAGACAGAAGTCACAGTAGCCGTTCGGGATGACAGAACCATCAGCTGCTTTTTTGGCTGCAAAGAGAAGACAAAAGCGCAGACATTTAAATGAAAAGAAATAAATGACGATATACGTTATTATTAATTAATGCATTAGGCATCATGGACTAACAATGAATTTTACAGCATTTATTAATCTAGGTTATATACCATTGTCCATCTTTAATTCATGTTTGTTTTAAAATACAAATAAGTAGTGGTGCAACGGATCACTAAACTCACGGTTTGGATCATATTACAGTTTTTGAGTCATGGATCGGATCATTTTTCGGATCAGCAAATAAACAAATTGGGGGGTTAATGTAACTTAGCTTTTCATTTATTACTTAAAGCCCACTTTAAGTACTTCAATACCACAGCAAAAATCTAGCTTTTAATAATTATATAAGAACAAATACACAAATTACAAGCATAGATAAATACAACATAACAAAGTTACAAATAAAGTAAGATCTATCAGTAGTATTCAGGTACAGAAATGTAATCATTAAATGTAAAATATCACTACAGTGTTCACTGTATAAATTAAATGTAGATTATTCTTTGTTAAAGCTGTGTTTTGTTCTTTGATCAACATTAATAACTTAGCAACAGGTATTTATAGATTGCTGTCACTTTAAGACCGAATGATACACATCTGATTTCTTTCTCAACTGTTTACGTTCACGTAAGACATAGCCGACTGCGTTTACGAGAATATTTGCCGATGTAACTCCTCCTGTTCGAACCACCCGCTCTAAGCGGGACTCGAACCTGAGTCCGCCGGCATGGGAGTCAGGCGCTCTAACAAGGAGGCTAAAGACCGCAGCCTCTAGCATCAGTCACTAGAGTGCCTCTTGAGATCAGGGGAGTGAAGTTTACACACACAGCTGTTACCGGCCTACGTCCGTTACATTCACCCCCCTAAACCTCACTCCCATCCGGGTCACGGCACCAATGTAACCCCTCCTGTTCAAACCGCCTGCTCTAAGTGGGACTCAAACCTGGGTCCGCTGGCATGGGAGTTGGGCGTTTTAACAAGGAGACTAAAGACTGCAGCCTATACCAATCAGTAGCGCTTCTTCTTAAGTGCCTCTTGAAATCGGGGAGTGAGGTTTACATGCATAGCTCTTACCGGCCTACGTCCGTTACATTCATCCCCCTAAACCAATGTAACCCCTACTGTTTGAACCACCTGCTCTAAGCGGGACTCGAACCCGGGTCCGCCTGCATGGGAGTCGGGCGCTCTAACAAGGAGGCTAAAGAAACGTAGCCTCTCACATCAGTTGCACTTTTTCTCAAGCTCCTCTTGAGACCAGAGGAGTAAAGATTACAAGTGCAGCTCTTAACGGCCTACGTCCTTACACCGAGATGGGTATTTTAACATAATTTTGTGTGTATGTGTCCATTCAAGCCAGGGATATATCCACCATAGACATTGAGGGGGACAAGTCCCCCCTCAATAATTAGAAATAGGCAAATTGTCCCCCCAATATTTGAAATTCTGGCACTGCTCTGCTGCACTTCATTACGCAACTACCTGTATGTTGTTAGGATGACAGATGTTTAAAAGTTACATTTTTAGTCTGGTGACTGGTCTGTCTCAGCAGTCTAACAGTGCTCGTCAATGTCAAAATGATTTAGATGGCCAATCAAAAAGTAGGCGGAGTTTACTGTTCACAGAAGCTGAGCATGAATTCCAGCGCGAAGCGTCAGTTTAACATTAAATTAGAGTCAGGTAAGATGTAAATAGCAAATATCGTTTTGTGATAGAAATGTTAAAAGACCAACAGTAACATCCAATGATGCAAACTACTCAACTTTTTTCTCAAATATGGCCGTTTTGAATTGAAAATGTGCATTTAGGCTACGTGATTCATGTAATTAACTGAGTCTGACGAGACAAGAAACATTTCACGTTTTCGACATATTAGGCATACAAATAAAAGTACATGTTTGCAAAAATTAATGCAAATATTATTTGCAAATAGTTAAAAAATGATTATTTCCCAACTAAAATTAGACCTAGAATTTGCTTTATTTATAAAAAAAAAGAGAGAAAATTGGTCCCCCCCCAATGTTCAAGACATGGTTACAACCTTGGTTCTTTCGCTTGAATGGTTTAAAATCGCTTGAATGTGTAAACCGTCAAGAAGAAAACACGTGCAAATGATAAACTTTCACTCTATGATGGTTAAACTTATTGGACCATGGGGCCTGGTCCGTACCAGTGTTAATTTCGTTGCCGAATAATTTTCGTCAACGATATTTTTTCAAGGACGAAAACGAGACGATGACTAAATAAAAATGTGTTTTGAATGACTAAAACTATGACTAAAATCTACTCTAATTTTCGTCAACAAATAAAAACGAGATGAAAATGATAGAGAGGGACGATTTGGGAAGATATCCAGTCAGGGCTGCTGTCCTGTGTGGAAGATGCGCACATTTGAAGTGTAACGTGCTGATCTAACCACGGGAAAAGCGGCACTGTTGCGCACTCTAAAGGCTCGTCTAGCAGCACTTCAGACTGCTTCGCAATTAATGAATAGTGCATATTTATGCCAAGCGATTGCTTATGAGCTAATGTTTATGAATTATGACAATGTTTACTCTACAATGTTTATACGGTAATATGTTTTAGACGTTGTAAGAACACATATTTTATTATCCCTCACCTGAACTTAAATGAGCAGCCTGTAACTACAATACAGACCGCAGACGTTTCAGAATAAGAGTCACGGTGTATTTCGGGATGGTTTATTATTATTTTTTTCTCCTGGTCATTATTGTTATTTTGTTTACACAATAAACTGTATTTAACTTAATTTAATTTCTATTTAATTCATAGTAAACTACTGTATCTTCTGTCACAGGAAAGAAAGACTAAGAACATTATTTGACACATTATTCTATATATTTTACAAGTATAAGGGTTATTATAGTTAACTAAACCTAAAACCATAAAAAAATCTTCATTACTTGAAATAAATGTTAACTGAAATAAAAAAATATATATATAAAAAATGTAAACTTATTTTATTTCATCTAGTTTCCAAGCTTTAGCTTAACCTGATATACTAAAATAACTAAAACAGAAATAAAAAACTATATAGACATTTAAAAGCAAAAAATGAATTGAAATGACAAGTACTGAATTGAGCTCTCTTTCATGTCTTTTTGCACTTGAACGGTCAAAAACTGTCCGCTTTGGTGAGTAAAGTACAGTTGGTTGTCTTAAAAGAACATAAACAGTTTGGAGAATATCAGATGTATATCAGTGTATTGCATCTGTGTATTGTTAGAGAAATGCTTACTTAATGCATTACAATTTAACTAAATTAGATTTTAATCAACTAAATCTACTGTAGATTTAGTCGACTAAAACTAAAACAATTTCCGATGACTAAAATATGACTAAAACTAAATGCCATTTTAGTCAAAAGACTAGGGTCCCAGTAGTAATAATAAAACTAAATCAAAATTTGCTGTCAAAATTAACACTGGTCCGTACGGATCAACTGAGATTCGTTGCACCCCTACAAATAACTAATGCTAATTTATACAACTTGAAATGCGAGGACGGCCAAAGTATACTTTGGGCTTAAGCTGTTGCCGCCCCAAGTCACTGTGATATTCTGTTTCCGCTCATATGAATCCTGTGATTGTGTAGTGTGTTTTCTGTCCATATGTTTCCTTTCACAGTGGTATATGGGCATGCTGAAGCCTGCAGTCTGAGCGGAGGGAGGGGGACACGCTCTCCACTGGGAGAACTGGAGGTCTGTTAAATATTGTCACAGGAAGAGAGGAAACTGCTGCAGAGAGAAACAAATACACAGCAGGAGACTGGTGTATATAATTAACAAGGAAGACAAGGACGTCTCTGTGTAGCTCTCAGATCAGTGTGAATTCATGGATGAACAGGTCTGTCTTTCAGTGGGTTGAATTAAATGCGGCACAGTGCGACTAGTGATGGGTTGAGTGGAAATAAGCATATGTGCTACTGTAAAACACACACACACACACACACACACACACACACACACAGTGATGATGAGCGGGGTGTGCTGCACTGTGGGGTGATTTGGAGAGATCTGGCCCTCTCCAGCGAGGTCATTAATCCACTCCATCCTCCAGAGATCCTATCAGTGGGGGAGGGAGCATGAGAGCGGGGGGAATCTGTGCTGTTTTATTCCCTAATCTCCAGAGAGAAGAGAGAGAGAGAGAATGGACCAGGATAAGATAAGAGACAGAGGAAGTATTAAAAAACCCAGTGCAGATGAAAAAGTGGTCGCTGTCCAGACCTCGTGCGAAAACATACGCAAATAACTCCACAGAGCTCACATTACACAAGCAAAGTTGAGCGGGGAAGACAAAACAACCTGGCAAGAATCGGACTGAAGCGGTTTCTAAATCAAGACACACTGTAGACCTTGTAGTCTGTGAGAGGCTGCATTGTGTTGGTTGCAGCTGCAGCAGTGGATATCAGCAGCATTAGAGGCAGTGCTGAACTTTCAGTGTGATGAGCACACAGTGTGCTCTGGAGCTGTCCGTGGTGCTTACGGTGAAACATTTCAGGACAGAAACAAATTTTGAATGGTGTGAAAAAGAAATCTGGAGGTACTGAGACCATCTGCAGTTCTCTATTTCACTGTTATGAAGTTTAAATAGTATCAAATTCAAAAAATCTCAGTAATGGACAGGGCAACGGACAATTATGCAAACAAATACATACAATCAAAAAATTAAATTATATATATATTTATATATATATATTTTTTTTTTTTTTTTTTTTTTACAGATATCCTAAAAAAATAGCAAAATCTTGTTTCAAATGTAATTTTTTTTTTAAAAACATGGACACATGGTTTGTTTTAATTGTTTATTTATGACCAATATAATAATAATAATAATACTAATAATCATATTTTGTTATATCTTAATAAACTAATTGTTTAATGAAAATATTAATCCATCCATCTATTCTACAAACCACTTTTCCTCTTTAGGGTCCCAGTAATAATAATAATAATAATAATAATAATAATAATTTGTTATTTCTCAATAAACTAATTGTTTAATGAAAATACATCCTAAATTAATAATACATATCCTATTAAAAATAAATAAATTATAATAATAATCCATCCATCCATTCCCCAAACCACTTTTCCTCTTTAGGGTCCCAGTAATAATAATAATAATTATTATTAATTTATTTATTTTTTCTTATACATACAGACAAGTGGATACTATTTATTTTAACTGTTTATTTATGACCAATATAATAATAATAATAATAATAATAATAATAATAATAATTTGTTATATATCTATAAACTGATTGTTTAGTGAAAATGCTTCTTAAATTAACAATACATATCCCATTAAAAATAGTAAATAAATAAATTATAATAACAATCCATCAATCCATTCTACAAACCACGTTTCCTCTTTAGGGTCCCAGTAGTAATAATAATAATAATTATCATTATAATTATTATTATTATTATTTCTAAAACATACAGACTTTTCCTCATTAGGGTCCCAGTAGTAATAATAATAATAATAATTTTTTATATCTTAATAAACTAATTGTTCAATGAAAAAAAATCATAAATTAATTATACATATCTGTTAAAAAATATCCTGACAACACATGAAAATTCCTTGTACTTTTGGATCATGCAAATATGTATTTGCAACCAATTCTTCTAAATGTCTGAAAAAGCACCTGTCTCATGAATAATACTGAGAGATGCTGCTAATATACGTATATGTTCAAAAGTGTAATTCTAAGAACACATCTGTGATACATGTACATACAATTTCATGATCCTTTAAACAAAATACAGTATATTTTTTTACAGCTGCTATTTCCCTGTGAACTGATCTGAAATCTGTGTACCCCGACTCCCAGAAATTGAGTCTATACACTACAGCCAATCAGATTGGAGCACTGTGTTTTTGTACGTGACCAGATGGTCAGTCGATGGTTCATTGGCCTGAAACTGAGACTAGAATACAACAAGCAGCCAGTTCACACTCTTGCCATGCAACTCACTTTAATAATCAGTGTGTAAAAAATAAAAATAGTAAAAGCTAGTTAAATAGAGAACAAAAGGGTCGGAATGTAAGTTATAAGGTTAATTATACTGACAGCTGGACAGTTCGCCGAAAATAAGGAACCAGAGCTCTACTGTATTCAAAGTTTCACATTCACACTGCATAATTAGAACATGGAAACTGGTGAAGGAGTGAATTGCACTCCAGAAAACAGTGCTACAATCTGCCTTACACAAATATTGCCTGCAGGACGTGACATGAGGGTGAATAAATTACTGAATTTTCATTTTTGGGTTTAAGAATGCAGAATGCACTTATTAATTTTACAAAATGTAATATTGAAAAATAGATAGGGAGAGAAAAATAAGAAGGATGAACTTGGCAGTACAGCAGCAAAGATTCTTTTATGAAGAGTTATAGAAAACATGCATGTATATGGACTAATACATTCTGTATTCCAACAGTTCTTATATAGAAATGAGAAGTTGTGAAAGAAATCTATTCTTTTGTCCCTCTGTCTTTTATGCCTCTCTCAAAGACGCGATGTGCTCAAGTCCCTGTGGAGCGCATGCATATGTACGCACTCAACACGCTTTCCTGCTGTCTCACGTGTATAAAACACACACAGATGGCATATATGTATAAAATAAAGGCTTAAATATAAGATTTGAAATAGCATATTGTGAATCAGCAGTTTCTATAGTGAGATTGGGGCTGCCCTGTAGCCTGCCTGACTCAAGCAAAAGCCTATCAATGATTAAAAGCCTGCAGTCGTGTTTAAGGTGTAGTGTTCGGATGTCAGCCACAGGCAATCAATCCTGCTTTCTCGTACATGTGCGCACACACACATATTCACAAACACACACACACACAAAAAGATGGGAGGAGAGAGAGAGAGGCAGACAGATGCTCTATTCCAAAATCTAGTGAGCTCCCTCCATAGCCAGCATGTTAAAGGGATAGTTCACCCAAAAATGAAAATTTTGTCATCATTTACTTACCCTCATGTTGTTCGAAACCTGTATGAGTTTCTTTCTTCTGCTGAACACAAAAGAAGATATTTTGGTAACCAGAATGATATTTGGTATGATATTTTGGTAATAACACTTGACAGTAGCCAGCATTTTTTTTTCCTACAATGGAAGTCAATGGCTACCGTCAACTGTTTGATTACCAACATTCTTTAAAATATATTCTTGTGTGTTCAAAAGAAGTAAGAAACTCATTCAGGTTCTGGAACAACTTGTGGGTGAGTAAATGATGACAGAATTTTCATTTTTGTGTGAACTATCCCTTTAAGGCATCATAAGGCGCTCCCCACGCAAAGGTTGTTCCAAAAGGTAGGCAATTTAATTATGATGCCTTCTAACACCGGTTTCACACTGCAAGCGCAAGCAGCGTGTGAGCAGCGCGTATTTTTTTCGGCGTGCGTGTTAATCAATGAGTGCATTCACACCGGCAGCAGGAGCGTCGCGTAAGCAGCAGTGAAGCGGGGGTTTCGGCGCCGGGTCTATTTTTGCTGCCCTGCTGACGCTCAATTAAAGTGAAAGTACACTTTTGATGGACAAAATAAATATAATTTCACACAAAAAGTGTTCAAAATGCACAGAATAAGCATGTCTAATGTGTTTTAACAAGAATTTGAGTATGACAGAAAAGAAAATTAAGAATCAAAAATATTTATAGAAGATTTACCCATTTAAACTTGTTTCAGTTTGGGTTAAAGTGGTGTATTATAAAAAAGAAACTAGCCAGAAAATATGATATATAAACATTCTTTTATTTATTACACAGAGAGATAGGCTGCAGCATACCCAAATCAAACCCGAGTTTGCTGGCTTTTTCGTCGAGTTTGGTGTCTTGTAAACATGTGCACGCGGCAGATGATGTAAAACACAAAGCTTACCTCATTCATGTGCAGCAATGCTTTTATTTATTTATTTTTATTTATTTATTTATTTATTTATGTTTATATGCGAATGTTGTACACCTCCCCATGTTAACAAACTTTCAAGACTATCAAGTTTATAAAGGACCAACTTATAAAACAAATTTATAGCTGTCTTTGTAAAGAAATGCTCACTTTATATGTAGCTTCGAGCCGCTGCTGTGACACTGTACAAACGCTTCTAGTGTGAATACTGAATACTGCAGCTGCAGCTGCAGTGACAATGTAGTTACGCTCACGCGCCGCTGAAGCTTGCAGTGTGAAACAGGCGTAAGATAGGCCTACCTCATTTCATATGTATCCTAGGTGAAAAAGGAAATCCCAGAATTAGAGGAGCAGGGGATATTTGTATAAGTTCATTTCACTAAACAAAATTCATTCATTTGGAATGCCAAACACAAAGAACACTTGAGTTAATATAATATATTGCCAAAAGTTTTGGGACGTGCCTTTACGTGCACATGAACTTTAATGACATCCCATTCTTAATCCGTAGGGTTAAATATGGAGTTGGCCCAACCTTTGCAGCTATAACAGCTTCAACTCTTCTGGGAAGGCTTTCCACAAGGTTTAGGAGTGTGTTTATGGGAATTTTTGACCATTCTTCTAGAAGCGCATTTGTGAGGTCAGGCACTGATGTTGGCGAGAAGGCCTGGCTCGCAGTCTCCGCTCTAATTAATCCAAAAGGTGTTCTATCGGGTTGAGGTCAGGACTCTGTGCAGGCCAGTCAAGTTCCTCCACACCAAACTCGCTCATCCATGTCTTTATGGACCTTGCTTTGTGCACTGGTGCGCAGTCATGTTGGAACAGGAAGGGGCCATCCCCAAACTGTTCCCACAAAGTTGGGAGCATAAAATTGTCCAAAATGTCTTGGTATGCTGAAGCATTAAGAGTTCCTTTCACTGGAACTAAGGGGCCAAGCCCAACCCCTGAAAAACAACCCCACACCATAACCCCCCTCCACCAAACTTTACACTTGGCACAATGCAGTCAGGCAAGTACCGTTCTCCTGGCAAATGCCAAACCCAGACTCGTCCATCGGACTGCCAGACAGAGAAGCGTAATTCGTCACTCCAAAAAACACGTCTCCACTGCTCTAGAGTCCAGTGGCGGCGTGCATTACACCACTGCATCCGATGCTTTGCATTGCACTTGGTGATGTAAGGCTTGGATGCACACCCGAGGTGTAACGTTGCAGGTAAAGGTGCATTACCGGGTGTGCATTATTTTCTAATTTCTTACACACACACACACACACACACACACACACACATATATATAGGTGATAAAAAAATAGTGATAAATTTGATTCTTACATTTAATTAAATAATAATAATAATAATAAACTATTGATATTAATAGTCCATTTATAGTTAATTAAAAAGTTCAAACAATAGTAAAAACAATAGAGTATTATTTTAATAGCTTATTATCATGATTATCACGCTAAAGCCAAAACTCTATTGAAGTTGAATCGAGTCTCCCATGCAGAGTTGCTGCCTATGAAGAGTTTTCCAAATCAGTCACTTTTGAGTTTTCATGACAGTTAGGATGCT